>NC_137517.1:19460000-19472500 GCF_041902795.1 Electrophorus electricus | reverse complement strand
CCACCATCTGTGAGCCAGGACAGGAAATAGTCTCAACGCTTGTCTTCCATGAGACTTGAAGCATGGCATTTCAAGCCAAGCCATACTTGAGGTTCGAAGAACGCGAGGTACGAATCGGGCTTTGACCATTAACTCAATGTATGAAGGGGCTGGCCCATTTTTGGCTTGGTAGGCAAGCATCAAGATTTTAAATCTGATGTGTGCAGCTACTGGAAGCCAATGAAGGGAGCGCAGCAGTGGGGTAACACAGTTCAGCATTTAACACTATCATCCCCTCCCTGCAGGACAGACAAACACTCCAAAGGGTAGTGCGTTCAGCAGAACACATCACTCATACGGAACTTCCTGACCTGCGGACCATCTACTACAAGCGGTGCCAGACCAAGGCCAGGAGGATTGTGAAGCACCCCACCCATCCCAACAATAGGCTCTTCTCTCTGTTGAGGTCAGGGAAGCGCTTTCGCTCCCTGAAGACCAAGACAGAGAGACTGAAGTGGAGCTTCTTCCCACAGGCCATTCGGGCCCTGAATCCGGGAAACTGATAAACTGTGGGGACCACCACCACCATGTAACATAACTGTAAATATGTTCAATTGCCACCATGTAACATATAACTGTAAATATGTCATTTACAAGATGGAACTGTACATTCTGTACATACATAACCATATATACATTGTGTATATAAACATAATATACATATATTGTACACACATTGTTAACATATTTTTGTATATATATAGAATATATATTTCTCTATGCACCCGTTTTTCTTTTTCCTCAGTTTGGACAGAGCACTCTCAACCGTTTCACTGCGAGTTGTACTGTGTATGACTATGTATGTGACAAATAAACCAAACTTGAACTTGAACACCTGTGAATTTCGGAAGATTGAAGCCCAGTCGTGCTGATGCTAATACTGCTGCTACTTGCAAGTACATCATATTGTTAGTGACTTGTGGTGGGTGGGCACTGCAGTGAACAGGGTAATAACTAAAGTGTTATAGTTATAGTTAAAGAGCAGCTAAATTCTCTATGCTGCAAGAGACCACATTGGAGTTCGATACCAACACCTTAATCCCTGGGTAATCACAACTTATCGGCAAAGCAGCTATTTCTGCATCAATTTTTAGGACTCCTACAGTTTCACTGGCACAAAGTTGCAAATGGCATGGCAAGCATACACAAAAAGAGAACTAGAGGACAGTGTGCACTCATTCTTCCAGCAAAGCCATCAGGAAAGAAACATTCCCTCACGCTGCACGCAGGAGTCGAAACGGCATGGGGAACCCCGCTGGATTTCAAGTGCAACGCCGTAACCTCCCGACCATCGCAGCTGTCGCACAGCTTGGGCACTTCGGGGTTAAGTCCTAGGTCTTCCTCAAGTTCAATTAAGAGTCCCCATCTGTCATTGATTCAGGGTTGTAAATGGCCTGAGATGTAAATTCAAAGATTTGGGAATCTCACAAATGGTCTACTCACTATTTTAGCAAGCTAATGTCAATTCTAGTTGAACAGGTGCTCAAAAGCTTGTCAGAGTATTAGACTGATTCGCTACCTACAATACTAACGTGGCATCCAAGGTTTCTAACGCGAAGATGTGGGACGGCTCAAGGTGACCAATATGAGAGTTCAGTACTGGTGCTCAATGCCCTTCCTGCATACACCCACTAATCTCGTTTATTAGTTTATAGGGCCACAGTTACAGACTGTAGTAGAGTTACAGACAGTAGGCTAAAGACAGACAGACTGTGGTACAATTACAGACTGTAGGCTAAAGACAGACAGACTGTGGTACAGTTACAGACTGTAGGCTGTAGACAGAGTGTGTAGTACAGTTTCAGTCTATGGTAGTTACAGACTAGGCAATAGACAGCGACTGTAGTAGTTACAGACTGTAGACTGTAGACAGAGGCTGTGGTACAGTTACAGACTGTAGGCTGTAGACAGAGTGTAGTAGTTACAGACTGTAGACTGTAGACAGAGGCTGTGGTACAGTTACAGACTGTAGGCTGTAGACAGTGTGTAGTAGTTACAGACTGTAGGCTGTAGACAGAGTGTAGTACAGTTAGACTGTAGGCTGTAGACAGACTAGTACAGTTTCAGAATGTAGGCTATAGACAGACAGACTGTGGCACAGTTACAGACTGTAGACAGACAGACAGTAGTACAGTTACATGCTGCTGCTGCTGGTATGTGGTTTGTTCTCTACCCTGTTCCTAACTGGCCAGTTTCCTCAAGCTAATATTTGGGTAGTGGCCCATATAAAAGAATGAATACTGTAAATAACGCCCATGAAGGGTGGTTAACTGAGATCCCTTAAAAAAATTTAAATGTAGGCCTAGCTTGTGAATCAGGACAAATCACAGGTTCAAGTGTTTTTAAAAATAATTTATTGTTCTTTATGTACAGGAAAAAAATATAGAAAACAAAAACTTGGTAGAAAAAGTTATTGTACAAGAAACAGCATCACTATACACTGCAGTAAGAAAACACTCCTAAGGTGGAGAGCTGGCGTACCCATCACCACGTCAACTGTACACAGGAAGGAAAAAGACGAGCACTTTCTCCATCCATTTTTAAAGTCCTGTAGCCCCTGTGTATGAAACATGTATACATGAAAGTACCAGACTAGTGAGCTTGTTGGGGAGGGTGAGAGAAGAGCCAAACTAAACGCCATGATTCATCCAGACACTGCAATCGTCCATCGCACCTGCTGAACGTAGAGAACTTGGAGAAGAAACCAGCTGTGCAGCTAATTACTGCCACTGAAGATTTAGAAGAAAAAAAAAAAAGCTTTGTGGTTTTGTAGCATTTTGCATATGTATGATCTTACAGCAAGCTCTCCTGACACAGATTGAAAGGTTAGGGTTAGTTATACAGCGCGGGTCAAGGGCCTATATCAGCTCTTTGGTAAGCGGTGTAATAACATGCCGGTTGTGTGCAGGCCTGCAGGTCTGCCGGTCATGAATCCCGGAGCTTGGAGGCACTCGGCTCACTCTGAGCAGGCCAAGGAGTTGGGAGGAGAAAAAGAACTGCAAGGAGACACAACAGCAGAGCCACGCCACAAGTGACGACGCTGAGGCGTTCAGATCTCTGCAGGCCTGGACAGGGAGGCGTGGCAGACTGCACAGTTCTGTCCACACACGGCAAACCACACCGCCATCAAATTAAAAGCAGAGTGTGACCTTGAAGAGGATATCCGAACTCCTTTGCGAAGAAATGGATGTTCCTGAAGATTGCACATGGCCAAACCATTTTAATACTGAAGCCGAGATAGGCAAGCCGTGCTGTTCCTCACAGCTTCATGCACATTCACCCTCTACAGCACATGTCCTGTATACACACTACAAGATGATTTTTTTTGTATATGCTTGTTGCCTCTTACTTTTATATATAAAATCGGGTTAATAGGGTTCTATGCTCTGAAATTGAACAATGGTATTAAAAAAAAGAAGCTAACAAAGAGGTCCATCATTATTTTTGATCAGGTTACTAATGACTACATCCGGGGGGGGGGGGGGGAGGGTGGTCTGGGAAAGGGTTCTCTAGCAGCTCTTTAGCAGAGAGCAAATGTCAGAGGGACCACAGAAATAAAGTAATAGAGGAACATCAGTACTGTGCAGGTTACGCGCAACAACGAAATCAACGCGTGTCCTCTAGCGAGGCCGTTAGCCCTGGGCTCAACATCTGGCCATCCTTCCAGCGGCTGGTGCAGACCTGAACACGTCTGAAGAGTGAAAATACTCAAGATGCACAAGCCCCGCCCTCAAATAAATAACCACAACAAATCAATGTAATAATACAAACAACAACAGGAATATCACCACCATGGCTGTAGCAACAATACAACAAAATATAAAGATATGAGTCATAAAATGGTATATTCTCCAACAATTATTGACATACGCATGTGCAGATGTTTATTATTACGGGAATAAATAAGACTTTAAAAACCACTTGATTCAATCATTGTCACATGATAAATACACTGAAGCTGGGACACAGAGGTCTTTGTCCTAAACGCATCATTGTTCATAAGGCCTGTACTGGGGTTTAGAAGAGAGTAAACAAACAAACAAACAAACCAAAACAACAAACAAACAACAAAAAGGCTCTACCTGGATGGTAGGAAAACCAGGAACCAGGATTCAGGAATATACTGAAATGTGACCTGGGCCCTTTGCCAAAGGCACAGACTTCCATACTGCTGCATGAGCACTCCGAACAGAAGCCCTTGGTGAAGGCCCTTATACCCATAATCCTTGGTGAAGGCCCTTATACCCATAATCCTTGGTGAAGGCCCTTATACCCATAATCCTTGGTGAAGGCCCTTATACCCATAATCCTTGGTGAGGAACGTGATAGCCATAATCCTTGTAAGTGTGAGGTCTCGGGCACCCTACCAAGCCTGAGTGCCCTCACATTCACACGCCACACACGTTTGCATTTTCTACTTAGTGCTTTTAGAGCACAAAGGCTTATTTCAGCAAGAACAATTAATTTGTTTCCTTAAAAACAGAAAACCTCCTCTGTCCAGGGTGGAGAGGACCTTATATTTTGTGTGGATGGAGACATGAGCCAGTGACAAACAAGTATAAATGAGAGATAACAGGTTACTCAGTCAAACCAACAATGCTTGTACTGAACTCGTCTGAATTTTCACCAGTCATTCCTTCTCCATGTTACTGGAAACATGGGAGAAGCAATGAAAACATGATCACCCCTAAAGGCCGAAGGTGGCACTGCGCTGGGTTAAGTACTGCCCTAACCCCAACCCTAACCGCAACCCTAACCCCTAAAGGCCGAAGGTGGTACTGCGCTGGGTTCTGACTTCTTTTGCACAAGGCTGAATACACCACTGGCGGGTTTAATGCTCCATCTGAAAATGCCAACGTTGCTAATGAATATCTGACAACACCCTAACCCCAACACCCTAACCCTTACCATACAACACCCTAACCCTAACCTGACACACTAACCCTTACCCTAACCCGACAACACACTAACCCTACCCCTTACCCTAACCTGACACATTAACCCTAACCCCAACACACTGACACATTAACCCTAACCCCAACACACTAACCCTTACCCTAACCTGACACACCAACCCTAACCCTTACCCTAACCCGACACACCAACCCTAACCCTTACCCTAACCCGACACACCAACCCTAACCCTTACCCTAACCCGACACACCAACCCTAACCCTTACCCTAACCCGACACACCAACCCTAACCCTTACCCTAACCCGACACACCAACCCTAACCCTTACCCTAACCCTTACCCTAACCCAAACACACCAACCCTAACCCTTACCCTAACCCGACAACACACTAACCCTTACCCTAACCCAAACACACTAACCCTAACCCCAACACACTAACCCTTACCCTAACCCAAACACACCAACCCTAACCCTTACCCTAACCCAAACACACCAACCCTAACCCAAACACACCAACCCTAACCCAAACACACCAACCCTAACCCTTACCCTAAGCTGACACACCAACCCTAACCCTTACCCTAAGCTGACACACTAACCCTAATCCGACAACACACTAACCCTTGCCCTAACCCGACAACACACTAACCCTTACCCTAACCCGACAACACACTAACCCTTACCCTAACCCGACAACACACTAACCCTTACCCTAACCCGACAACACACTAACCCTAACCCTTACCCTAACCCAAACACACTAACCCTAACCCCTACCCTAACCCAAACACACTAACCCTAACCCCAACACACTAACCCTTACCCTAACCCAAACAAACTAACCCCAACCTGCATGCATCACAACCTGCCTTTACTGCCAGCACTGCAATATTCTTGTAAGAATCTTTTGGTGAAGGTTCGAGTCAGACTTCCACTACACTCAGATGCAGCTGGTGGGAAGCAAAGCCCCCTTCGCCTGCATGTGGGGCTGTGGATAAATAAGTGTGATAATACTGATGGTGTTGGACCATTAGAGAATACAACAACACACACACCCACTGCAATCTGGACTGATGTGCATAAATGAAAGGGTGTGTGCACACACGCTCACACCCCATTGGTTATAGTGGTCTCTCTCACACACACACACACACACACGCACACACGCACGCACACACGCACACACACACACACACACACACACACACACACACACACACACTCTGCTGCACTGTGCTGAGAGGACCCTGGACAGTCAGCTCTCCTCCACAGCCTGAATCTTCCCTTCTATTGCCCCTTGGGTCAGGAGAGGATGCAGTCGTACGTGCCCTCCTCGTCAGGCTCTTCCTCTGGCTTCTCCTCAGCGCAGCCTCTGTCCATGCTGGCTCCCATGGGGGTGTCTGGGGGTAGGCCCAGGGGTGCGGTCCCCCGCGACTCCTCGGCCCTGGGCATCACCGCCGCCGTCACCCCCACCGCTGTCTCAGCCAGCTTGGAGCCAGCGGAGGCCTGGAAGTTCTCGGCCTGCACCTGCTCCGAGGCCGTCTGACACAACGTCTGCAGCTGGGGACGCAGGAGGTTCAGGAAGGCCTTGTAACCCAGGCTGGACACACACACACACACACACACACACAGACACACACACACATCAAAACCTACATCAGTACACACACGCTCCAGTGTCACGCCCCCAAGGGAACAGGGTTAGGGGACTGACCAGTCGGAGGAGGCCCACTGGTCCACGGCCAGCAGGCCAGCATAGACACTCCGGACCGTCTCGCGTGGCACCTCCGGACTGCCCAGCAGAGACAGCACCTGCTTAATGACATTCACCTCCCGCAGAAGCAAACCAATCACCACACACCACTCCAAACAGCCCGCCTCCATGAACATGTGCAGGAGATACCTGGCAGGAAAAAGGCCAGAGATGTGAACATCCTCTCTCTCCCTCACACGCACACACATGCACGCATCCCCCAAACCCTAAACCCCAACTAACCCTAACCCTAAACCTAAACCCTAACTAACCCTAATCCCAAACTGTTGTGATACCACAGCAATGAAACACTTAAAATTACTTTGACATTTTCCATTCAACTTCCAGTGGACTGGCTCTTAATTCTGCTGTTAGTAATGATCTTACACTCAGATGAGCCCTGAAAATGACCTTATTGATGACCTCAGAGTGTGTGGGGCACTCACCTTAGCTGCACCTGGGACTTGTGAGGACCCTTGTTGGCCAGCTCCATGGAGATGTGCTCCAACTCTGACTGGCTAAGATTGAGAGTGGAAAAGTTCTCATCCACCACTGTCCAGTCCCCATCCACCATAGAGCTGGTCTCAGTCAGGTCTGTGGCCGAGCCCACACTGCACTCCTCCGCTAGAGAGAGAGAGAGACAGAAAGAAATGTCTTAGAGAGTGAGTGAGTGTGAGTGTGAGAGAATTTTCAGTCCTCAAATTTAAAATAACCTTTTCTAAACAGCTGAAAAACAAAGCAAGGCAGAATGCTGGAAGGCAAAGAACATCCTGCTAAGAGTGGCACAAACCCTATCCCAAACCCTAACCCAAACCCAACCCTATCCCCATCCCAACCCTATTCCTATCCCCAAACCCTATCCCTATCCCCAACCCTATCCCCATCCCAACCCTATTCCTATCCCCAACCCAATCCCTAACCCCAAACCGAACCCTATCCCCATCCCCAACCCTATCCCTAACCCCTATCCCCAACCCCAACCCTATCCCTAACCCCTATCCCAAACCCTCTATCCCCAACCCAATTCCCAACCTATCCCTAACCCCAAACCGAACCCTATCCCCATCCCAACCCTATGCCCCACCCCAATCCATAACCCCAAACCCAACTTTATCCCTAACCCAACCCTATCCCTCACCCCAAACCCAACCCTATCCCTAACCCAAACTCTATCCCACACCTTATCCCTATCCCAAACCCAAACCCTGTGGTCTCACGTTTGTTGATGAGAGGAGACAGGAAGGCCTCATGTGTCTGAGGAACTCCATGGGAGGAGATGGAGTCCATCTCCTTTGGCCCTGCCCCCAGACCATCTAGCCAGTGATGTTTGGTTGTGGTGACTGGTGGGGGAGGGGCATCCATGTCACTGTTCAGTAAGCTGTCAGCAGACTGAGATTTCAGAAGATGTGTGCTTAACACTACAGCATATGAGAGAGAGAGAGGACAACATTTTCATTAGAGAAATGTTCCGACTCCATGATTAGTGTGGATTAAATTCTCTGTTTTTTTTTAATCCACCCACGTCACATCTGAACTGTAGTAGCCTGAGATTAAATCAGACTGTACACACCTGCGCGACAGCGCCCGTTTTTGAGCGGCGAGCCCACGGAGCTGTTGGGAGTGACGGGGAAGGGCCACAGGAAGTCCTTGTGCAGGCGCTTGAGGGCAGCAACAAAATCACGGAGGCGGGCCACACGTGAGCGCTCACGGCACAGCCAGCCAATCAGCTCAAAGCCCAGCTGGGCAGAGAAACAGCCGAGGTCCCGCAGACGTTCCTGCTCCAGCAGACGACGCGCATGTCTCCAGAGCAGCATGTCAATGTACATGTTCTCTGGACTCTTACAGTCCGTACTGGGCGCGCACGCACCCACGCACGCACGCACACACACATACACACACACACACACACACACACACACACACACACACACACACGTCAATGTGCATGTTCTCTGGACTCTTACAGTTCGTACTGCGCATACACACACACACCTAACCCTAACACTCTTGCTGTCCTTATTAACCACACAAGCCACACACACAGAAATGTTTCAAGTCTAATGTTTAATTGAAGCAATTTTAAATTTAGTGTAAAGTATAAGAACTACAAGCCTAGTGTGTGTCAAGTCAAAGTCAGCTTTATTGTCATTCAGACTATACAACAAGTAGTGCGCAGCTGAATGAGATTGCGTTTCTCCAAACTCTGATGTGCAAATATACACTATACGTAAGGTAAGTGCACGAGACAAGTATATACATATACTGCACATAGGAATAAAATATTGCACATTGTATATAGAAACTATTGACATCGTTCCAGTGATTATTGCACAGTGTAACCAGTATTGTAACTTAGCACTGGAAAATGTTGATAAGGTGCTCACAGAGAGAACATTAAAATTATTGCAGTTATTGTGTGTGCGTGTGTGTTACCTTTTCGCAGAGGGACCTGCTGGCATGCTGAAAGCTTTCTGCAGGTTGGACTTTCCTATGGAAGCTCCATCCACTGACTGGGACAGACTGATGCTCCGGTTCCGGAAAAACTCGAAGGCCCCTGTAGAGCTGGGCTCCTGGGAACATCACCCACAGCAACATCACCCTCTGTACCGCACAACCCTGACCCTGACCCAGTGAGTCAAGCCCTAACCCTCATGACACTCATGACCGTAACCCTAAACCTGTGAGTCCAGACCCGGTGCTTACAGTCATGTGTCATGCGATAGACTTTAACCTGCGGGACACTTACAGTCATGTCGCATACGACTGACTAACATGTGCCTCACCTGGGTCGTAGGCGTGATGGGCGGGGTCTCGCTCTCTCCTGAGCCAATTGCCTTCAGGAAGCGGATCATGTGACGGCAGAGGTCCCACTTGCCCTGCTCGAGGGCAGTGTTGAAGAGCAGGGTGGCATGCTGCCGACTCACCGCTGGGACCTCCATGTTCTAGAACACCAATCGCAACACAGCTGACAACCAGCAGCCCAGCACTGCAGACACAAGTCCTCCAAAACACTGCAACTAAACACCACCACAACTAAATTCTAGATGATGTATAAATACAGAATCACATAGCAGGCAAAACCATTCAGAACTGAGATCCAAACTTTCTGAATAAATCCAAATGAAGAGACATAAATCTTAGTTTATCTACTCTTTAATACCATGTGTATGTGTACAACTGTCTCATCTAGACTGGTAAACAAATCTAGAAATATAAGCAAGACTCAGCAAGATCAGTCTGTCTAGAGCACAGCCAAACCAGTCGATCTAGAGCAAGTCACGTGCTGTCAGTCTAGAGCACAGCCAAACCAGTCGGTCTAGAGCGCAGTCAAGTCCAGTTGGTCTAGAGCAAGTCGAGTGCTGTCAGTCTAGAGCGCAGTCAAGTCCAGTCGGTCTAGAGCAAGTAAAGTGCTGTCAGTCTAGTGCACAGCCAAACCAGTCTGTCTAGAGCCCAGTTAAACCAGTCGGTCTAGAGCACTGCAGGTGCGGACGCCCCTCCCCCACACCTGCAGAATGATGAGGTAAGAGGCCGCTGTGTCCAGGTCCTGCGTCAGGAGACACTCTTCGAACAGATCCTTGGGGTTGCCGACAGCAGCGAACAGGTAGTTCCAGAGGGCGAACTCAGTCTTGCGGGCGCAGTGCACGATGGTACGCAGAAAGAGCGGGAACTCCGTGACGAACTTGGCCACGGTGGGCAGCAGCGGGTCTGGGATGGGCTCCCGAGACGTGGCCTCCTCCTCCAGCACCACGTGCACCATCAGCTCCAGCACGTGGGGGAAGTAAGGCAGCTGGGCGCACGACTGGGCCAGCAGTAGCGCCTGGTCTCCCAGGTTACGCACCAGCAGCTGCCGCAGCAGGTGGTGCAGGTAGATCTGCGAGGTGCGCTCCACCGTGCAGAAGGGGAACTGTGCCTCCGGTGGCTCTGCCTCGGGGCTGCGGCCGCCGAGGCCGTCATAGAGGGCCGCCTCGTTGGCGGCACCGAGCACAAGGGCGTCCTCGAAGAGCACAGCAAGCGGGTAGATGTTGAGCTGGAAAGACAGCATGATGCGGCGCGCCAGGAAGGAGTGCGGCTTGCGGTGGTCGCGCGGGAAGAGCGGCAGCCACACCTTCATCCCGCCGCCGCCGCAAGACAGCCACAGAGCCTCCACCAGGTGGCGCTTCTTACGGTTACTGCGGCACGTGGTCCACACGCTCTCCACGCACTGGGCCAGCACCACGGGGGGGCAGAAGGGTAGCTGCAGAAGCACACACACACACACACACTCCATTAGAACATAAAATGTTACCCTAAAAGGTAGGACCCACTGAACAGAAACTGAGCAGAATGCCAAGAGGGCGGGACAGGGATCTCACCAGCTTTTTCTGATTGGATGGCGCGTCTGTCTCTCGTACCTGTGGGCCGGAGCGATCTCTCTGTAGCATAATGAGCTGACCAGCCAAATTCAACAAGATGCTCTCTGCCATACAAGCCTGGACCCGAGGAACACACACACACACACACGTGCACACGCACATACGTGCGGGCACACCCACAAACAAGCTGAAATACATTTACAGTCAGGCACGTGCATGTGTCCGTGCATGCATGTGTGTGTGCGCGTCAGGTGTATGCATGTGTGTATGTATGTGTTTGTGTGTGAGGCACGAGTGCGTGAGGCATGTGCGCGTGTGTGTACCTGCTGCGGAGCTTTGAGCGAGATGCCCGTCTCGGTGCGGACTGAGGTCAGAGTGACTGACACCACCAGAGAGGGATGTGGAATGTACCGAGACATGGGAACTTCCTGTAACAGCTCCACACTAGCTGAGGGATTAGGACTGGGGAAGAGAGAGCTTTATTAAACAAAGGCTGCTAGAACCTTCCATACATAGTTATGTGCAAAAATAGAAGTCTAACATCACTAATGTATTTAATTACTGATTTTGGCAGAAAATTTAATACAACATGGGAAAAAACTCATGACTACGTGTAGCCGAGTAATGGGCAACCAACAGAATCAACAGTCATGACATGCACGCTGCTAATTGGGTGTAATTGACTCATTTAATGAAAGGGGTGTGGAGTTCAATTAGTGAGGTCATTCATTCTATGAAGAAACGGGTATCAATTACAGCCCTTATTTAAAGGAGGGCAGCAAATGTTGTACCTGCTGGTTTTAGCCCCTGCTCAGTGAGTACAATGGGTCGTTCCAGACATTGTACCAAAGGACAAAGAACTTTGATCAAGAAGTTGATTGGAGAGGGGAAAACGTATAAAGAAGTGCAGAAAATAATTGGCTGCTCAGCTAAAATGATCTCAAATGCTTTAAAATGGCAAACAAAACCCGAAACACGTGGTAGGAAAAGAAATACTACCAATTCGCGTAGATCATAGAATAACAAGAATGGCAAAGAAGCATCCAATGATCAGCTCCAGGGAAATCAAAGATGATCTTCAGTTACCTGTGAGTACTGCAACAATCAGAAAACACCTACGTGAAGCCAAACTATTTGCAAGAAACCCTTGTAAAGTACCACTGCTGAAAAAAAGACGTGTTGAAAATGTTAGTTTGCCAAAGAACACATCGACTGGCCTAAAGAGAAGTGGCGCAACATTCTATGGACAGACGAGAGCAAGATTGTTCTTATTGGGTCTAAAGGCCACAGACAGTTTGTGAGACGACCCATAAACACTGAATTCAAGCCACAGTCCACTGTGAAGACTGTAAAACATGGAGGTGCAAGCATAATGGTTTGAGGATGTTTCTCATACTTTGGAGTCGGACCCATTTAATGCATACCAGGCACCAAGGACCAG
>NC_137517.1:19452500-19455000 GCF_041902795.1 Electrophorus electricus | reverse complement strand
CACACACACACACGCACACACACACACACGTCGTACGTAGCTAGAGCTGTGTGTGTTCATGCTGAACAGGGAGGGAAACCCCTCTGTCTCTCGGTTCCTAGCCCAGGGACACTCGGGTCCTATCTGCAGTACATTCGGTGATGGCACTAAACTAAATTACTGGAGCCCTCCAAGCGCAAATGACTTATTCAAAGGGGAAGGTGGACACTCAGAGGCAAAGAGAGAATCAGAGTGAGCTAAGAAAATTAGAGCAAGCCAATTAGAGAAGACAAGGATTTTGAAGGGTAAGAAGAAAAAACTTCCATCAGCCAATCAGAGCACACTCTAGAGATTAACGTTTGTTGCTTATATTTAATCCGAGTAATAAAGATAATTTAAACTCAATCCCCTCTGCCTGTTGTGCAGAGAGGAAGTCAGTGTATAGGACCCAAAAAGCACGGCCCCACCGTGGAAAATGTTGGCCAATCAGAAGCTTCCATGGGGTTCTGCAGACACTCACCATAGAGCAGACCTTCAGAGGTTCCTTCTTAGTACCGTCTGAACGATACCTGAGGAGAAAGACCAGAGACAGGGAGAGACAGTGGGAGAAAGACCAGAGACAGTGGGAGAAAGAACATATAAATCAGTTTCTGCACTCTGGGAATAATCACATTTCTTCCCGTTTTCTGCCAATGCTAACTGATCTGGATGTAGCGTTGTGGGTGCGTGTGTGAGACTCACGCAAAGTCCTCTCCAAGCGTGCAGATGAGATGAGCACCAAACACACTCCAAAGAGAAAGACCGCCACATTCCCATGTAACCATGACAACGCTGTAGTCCGGCGACCACCGGATCAGCTTCACAGGACCCGTCTTATTCCAGATATCTGAGAGAGAGAGAAATACCGAAGGAGAAATAGAAAGTAACACTCACTTTATACTTCCACTTCACAGCCAGTTGAGCTCTACAGGAATGCTGTTCATCTGCTGTGATGTGCAACGGTCAGAAAGTCCCCAACAACCTCAGAGAGACCAGCTGTCATACCTGCATCTCACACTAGTGGGCAGCACAGTTCTATGACATTTGTGGACGTACCATGCAGGATTGTGTGCACTTACATGCCATTACATCTCTGGAGGACTTGCTTATGTCAAACTACAGGAGGTGGGGGCAGAGGCTGTGTGTACAACTCATTTTCCAAGACCTGTCACTGCGGTCGCCAATACTCCGATTTAAGCAGGGTGTGCTAGGGTTTGGGTTACCCTAAGATTAGGGTTAGGATAGGTTTACCCTAGAGCTAGGGTTACCCTAGGAGTAACAAAACCACGTGGTGTTGATCTATGGGGTGTTTTAGAAACTGAACAGATTCACAGTCAGGCGACGACACTGCCATGTGGTTTAGAAAAAAAACAAGCCCAAGGGTAACAGGAAGCAGTGAGCTGGCTTCTGACAACAGATCCAAACCCCAACACTATCCCAAAACAACAACACTAACTCTAGCCACATTTTTAGGGTTAGAGCCACAAGGTGGGTGTGTGTGTGTCTGACTTGCTTACCTGGGTAGTGTTTGGCGGTTAACTCCAATTTGTGTGACAGCTGCATTGATCCTGTGGTGTTGTCAATCACGTAGACCAACACAGAGCCACTACACACACACACACACACACACACACACACACACACACACACACACACACACACACACACACACACACACACACACACACACACACACACACACACACACACACACACCATCTTTTTCCCTTGCTGCAGTATTAATAAGGACATCCACATACACAAACGCACATCATATATACCTACAGTTATGACTGTAGCTATGACTGTGTGTGTGTGTGTGTGTGTGTGTGTGTGCGTGTGTGTGGGTGTGTGTGGGTGTGTGTGTGTGGGTGTGTGTGTGCGTGTGTGTGTGTGTGTGTGTGTGTGTGTGTGGGTGTGTGTGTGTGTGTGTGTGTGTGTGTGTGTGGGTGTGTGTGTGACAGCTCAATAAATCTTTCGTGCCAGGGTGACATTACACAGTCAGTAGGAACCCCAACAACCACAATGCACTCACCTCAAGAAATTCAGTAAGGCTCACACAATATATCATTTGTAAATGATGATTGTTAGATTGGCTTCTGCGATACCGATATTGCAAAATGCAATTGAGCCCTTGAGCATGTTAACAAAACAAGTCATTTTGTGTATGTGAGCCTGCTGACCAATCACAGGCCTTCCAGATGAGGGGTCAATGTACGTGAGGTCATGTTAACACTGATTCACTAAACCACCCAATAATCCAATTATATAAGCAAGCTTTATATAGTGCAGGGCATATCACAGTTGTCACATTTAGCAGTATAGTCTCAGTAGTTTTTAGTAATATTGTTCAGCCCCAGGAAAATGTAGATAAGACTCATTAATACCGTCAGAACAAGTACACTAATAGCACTAATACCAGAACAAATACACCAATACCGCCTGAACAAATACACTAATACTAATACCGCTAATAAGTGCA
>NC_137517.1:19340000-19447500 GCF_041902795.1 Electrophorus electricus | reverse complement strand
GGCCTACAAACGCACCCACACACACACTAAACCCAACAACAGGTGTGTGAACCACACACACACTAAACCCAACAACAGGTGTGTGAACCACACACACACTAAACCCAACAACAGGTGTGTAAGAATATTGTCTTTTAGTAAGTTGTTGAACTCTGTTGTGATGTTTTAGCAAAAAGAAACATCGACTTGCACAGTCGATGTATAGTGTCTAATGACTATGTGCATTTGGAGTGGTTTTTTGGCACTTTGGAGATGTCCAACACATCTAGTGGAAAATGCTGTGTAGCTCCTGTGTAATTTCATGTATATGCTCAAAATAGTTCAATTTATTTGAAAAGCCCCTGGTGAACCAGGAAATGCAGAGCATGACTGAAAATGAATCTCCAGCATCAAAATACATATTATAAAGCACAAAAATAAAAGATGCTTTTTGTCTCTGAGATTTTCTTCTGTATTAGATGAGCTCAAATGGATCCAAAATGATGGAAAAATAAGCCTGGATGTCAATGAATGTCTTGGCCCAAGTGTCTACTTCAATTAGAGGTAGGGTTTACCAACCCAGTTATCATAAAGCCTTGTGTTTAGACCTGAGGGATTAGAGTTCACTAACCCAGCTATCATATCAGAATCCATCTTCAGTCTTCTTAAACAAGGCTTCCATACTGATTTTTATTTTTATTTTTTCCATTTTCTATAGTACATAATCAGTTTTCTGTAAAATAACATGCATGACAAAACCAGTTTCTAGACAGTTTCTTCAGATGCTGTGTACTCAAATAAGAAAGAAAGACACCAGCATAAAGACTTTGGGAATGCAACAACTCAAAAAAGGGCATTTCCATGGCAACCATACATGAGGAGCAGTAAATTATTACCCATGATGCAACTTCCACAGACACTCCGGATGGACAAGTGACAGATGAATATTATATATATATATGTATATATATATATATATATATATATATATATATATATATATATATATATAGATATATAGATAGATAGATAGATAGATAGATAGATAGATAGATAGATAGATAGATAGATAGATAGATAGATAGATAGAGAGAAAGAATTCTTAGCAAGACATCTTGGTGGAAAATTATGGAAAAGAGGATGACGTAAATAAAAATCTGGTGAATATATTTATATATAAGGGTACCACCAAGGGTACCCTTAGCCTTAACCCACAGAGATGTATGTGAACTTTCTGTTGGGTTCAAGGTGCTGATGTCAGAGCAGAGAATGTCGCCAACATATTCAACAGTCTGTAATGGGTTAGCGTCTGAGACTCTGTGTGTGTGTGTGTGCGCGTGTGTGTGTGTGTGTGTTTGGGAAGGTTATTGGCACAGCTAGCCTGTTCTGGAGTTAGTCTGAAGTATTTTTTTGCAGGTGAAGTATTTTTTTGCTGATGAAATGGGCAGAAGTACAGACCACTAGAAACTTTAGAAAAATACAGACACACATTTACTCATTCAGGCAGCCTGAGATAAAGGTTAACATTTATTTCAAGGTTCATGTTTAAAAGTTAGTTATCAGGACACTAAGTGGATAAAGGGACAAAAACTAAACCAACCAAAACCGTCTCATGGTCCCACAGTAAAATTCTTCAAAACCTTTGACTTTTTGCTCTTTGTGTGAGCGCGTGAGCTTGCGTTCAGGGCTCTAACTATTTGGCTAACTAGGGTTAGTTCTGGGGTTGGGTAACCCACTGGCTCTCCCAGGTTAGCGCTGGGGTGGGTAACCCATTGGCTCACATGCTGTACTTCGGTTTTGGTTTCCAAGTGAACTCTGTTGAATTTCAGTAGAACACACACATTTCCTGCTATTGTCACGAGGCACCAGTCAGGGGGAAGATGCCCCACCCACTGCCTCCTCAGTGACTCATTACTCCTCCTGCATACAGCAGGACTCCATACATGCCCTCCATTACCGCAGCAATCCATTAATATCTGTGCCACAACAGCAATAAAACTCCACCCGAATTCGAGCACTAGCTCGACAGCCGTGTGAGGCACGACTACCGTCCATGCTCCACCCCCAGAGGCTCAGGAGGGGAAAGCTGACTTGTTAGTAGTAGCTCAAATACGAAGTGGCTCAAAACTTCATAACAAACAGAAACGTCTGTGGTTTTAAAACATCGGGCCCTCTCGCATTCCTGGCCAGTACTGGAGTCTTTAGTCAGAACATGGGTCACCCACCAGCTGCTCGTGAGACATTTTTGAAATGCGAGGGTTTGGGTCTGGAGGTACATGACGGTCTGTCCCCCAGAACTGGAAGGAATCCAGTCATCACTGTAGCTATTCGTGTCCTACCCAGCGAGAGAGACGTCTGCACACAGGACGGTTACTTCAAGGCCTGGTCTGAGAAATCATGCTCTGCTAAATTATGAAGCCCTCATTGAAAAAAAAAAAAAAACCCCAAATGGAATACAGTTGCCCTGGTAACTGAAACGAAAAGACCTTTATGAAGGCTGAAGAAAGGCGGCGATTTTACTGCACATGCACTGAATGAACCAGCGACTGGGCCAGAAACACCAAAGATAGGACAGCCTTCAGAAGCTAAAGATCAGGTTCAAACAATGAGCCTAAACAGGTCACAGACTGAAGGAACTCTCTCTCTCTCTCTCTCTCTCTCTCTCTCTCACTCTCACTCTCTCTCACACACACACACACACACACACACACACACACACACACACACACACACACACACACAGACACAGAATCACTGAAAGACAAACAGGCAGGAGTGTTCACTCACTCCACTCCAGCTGTTGTACTGTTTTGCTACTGCGGATTTTGGGAACCAACCTTTAGCTGCTCACACTCCGGCATTACAGTAGCAGGAGTTGGGGGGCTGGTCATGAGGTTCACTGTCGTGGCCAGACATCTGGAGAGCAGCTGCTGTCAGCTGTTCGGACTAATCAGGGACTTGCAGAGACGGAACCGCAGGCAGAAAACCGAAGGGGAGAAGAGAAACCCCCAGCTAGCTAGATAGCAACGGAGTGTGTGTGTGTGTGCTCGCGCGCTCTCTCTCTGTGTGTTCAGGGTTTACACCACAAGTGCATGATGGGTAATGATTGTTAATCATGTCACTGGGGCAATACGCACTGTACTGATGAGAAGATGGAGCACAGCAGAGTAACAAGACAGACAGACAGACAGACAGACAGACAGAGACACACACACACACACACACATACACACATACAGGCTATGGCCACACCCTTCAGAGAACCACACACACACACACACACAGGCTATGGCCACACCCTTCAGAGAACCACACACACACACACACACACAGGCTATGGCCACACCCTTCAGAGAACCACACACACACACACAGGCTATGGCCACACCCTTCAGAGAACCACACACACACACACACAGGCTATGGCCACACCCTTCAGAGAACCACACACACACACACACAGGCTATGGCCACACCCTTCAGAGAACCACACACACACACACAGGCTATGGCCACACCCTTCAGAGAACCACACACACACAGGCTATGGCCACACCCTTCAGAGAACCACACACACACAGGCTATGGCCACACCCTTCAGAGAACCACACACACAGGCTATGGCCACACCCTTCAGAGAACCACACACACAGGCTATGGCCACACCCTTCAGAGAACCACACACACACACACAGGCTATGGCCACACCCTTCAGAGAACCACACACACACAGGCTATGGCCACACCCTTCAGAGAACCACACACACACACACACACACACAGGCTATGGTCACACCCTTCAGAGAAGTCTACAAATGAAGGCATGTCTGTCTCTCTATAAGCATCTTCCATCTAGGAAAGAAACCAGTCAGAATTCACAATTCCACTCTGTGAACCAATCAGAATCCTCTGTATTCCTCTGTGATCCAAATGTATTTCCAGAATGGAAAACCTATGGGAAATCTCTTTGAGCATGCAGCCCATGTTCCAGACAAAACACAATCCTCACACCTTCCCAAAGTGACCACTGCTGTCTTTTCTCTTCTGTGGTTTCACAGTCACCACAAAAAACAAGAACACCAAAGTCGGTCAATGATTTACTGCATATATAGACTAGTGTAGTAAACCCTAACCCCAGTGTCCGGTCTGTGCGTGTAGTAAACCCTAGGCGCAGTGTCCGGTCTGTGCGTGCAGTAAACCCTAACGCCAGTGTCCGGTCTGTGCGTGCAGTAAACCCTAGGCGCAGTGTCCGGTCTGTGCGTGCAGTAAACCCTAACGGCAGTGTCCGGTCTGTGCGTGCAGTAAACCCTAACGGCAGTGTCCGGTCTGTGCGTGCAGTAAACCCTAACGGCAGTGTCCGGTCTGAGCGTGCAGTAAACCCTAACGGCAGTGTCCGGTCTGTGCGTGCAGTAAACCCTAACGGCAGTGTCCGGTCTGTGCGTGCAGTAAACCCTAACGGCAGTGTCCGGTCTGTGCGTGCAGTAAACCCTAACGGCAGTGTCCGGTCTGTGCGTGCAGTAAACCCTAACGGCAGTGTCCGGTCTGTGTGTAGTAAACCCTAACGGCAGTGTCCGGTCTGTGTGTAGTAAACCCTAACGGCAGTGTCCGGTCTGTGCGTGCAGTAAACCCTAACGGCAGTGTCCGGTCTGTGTGTAGTAAACCCTAACGGCAGTGTCCGGTCTGTGTGTAGTAAACCCTAACGGCAGTGTCCGGTCTGTGTGTAGTAAACCCTAACGGCAGTGTCCGGTCTGTGTGTGTAGTAAACCCTAATGGCAGTGTCCGGTCTGTGTGTGTAGTAAACCCTAATGGCAGTGTAGTCTATATTTAAATTGCGACGCCCCCTAAAACCTGTCTGAGTTTTTGGAAGCCCGCACCCCCCACGCCCTCCTCACATGGTCATGAGGCGACGGTACCGATGTAAAGGAAGACCGAAGATGAATTATACATGCCATAAACAATGCTGTACACAACCTTGAATATATGATTTATTCAAGGGATATGAATTATTCAGAAGGCATTACTTATTCAGGCCTCAGATTATGCTGTAAATAGGTTAGGGGATGTGAATATCATCTTCCCAAAGGCAGGAGAATACTGAGGGATGACAACACCGACGTTTCACAGGCTGCCGTGCACGCACTTTGGGTCTTCCCTTCTGGTGTCTGTATTTTGCTGTAACTCTGATGTCCAGCCGTAGCTGTAACTTTGAACAGACGACATTCTGTTACCAAGCCCTTTTATTCCTTTACAATACAGATTCTCATGTGTGTGTCTCAGGCCAAAAAGGAAGCAGTGTGGAAGTGCGAGTTTGAGCAGCACATATGCCAATAAGGCTCGCTCTCCCTCTCTCTCTCCATCCCTCCCTCTGCAACCCAACTCCGCAACCCAGCCCCGGACACAGTGGAAATGAGGGCTCTGGTTCACAACAGGAAGACCGAGGAGATCATGGACAGACAGCTTCTATAGCGTCTATTGCCCCGGTCCTCTCTACCGAGCGTCTATTGCCCCGGTCCTCTCTACCGAGCGTCTATTGCCCCGGTCCTCTCTACCGAGCGTCTATTGCCCCGGTCCTCTCTACCGAGCGTCTATTGCCCCGGTCCTCTCTACCGAGCGTCTATTGCCCCGGTCCTCTCTACCGAGCGTCTATTGCCCCGGTCCTCTCTACCGAGCGTCTATTGCCCCGGTCCTCTCTACCGAGCGTCTATTGCCCCGGTCCTCTCTACCGAGCGTCTATTGCCCCGGTCCTCTCTACCGAGCGTCTATTGCCCCGGTCCTCTCTACTGAGCGTCTATTGCCCCGGTCCTAGGGTTCCTCCTCCCAGCCTGCTGTGTGAAAGGTAGTGCAGTAATGGTGATCTGGAGCGCAGGAAGACGCTGAGTGATGTCACTCCTCTGAGGTCAGCTGACCTTCCCTTCCGGTGAGCTGCCATGCTGGGGACACGTCGCCGTTGCAACAACACTAATGAATGCAGAGCGCTCCAGTTCTGCATCATCTGAAAATTTTGTACGCGAGACCATTAAGCAGCACGAGGCAACTTGTACTGTTCTTAAAATTAACTTGTAGGTGTTTTAGTCAGCACACACTCACTCACTCTCGTGCTCACGCACACGCGTGCACACACACACAAACCCCTCTCAGGAGCTTGGAGGGAACATGTCATATGTTCTGTTTCCCAATGTAGCAGTCTCACACACCAGCAACGCTCTGGTTAACACGCTGCAGTGACACCGCCCTCCACAGGACAAGCCTGGGACCAGGGCACTAGCTTCTGTTAGTGTCAAACCCAGAGCGGGGTGGTTGTGTGTGTGTGAAGATGGCCTATACAGACACCGGCAGTCTAATCCTAACCACTAACCCTGCAGAGAACAGAGCAAGAAGAGAGAAACAAAGATGTTTAGAGAGAGAGAGAGAGAACGCAAGAAAGAGACCGAAAGAGAGAGAGAGAAGAACTAGACGAGCAGTTAAAGAGGAAGTGAGATCTGGGCAGGACTCACCGCCACTGCGATCATGGAGTCGTCTGGTTTCCATTTGGCCTGCTGATAGAAGCCAAACTGGGACACCGCCTTGAGAGACTCAATGTAGCTTACTACCAGAACACTGGGCTGGGGAGAGAGAGAGAGAGAGAGTGAGAGAGAGTGAGAGAGAGTGTGGGAGGAAAAAAAAATAGAAGTTTTATTTTTAATAAAACAACTGAAAATGTGCCTCCTAACGTCTGTGGAACCAGACCAGAACCTAAACACGTCAGCACTGCAGAGACATGTTAGTGCTTCACACACGTTCTACAGGCCGGTTCTTAAAGCCCCTGACCCCGAGCCCCTTAAAGACCCTCCAAAATAAAGCATCGATTTCTTTTAAGGGCTGTAGGCCACAAAAGCATCCAAACACAGGAAATAACTACACAAAATACAGTAAAGAAACAAAATGACCAAATAACTTTAGCCCACGGTGTAGTTCAATTAAAGGCCCCACCCCTCCCTCCAGGAAGAAAAAATAAAATAAAAATGTATTTATTTATTTCCATGTCAGCCAGTATACTGCCGAATAGGGTTTTATTTTTTGATTGCCTGTCTTGACCACATGAGCTGCTCTGCTCTGATGAAGGCCAGAAGAGGAAGTGCTCACCAGAGGCAAGACAAGAAGAGGTAGCGAAACAACACGTTCAGAGCACGAGCGAGAACAAAAGGTGGTGCGTGGGATGACAGGGAACCAGGTTGAGGAGAGAGAACAGCTTGAACAAGCTGTGCACTACAACAACTCTGTCAGATGTGTGTGTGTGGGGGGGAGACTGAGAAAATAAGTGTGTGTGTGTGTGTGTGTGTGTGTGTGTGTGTGTGTGTGTGTGTGTGTGTGTGTGTGTGTGTGTTTGCGCCTCAGTGAGAGACAGAAGGAAGGAAAAAAAAAAAAAGTGTGTACATGTGTATGGTTTCCTCCCTTGAAAGGTCATTCACTTTGAGAAGCTGTTTTGACTGAGACCTGCATTTGTTTTTCATTCTTCTCTGCCTGTGTGTGTAGGAACTGACCACAGCACCTGCAGTCCTGCAGTTCTAACCCAGCCAGTCTTGCAGGACAGCAGCCCTCCACTGATGCCGCCAGCTGCACACCTGCACCACAAAACTGATCCAACATCAGCAGGAATTGATGAGAAGTGCCCAGACTGGGCCACTGAATCTGTGACGCTCCCCTCAAACACACAGACCCAAGATTCAAAATCAAACCCACAGGTCAACACCAAGTTTCAGCTTTAGCATTGTAGAAAGAGAACAGGGTTAGATTCGGGGTTAGGGTAATGTAGCCCAGCGACCCTGTCCCGGGGCAGTCCCGCTGCATGCGGCCCTGTTAGTGGAGTAGACATTTGGCTAAACCGGTGTGAAACCCCGTTACCCCCCTAACCCCATCCAACTCTGCTGTTGACCATGCTGTTGAGTGTGACGGGCAGACAGAATCAGATGCTTGCGGATTTAGAATAAGAACTTGTTCCAATCGGTGGTAGCAGAATAACTCAGGGTCAAAAAAGCAAAGTAAGGGGAAATCCAAATCATAGAGAGATCAAAGTCCATGTCCAAAGCCAAAAGAGCAATACAAAAACCAGGTAGTAAATCCAAAAGGCAAAATCAGCAACGAGAAAGACAAAGTATGGGGACGGTACACAGGAAGCCAGTCAAAGAAAATAACGCTCGGTATGCTTAGAAATTCTAGAGGCAATACTTCACTATGAATGAGTGCTTGAAACAGCCTTATATTCAACAACTTCTCTGAACACACAGATGAGTTCAATACTCCAGTGATGACGATCTGATTGAACGTGCCTGATAGGCTGAGCTGTTGGCTGGGTAATGAACAGGTTGCTGGGTAGTGTAGAGTGGTAGAGGTATGACAGGTGCTATCTGAGCGCAGCGCACCTTACCCAACAATTGTTAGTGCGTGCGCAGGAGCCTGATCAGTTACTGTTTCACAGGAAAATTCTCACTAGATGGTATTTTTTCTAATTTGAGTTGCTCTGAAAAACAAACTCTCCCATCAGAGGAAGAATGTTTGTATGCTTGTTTAGACCCAGTTCATTTCCTCCTGCGTGGATCCTCCAGCAGAACTACACTGTGACAGCATTGTTTGTATTTCCATCTGACATTCAGTAAATAGTTGAGCGCTTCTTAAAGTCAGTTAGAGTACTCTGATGTTGGGGGAAGGGAACGCTGGAGAACACTGATAGTTATCCTCGTCAGATTAATCATTATATTCCGACATGACCTATAAATTGGCCAGTTACTCCAAGATTGGGATCCAGGCGCACATGCCGACTGCACTCTTCCTGTTGTGTCGGGTTGAGTTTTGTGATAACACATCCATAGTGTCCACACTGGAACGTTGTCTTCCTGATGAGCACAGTGAAGCACGGAACATGGGAAAACAGCAACCCTAACCCTATAAACCTTATAAAGCCCTAACCCTATAAATTCCCTAACCCTATAAACCAGCAGCCCTAACCTTATCAATCTTATAAATCCGCCAACCCTATAAACCAGCAACCCTAACCTGATAAGCCTTATAAACTCCCTAACCCTATAAACCAGCAACCCTAACCCTATAAACCCCTTAACCTTATAAACCAGCAACCCTAACCCTATAAACCCCTAACCCTATAAACCAGCAATCCTAACCCCATCAACCTTATAAACCCGCTAACCCTATAAACCAGCAACCCTAACCCGATAAACCTTATAAACCCCTAAGCCGATAAACCAACAACCCTAACCGCCTAAACCTTATAAACCCACTAACCCTATAAACCAGCAACCCTAACTGCCTAAACCCATCAACCCGCTAACCCTATAAACCAGCAACCCTAAGCCTATAAACCTTATAAACCCGCTAACCAAATAAACCAGCAACCTTAACCGCCTAAACCTATAAACCCGCTAACCCTACAAAACAGCAACCCTAACCGTACAAACCAGCAACGCTAACCTTATAACCCCCCTAACCCCATCAACCTTATAAATCCCCTAACCTTAAACCCCTAACACTATAAACCCCCTAACCCTTATAAATCCCCTAACCCTATCAACCTTAAAAATCCCCTAACCCTATCAACCTTATAAATCCCCTAACCCTATCAACCTTATAAATCCCCTAACCCTATCAACCTTATAAATCCCCTAACCCTATCAACCTTATAAATCCCCTAACCTTAAACCCCTAACCCTATAAAGCCAATACCAAACACAAGCCTTCAGAAATGACCCACAGAATGTTTGCTGAAAATGAAACCACTGCTAAAACTGGACCTCATAATTTCAGCCTACATATAAGACTTCCCTTCATGGTCTTATTAGGGCCAATGGGAGAGCTGAGGTGACCCCAGACAAAATGTGTAGTTGGCAGTGTGCCAGGGTGTGATGGTAAATTCAAAACAAAACATACCTCTGAAAGAAAAACACACACTGAAGGAGAAATAAGGAAGCAAGGAGCAACCTGATTCCCATTCTGATCCTTTAGGATCCAACAGCCCATGGAGTCTCACATTCCATAACAAGCCTGCTGGACTTGGCTCTTCCAGGTAGGATTTTGGAACTTTCCATGAACTCAAGCTTCCGAGACAGAGCTTCCATTGCAGTGTTCCGTTTCTCCCACCAGAGGGTGGCGCTCACTCCGCTCAGAGATGTCGGACTTCACAAATCAGTGATGCATGGACTGGTACACGTTTCATTTTAAAATAACAACAACAACAGGGGACTGATTAACTAACCCCAACCCTGGTACACATTTTAAATAATAATAATAATAATAATAACTGATTAATTAACCCCAACCCTGGTACACATTTTAAATAATAACTGATCAACTAACCCTAACCCTGCTGATGCGTTTCAGTCTGCATCATCAGCAGTGTCGACGTGAAATCAAACTGGCGCACACTGTTTTTTTTTTGTGCGTGACAGCACTGGTTTTTAGTTCCTGTTTGTCTGACCAGTTGTTGCATGTCCCGTGCGGGAATGTCTGGGGTTTATAACTTGCCTGCCGTGGTCTGCTCATTCTCATGATCTGAGACCAACACTTTCCAGAGTGCAACCAAACATCACGAAATACACCTTTTTTTTCTTGCTCTCAAAATTGCAATCTGGCAAAACGTGTCTTCAGCACTTTGCCATGTCTGGACACTAGCAAACATTAGCATCCCAATGGAATCTTCCAGGGGTGTTACTCCACCCTGTCCCAACAACCGCCAGGGCGTTACTCCAGGACCTGTGTACGTTGTGTGTAATGACGCAGCCGTCTACCAGGACCTGCGTATGCGCTGCTGTAGTATTAGTGAAGACTGTTAGGGTTAGGTTAAGACGGTTAGAGATAGGGGTTAGGTTAAGATTAGCTTAATACAACCCACAGGAAACACTAAGATACACCATATTACTTTTTACTACCAAAAGTGTTCTTTACTACCCAAAGGCAATTTGTGACATTTGGCAGATGTGGCAGATTGTGACAATCATGACAGATGTGGTAACCCAAATCCTACAATTAATGAACCACATAGTTCACAGATGAAAAAAATATTCTTTATATTGTAATATTTGGCATCTTTTTTCACCATATTGGGACTGAACCTTGGAATTGGCAAGATCCTGACCTGGCAAGAATCGGATCTGGTGTGCTGAACTGGAATCAGAAATAGAATTGATACAAAGACAAATAATCCCCAGCCCTGTTTCTAATGTGTGTGGTGTGCAAAACAGAGACAGAGAAATGGTTTCTCAGTCAGTCTGACTACTGGCAATCAGCAGGAAGAGGAAGAGGAAGAGCTCCATCTCCCACGTCCTCCCGCACAGAGAGCAGAAGATTAACAAGGTGGATTTGACAGGGATAAACATACAACAGGGCTAAATTTAATAGGTCCATTTGGAAGAAAATAATGTCTGGTAACAATGATAGACAGTTTAAACGTTCCACCCTGTCCCACTGCTACTGACTGCAAGGTTGCGTGTTTCACCCCTTTAAAACCAAAACCCAACCCAAAGACCAGAACAGACAAATTCACACGTACTGCTGGTGGCTGCAGCAGAAATATAGATAAAGTGTGAGGGTGAAAAGAGAGAGAGAGTGAGTGTGTGTGTGCGCATGCGAGAGAGAGAGAGAGAGAGCTAGAGAAGAGAGAGACAGAATGAATGTGTCTACTGTGTTACTGTACTCAGCGGGAGAAGAGCAGAGTGTGTGTGTATGTAAGTGTGTGTGTGTGTGTGTGTGTGTGTGAGTGTGTATAAAGTGACCTAGAGTGTGTGTGTGTGAGTGTGTATAAAGTGACCTAGAGTGTGTGTGTGTGAGTGTGTATAAAGTGACCTAGAGTGTGTGTGTGTGAGTGTGTATAAAGTGACCTAGAGTGTGTGTGTGTGTGTGTGTGTATAAAGTGACCTAGAGTGTGTGTGTGTGTGTGTATAAAGTGACCTAGAGTGTGTGTGTGTGTGTGTATAAAGTGACCTAGAGTGTGTGTGTGTGTGTGTATAAAGTGACCTAGAGTGTGTGTGTGTGTGTGTATAAAGTGACCTAGAGTGTGTGTGTGTGTGTGTATAAAGTGACCTAGAGTGTGTGTGTGTGTGTGTGTGTATAAAGTGACCTAGAGTGTGTGTGTGTGTGTGTGTGTGTGTAAAGTGACCTAGAGTGTGTGTGTGTGTGTGTGTATAAAGTGACCTAGAGTGTGTGTGTGTGTGTGTGTATAAAGTGACCTAGAGTGTGTGTGTGTGTGTGTGTATAAAGTGACCTAGAGTGTGTGTGTGTGTGTATATAAAGTGACCTAGAGTGTGTGTGTGTGTGTGTGAGTGTGTATAAAGTGACCTAGAGTGTGTGTGTGAGTGTGTATAAAGTGACCTAGAGTGTGTGTGTGTGTGTGTGTGTGTGTAAAGTGACCTAGAGTGTGTGAGTGTGTATAAAGTGACCTAGAGTGTGTGTGTGTGTATAAAGTGACCTAGAGTGTGTGTGTGTGTATAAAGTGACCTAGAGTGTGTGTGTGTGAGTGTGTATAAAGTGACCTAGAGTGTGTGTGTGTGAGTGTGTATAAAGTGACCTAGAGTGTGTGTGTGTGAGTGTGTATAAAGTGACCTAGAGTGTGTGTGTGTGAGTGTGTATAAAGTGACCTAGAGTGTGTGTGTGTGAGTGTGTATAAAGTGACCTAGAGTGTGTGTGTGAGTGTGTATAAAGTGACCTAGAGTGTGTGTGTGTGAGTGTGTATAAAGTGACCTAGAGTGTGTGTGTGTGTAAAGTGACCTAGAGTGTGTGTGTGTGTGTGTAAAGTGACCTAGAGTGTGTGTGTGTGTGTAAAGTGACCTAGAGTGTGTGTGTGTAAAGTGACCTAGAGTGTGTGTGTGTGTGTGTAAAGTGACCTAGAGTGTGTGTGTGTAAAGTGACCTAGAGTGTGTGTGTGTGTGTGTAAAGTGACCTAGAGTGTGTGTGTGTGTGTGTAAAGTGACCTAGAGTGTGTGTGTGTGTGTGTAAAGTGACCTAGAGTGTGTGTGTGTGTGTGTGTGTGTGTGTGTGTTTGCTTGTGCCTTTATGTACGTGTGCACATGCACAAATGACTCTAGCAGCTCTGCAAACACAAGTCAGGACATGATGTGGCACATGCTTATATATGCCGAAGGGATGGTGTGTGTGTGTGTGTGAGAGAGAGAGAGATATATGAAGAGGAAGAATGTGTGTCAGAGTCAGAGTCAGAGAGAGAGAGAGAGAGAGACTAACTAACCATGCGTGTGTGTGTGTGTGTGTGTGTGTGTGTGTGAGAGAGAGAGAGGGGCTAACTAACCATGCGTGTGTGTGTGTGTGTGTGTGTGTGTGTGTGTGTGGTGTGTGAGTGTGTATATGTGTGTGGGCTGGGGACAGTGTGACCAAGTCTAGAGATACACCAGTCAGGAAAGGTTTGGTGGAGCCACACAAATACCAGAGCGAACTTTTCCTGGACATTCACTTCACCTCCCAACAGCAAAAGGCATCAGGAACTACAGCAGGGCATTTACTGGGTTGAGCGTCAAATGCAATATTTCACTGTTTTATAGCAGTAGAGCTTCTAACTCTGAGACACCCAAAAACGCCCCCAATGCTTAATCTTTGGCCAATTCATGAAATCAAGGCCTGAAATAAGGCCTGAAATATTCTGCGCTGTTAAAGTTGCAGCACGCCGCGAAAGTGTCAAAGCTTAACTGGCCAAGCTGACAGGCCGCTGCACCCAAGATCCGTCACGTAACGACACCATCCTTTAAAAACATTAAAGCACCATTAACAAGAAATGCAAAAGGCTAGTCTGCCTCATCTCGCATGGCTACAAGCAGAGTATGAACTGAAACACATGATGGTTTGGTTTTCAGACACACCCGCTGCCCGTTACAATACGTACTGTTCACATTACAAGTCTCTTTATGGACGCAGCTAAAGTAACTTGTTACAAATGTAATCCTGGGGGTTTGGTTAGGCTGCGTTTTGGAAACTTGAGCACGCCCAACACTGTGATATGCCAACACATATGACAGATAGGGACACACACTGAAGCTCAGCTCCACTGTCCTACAGTGTGCCTAATCACCAACTCATCCCAGCTTCCTAGTGTCTCACAGCACCGTCTTAGGTACCAAGCACCTCACCGACTAATCACCAACTCATCCCAGCAGGCACCATCCTAGGTACACCCTGGGCTTGGACCAAGCACTTCACCGACAGTCTGAAGCACACACGTGGACATCTGCATGCATTTGGCACATCCACTCTGTTCAGGCGCACTGTCGCCAACAGCCTCGCATACGCCGAGGTGCCCTTCAAAGCCTTAAATGACGGTCTTATGGCACTAAGTCCTAAACACAAAAGAACTGAGGAGTTTGGAGCGTGCCTGTGAAATGCCTGGAGATGGAGACGGAAAACCCCACTGAGCATGTCCTACCATCTCAGACAGAGCGGCGCGTAGACAGGGACAACACTTACATCGACCCACGTTATTATTATTCTAATTGTAGATGGGGACAGCAGCCCAGTCATAATCAACAGGATGCTGTCGCTAGCTAGCAATCCCCACGACACTGTGGCGCACTCATTGATATTTCATCAGAAATGTTAGCCAGCTATGTGCACATTATCTCCCATCGGCTCAAAGTTTCGTAACCAGACTATAAAACTGGTGTCTAAGCAAGATCTGTTTTTGCTTGTTTAAATAAGGATTCTTAAACTGTTAGACCTCTGAATCGACACGTGGACAGTAGAACTCTAACCTAAGCCTATTTAGATAACTTGGGTTAGTTCCTTCAAACTCACCAGAAGAGAACACGCATTCGCATGATTCTGAAGGGTAACGTTTGCTAGAGCTCTGCTCTCCAGAACCTAGCCCTACTCCTAGGGCTCTGCTCTCCAGAACCTAGCCCTACTCCTAGGGTTCTGCCCTCCAGAACCTAGCCCTACTCCTAGGGTTCTGCCCTCCAGAACCTAGCCCTACTCCTAGGGCTCTGCCCTCCAGAACCTAGCCCTACTCCTAGGGCTCTGCCCTCCAGAACCTACCCCTACTCCTAGGGTTCTGCCCTCCAGAACCTACCCCTACTCCTAGGGTTCTGCTCTCCAAAACCTACCCCTACTCCTACCCCTAGAGCTCTGCTCTCCAGAACCTACCCCTAACCCTATGGCTATCCCATACCCTACCCTTCTGCTCTCTAAAACCTACACCTAGAGATAGAGCTCTGCCCTCCAAAGTACATTAATCCACCCCCAGGGTCACAGACACACTTACCCTGCTGAACCAGATGCTGAGCTGCGTGTCCGCCAGCACGGCGAAGTAGCGCCGCTGCGCGCTAGGCTGAACGTGGCGCGGGTCTTCCTCGCTTCTCAGCGGACACAGGAGCCTCCGCGGCCATCCGCTCAGAAAATACATGACTCCAAACCAGCTACTGTCCAGTCAGCATATCAGCGGTTGAGCCGTCTGTACCAGTCCCTCCGGCGGACCCACCCATTATGAGGCTGCTAGCTTGCACAGCTAGCCCAGTTCGCTATCTTGGCGTGGAACTATGGCTATATAACGCTACTGAACAAATGTCCGAACTCCTGTAGCGATCTAGCTAACGTGCCCACGGAGCGAGGCCTCTGGTTCGCGACGCTACCCCGACGCCTAACACACTTGTTTTGCTACTAACTTCGACACCCGATTTTCCCTGGCGAATCTCCCCCGTCGCCATCTTTAGTCCCCGGTTGGTCTCGAAGGGGGCGGAGTTAACGCGGTAAGGGGCTGGGTTACCGTGACCGTCACGTTCTCGCGGTACCTGCACTATTAGGCCTTGGTCGCCCCCTGGTGGTGGAAATGTGCATCGTAGCCTACGGCGCGAGGATTATTTAATTTAATCAATTCATAAAAGTATATTTGTTGCAGACTAATAACATTCTCAGTAATTCGCCTCTACAATCCCTCACTTAGGTTTAATGTTTTTGTCAGAAAAAAGTATTCCTTAACTCTCACCCCTCACCATGAGTCTACATACGGGAGACAATTTTACACAACTAGTACAAGATCAGAAGTAACATTCATATACTGGCATAAAGTGGCAAAACAATCAAAGCTATGAGACTCAAATCTTTATTTTTCTTAGAACTTATACTCAAAGATACTGTGGAAACTAAACTCTCAAAACTGATCCAGGAATGGACAACAAGCAACAAGTTTATATATTACTTTTTTTTTTCTCCACAATCAGAGATGATCCATAGAAAAGACACAGAAAGCATATGATACACAGGAGGTCTAATAATCCAGTGAGAGCAGAATAATAATTAATCACAGTATGGCCAAGGCAGACCATGTCTACACCATGACGCTGTGGCGGCATGGTTGTGTGTAGTGTCAGTCGTCCTTTTTGTCTGAGGCTGTGGTCGTTCTGTTAGCTGTGGAGATGTCCGCGGTCCCGCTGCCCTCAGCCTGACAGGAAGAATCAAGATGTTAACATATCAGTATGTGAACAAGGTTGCGTTACTGGGTGCAGCACAGTAGGGACCGTAGCTTAAAACACACATACAGCAGGGACCGTAGCTTTAAACACACATACAGGGTTCAAGTCCCTAAAAAGTTGTGTGTTAATAGTAAAGCGAACACTTTCCCCTCAAAACAGCTTATTCAGTCATTGCTCAACCGTAAGAGTCATTGGCTAGTGTTAATACCTGTAAACATAAGCATGGTTTGTGTCCTGTTATTGACACACGTTAAGTGCCCTGTTAATGACAATTTCAAAATTGTGGTTTGAGACCTGACCACTTTACAAACTTGCAGAGACAGCTAAGATGACCTCAGAGAGGTAACACAGCTAAGAGGACCTCAGAGAGGTAGCCAAAATAACACGGGTTATAGTAGGTATAAACTAAAACAATAATATTAACACTAAATACAGTGCGAAACAATTTTTCATATTTAGGTTTCAGAGTTTCTTTTCTGATTTTTTTGTACCTTCAGGTTTCCCGCGCCCGTCTCCTGGACTGCTGTTTTAGTCCAGAAGCGGCTGATGATTGGAGAGATGAACGGGTAAACGATGGGCTCCAGGAACCGCTTATAAACCCACAGGAGAACGGGGATGACGATGCAGGGGATACACACCATAGCTACAGACGGCACTGCAGAGCGAAACACGCCAGCGAGCTCAATTATTGTGTAGATACGGGTAGCATTAACATTAAAGCAGCATGACTGTGGTATCTAAACTCCGGTATGGACACTCTGATGTCCAGCTAAACTGGTCTTACTGGGGTATCTAAATTCTACTATGTCCACTACAGCCCGTATTGTGTTCCACTTTTCTATGCTATCTTAGGTTAGCCAGCAAACAACGGTCAGTGTGAGATAAACAAACTATTAACTTGTCGCGCTAATGAATGTTCATAAATGATTTAACCATGTCACTGGAGAATAGTGAATTATACTCACCAACTCAAGCCTGCTTGGACCTCGGCGAGCTCGCTAGCTAACGTTAGCAGTGAAGTACCGTCTTGGCGCCCTCTAGTGGACTGGAGCACAGCCCGACTCACTGAGCGCCCTCTGGTGGACTGGAGCACAGCCCGACTCACTTTTAGGACTCCTGGCTTAATTGTGAAACGAGGTGCGGTAGTTTCTTGTATTTAAGGTGTAAATAAAGAACATACTATTACTCTGATTCTTAATGAAAACAAAAACAAGTTCATTGTAACAGATTTATTTTCATAACAGGATGGTTTAGTGTCTATACAAAATATTGTGCACACGTTTTTGCAATTCAAAATTTGATATTGAATACCTGAAATATACTTTGATAATTCCTTATTGTGTACGTTTACACAATACATCTTTACTCTCTCACTTGATTTCAGACAGCATTTAGAAGATTGGCACCCAGGTTTCACATCATTTATGTGGTCAACTCTGTGCTACTTTAAATCACATTACCTACAGAATCTCCACTTACATGTCAGCTACACAACTCATCTAAATTAAATGTACATAAGGTGTTAATTATAAGCATTTGAAGTAATAATGAATGACTTCCAAAATGACTTGACACTCATTCCTGGACCAGATTAGCCCTTGCAACGAAAAACTATATATGAGCAAGTTCCTTCTTCTGTGTAATGTTATTTAACTTTTGATTTTGTACAACCTTTAAGTCAAACTTACATTAAAATGCTAAATATGCTTTATTTAGACATACGTCCTTCATGTGAATACAAATAAAACTTGCAGTAATGCCTTTTTATATAGAATGCAGAAGGACAGTATGTATATGTAGTTTTTCATTGCAAGGGTTTAAGCAGTGAAATTGTCTTGACTGATGATGTCACTGTATTCACAGGGTCCTTCGCTACTGTGTGCATTAATGCATTAATGTACTGCCTTTAGTGCTATATTACCATATACTTAGTATGCCTACTATATTAAGATGATAATGTTATTTAGGTTACTCTGTTCACTGCTGGTTTAGTGCTAGTTGTTAAATCATACAGAAAATAACATAAACATTACACAACATCCCCTCCTCCTAAAACAAATCAGTTTATATTTTTTATTCAGTAATGACAATATTGCAATTTTACTGCTTCTTCTCCTTCTATTATAAACTCAACCACGTCCTCGTCACACCATGTAACAAAACAAAAGCGAATGAAACGAATCAGCCTGAAATAGGGAGGACTCATGCCTGCAGGTCCCTAGACAACACACGGGGTGCTTCTCTGCTTGCCTTCCTTCACACTAACTGGAAAAGGCCAAGCACAGCAGGGACTTGTGAAGAAATAAACCATAAAAGGTCAAAGGTCATCCTTGTTTGTAACTGTTGTATCTGTGTGGTCTTAAATAGTCCAATAGCGGTTGTAGTCTAAAGTTTGTTTCAGTGAAAAATGTAATTGTAATTTGACTCCTGAGATTCAGCATGACCTGACATGACCTGACCTGACCTGACCTGAAATGACCTGACATGACCTGAAATGTGCTTGTTCAGCATATAGGGACACAAAACAGTTAAGTACAAATTATGGCTCCAAGGCAAAGTATAGAGACCCTCTTATACAGTCATTCACTCAGTCATTCATTCACTCAGTCATTCATTCACTCAGTCATCCGTTCACTCAGTCATTCATTCACTCAGTCATCCGTTCACTCAGTCATTCATTCACTCAGTCATTCATTCACTCAGTCATCCGTTCACTCAGTCATCCGTTCACTCAGTCATTCATTCACTCACTCATTCATTCACTCAATCATCCTCTCATTTGTAGCTTCACTCCTGAGTCCTGAGTGGAAGACCAATGAAGCTGAATGGGACTGCCACTCTCTGCAGTCACACACACACACACACACACACACACACACACACACACACACACAGTGAAGGCGGTCCCGTTCAAGATTTCTCAACAGGCACAAGTGAAGACACACACACACACACACACACACACACACACACAGTGAAGGCAGTCCCGTTCAAGATTTCTCAACAGGCACAAGTGAAGACACACACACACACACACACACACACACACACAGTGAAGGCAGTCCCGTTCAAGATTTGTCAACAGGCACAAGTGAAGACACACACACACACACACACACACACACACACACACACACACACACACACACACACACACACAGTGAAGGCGGTCCCGTTCAAGATTTGTCAACAGGCACAAGGCCTACATAAGCGCCATTCTTCTCGTCATCTGCTTTGGTGCTGGCAGGGGAGTATATGGTGTCCTCCTTTGTGGAAGTCTGTAGAAACAAAAGCAGGAAGAGGAAACAGATCACACTCACCTCTGAGCGCCCCCTCACACAAATGGCCAACAGCCAATCAGATGGTGACTGAATCCCCCAGTAAAATATCAACTCAAATTAGGGGACTGTGAGCCATACAACACGTCTTGAAACACCAGGTCTCATGGAGACAAGCATGGAGACGATTCTCTGTCCTGCTCACAGATGGTGGAACGAACTTCCACTGGCTGTCTGGACAGCAAAGTCCCTTCCAGTCTTCAAACGCAGACTGTCTATTTGTGGAATATTTAAATGATCACTGACCCTGCTCCTATGCTGACTAACAAACTCTAGTAGTTATTGTTTATTACACTAATCACTGTCTGTTATAGTGCTTATATGTGTTTGTACTTCTAGTCATCAGCAGTGATCCCTGTATTCTACAGTGTTCTAGTTCATTGGTATGTTGGACTCTAACCTACTGTACTGTACCAGGATATTCTATGAGTAAATGACAAAGCACTTTGTAAGTCGCTCTGGATAAGAGCGTTTGCCAGATGCCGTAAACGTAAATGTAAGGCAACATGGCACAGATCAATATAATACTGTAAACTAATTAGCATATGAGGTTGGAATGACCTGACTCAGGGGTGAAAGTGGGTAGAAAACCTACTTATGTGACTTTAGGCTATACCAGTGTCTCTATGACTACATTAGTGTCTCTATGACTATACCAGTGTCTCTATGTCAATACCAGTGTCTATATGACTATACCAGTCTCTATGACTATACCAGTGTCTATATGACTATGCCAGTGTCTGTATGACAATACCAGTGTCTATATGACTATACCAGTCTCTATGACTATACCAGTGTCTATATGACTATGCCAGTGTCTCTATGACAATACCAGTGTCTCTCTATAATACCAGTGTCTCTATGACTATACCAGTGTCTATATGACTATGCCAGTGTCTCTATGACAATACCAGTGTCTCTCTATAATACCAGTGTCTATATGACTATACCAGTGTCTATATGACTATACCAGTGTCTATATGACTATGCCAGTGTCTCTCTGACAATACCAGTATCTCCATGACAATCCCAGTGTCTCTATGACTATACCAGTGTCTATATGACTATACCAGTATCTCTCTATGACAATACCAGTGTCTCTCCATGACAATACCAGTGTCTGTATGACAATACCAGTGTCTCTATGACTATACCAGTCTCTATGACTATACCAGTGTCTATATGACTATGCCAGTGTCTATATGACAATACTAGTGTCTATATGACTATACCCGTGTCTGTATGACTATACCAGTGTCTCTCTATGACAATACCAGTGTCTCCATGACTATACCAGTGTCTATATGATTATGCCAGTGTCTATATGACTATGCCAGTGTCTCTATGACAATACCAGTGTCTCTCTATGACTATACCAGTGTCTCTCTATGACAATACCAGTGTCTCCATGACAATCCCAGTGTCTCTATGACTATACCAGTGTCTCTATGACTATACCAGTGTCTCTATGACTATACCAGTGTCTCCATGACTATACCAGTGTCTCTCCATGACAATACCAGTGTCTCTCTATGACAATACCAGTGTCTGTATGACAATACCAGTGTGTCTATGACTATACCAGTCTCTATGACTATACCAGTGTCTCTATGACTATACCAGTGTCTATATGACTATACCAGTGTCTATATGACTATGCCAGTGTCTCTATGACTATACCAGTGTCTATATGACTATGCCAGTGTCTGTATGACTATACCAGTGTCTATGACTATACCAGTGTCTGTATGACTATACCAGTGTCTCTATGACTATACCAGTGTCTCTATGACTATACCAGTGTCTATATGACTATACCAGTCTCTATGACTATACCAGTGTCTATATGACTATGCCAGTGTCTATATGACTATACCAGTCTCTATGACTATACCAGTGTCTGTATGACTATACCAGTGTCTATATGACTATACCAGTGTCTGTATGACTATACCAGTGTCTATATGACTATACCAGTGTCTGTATGACTATGCCAGTGTCTATATGACTATACCAGTGTCTGTATGACTATACCAGTGTCTATATGACTATACCAGTGTCTGTATGACTATGCCAGTGTCTGTATGACTATACCAGTGTCTGTATGACTATACCAGTGTCTGTATGACTATGCCAGTGTCTGTATGACTATGCCAGTGTCTGTATGACTATACCAGTGTCTATATGACTATGCCAGTGTCTGTATGACTATACCAGTGTCTGTATGACTATGCCAGTGTCTATATGACTATACCAGTGTCTCTATGACTATACTAGTGTCTATATGACTATACCAGTGTCTGTATGACTATGCCAGTGTCTATATGACTATACCAGTGTCTGTATGACTATGCCAGTGTCTCTATGACTATACCAGTGTCTATATGACTATACCAGTGTCTATATGACTATGCCAGTGTCTGTATGACTATACCAGTGTCTATATGACTATACCAGTGTCTATATGACTATACCAGTGTCTATATGACTATGCCAGTGTCTGTATGACTATGCCAGTGTCTGTATGACTATACCAGTGTCTATATGACTATACCAGTGTCTATATGACTATGCCAGTGTCTGTATGACTATACCAGTGTCTATATGACTATGCCAGTGTCTGTATGACTATGCCAGTGTCTATATGACTATACCAGTGTCTGTATGACTATGCCAGTGTCTATATGACTATACCAGTGTCTGTATGACTATGCCAGTGTCTATATGACTATACCAGTGTCTGTATGACTATGCCAGTGTCTGTATGACTATGCCAGTGTCTATATGACTATGAGTGTGAAGTGTGTGTGAAGGTTAGTGTGAGTGTGAAGTGTGAGTGTGAAGTGTGTGTGAAGGTTAGTGTGAGTGTGAAGTGTGAGTGTGAAGGTTAGTATGAGTGTGAAGGTTAGTGTGGGTGCGAAGTGTGAGTGTGAAGGTTAGTCATTCACACTGGAGCTGCCCACACATACTCACATACATTCTCCCACATTCTCTCTCTCTATTTCTCTCTCTTACAACCTCTCTATGTCTCTCCCTCACACACACACACACACACACATACACACACACACACACACACACACACACACACACGCACGCACACACATGCACATGCACACAAACACACCTGCACACAAACACACCCATACACGTATGTGCACACAAACACACACACGTACACACACACATACACCCAGACTCCTTACCTTCCTCTGGCGGGAGCGGATGAGGAGGAGGATGCTGATGATGAAGAGGAGGACTCCTAGTACCACAAGGATGAATGGGAAGTACGACACAAGTGTCTCGATGGTCAACAACTTGTGCAGTTTCTCCGCTGATGCATCATCAATCAAAACAGACTGTGACACAAATCACACAACAGGAAATCAATACACACCAAAATACAAACTGACCAACAGGAAATCAATACACACCAAAATACAAACTGACCAACAGATAATCAATACACTCCAAAATACAAACTGACCAACAGGAAATAAATGAACTCCAAAATACAAACTGACCAACACATAATACACACCAAAATACAAACTGACCAAAAGATAATCAATACACACCAAAATACAAACTGACCAACAGGAAATCAATACACATCAAAATACAGACTACAGGCAACACTACAGTAAACACCACAGACAAAACTACAGACTAGTGTACTTAATTCATATGTATGTCTAAAACACCTGCCATGTATCTGATTCCAGGTTATTGTCTTAGTCCCAGGAATTCTCATTCTACGTTCTGATAGCAGATCTACATGGAGAGAGCGAGTGTAGTTGGGGGAGCGCATGGTATACATATCAGCATGGCACGTTCCTGACCTACTGTAGAATGATAAGACCCTAATGATATACTCAGGCAACTGCAGCCAGCTGCACTAAGACCTGGTGGTGAGCCCTGCTGGGGATTATACACAGATGTGCAGATTACAGAGATTATACACAGACGTCCAGATTACAGGGATTATGCAGACATCCACATTACAGAGATTATAAACAGACATTCATATTACAGGGATTACACACAGACGTCCAAATTACAGAGATTATACACAGACATCCAAAGCCTCATGCTTCACTGAAGATATTATACACAGACGTCCAGATTAGATATTACACAGACATCCATATTACAGAGATTATACACAGACATCCATAGCCTCATGCTTAAATGAAGGGAGCATACAAAAGCCAGCAGTCTAAATGCAATGGGAGCAGATTTACAGAGCGTCCACTGCCCAATCAACCACAAGACCAATCAGACGTCTTACCTCGTTAAGGAACATGATGGGGAAGATGGTGCCTTTCATGTTCTTTGTCATGCTGTTCACACACAATGGAGTGGTTTTACATCACAGAGCAAATACAGAATAGATGAGAACACACACACCAACACACACCAACACACTCAGCACATACACCAACATACACAGCATACACACACCAACACACAGTGCACACACACCAACACGCACAGCACAGCACACATACCAACACACAGTGCACACACACCAACACACTCAGCACATACACCAACATACACAGCACACACACTCCAACACACACCAACACACACCAACACACACTGAATACACACCAACACACACTGCACACACACCAACACACTCAGCACATACACCAACAAACACCACACATACACACCAACACACACTGCACACACATCAACACACACCACACGCACTTGTTAAAAAGGAACATTTGAGTTTCGAGTAGAATCAAACCTTAATATTTGGCTCTTTCACCTAATTATCTGACACAAGGTCAATGTGTAAACACTGTGGCACAAAGACAGTAAACCACGCAGGTGTCCAGTGTAATACCATGAACAGAACACTCAGTACTCACGGAAAGCCAGTTATCCTTTCAAGCATAATGTTTATCTGGGCTCTTTTACTGGCGCGAACGGGTATGCCAGTAGTCTGTATCACACGCGCACACACACACACACACACACACACACACACACACACTCTAAAATCTGAAAAGAACTTCAAAAGCACAAAAATAATCCCTAGACAATAAAATGTCAAAAAAAAGAAAATGAATAAGAAAAAACCCATAAAAACAAAGGATGACAACACCCCACTGCCAGTCGCTTTGTTGTGCTACTATGCAATCACCACTAGAGGGCATAAAAGGATGCATCACCATCATAGATTAGTGTTGTGTGTTAGATTATAATAACCCTAATATAACCCACACTAATCTAACCCAGACTAATCTAACCCACCCTAATCTAACCCACACTAATCTAACCCACCCTATTCTAACCCACCCTAATCTAACACACCCTAATCTAACTCACACCAATCTAACTCACACTAATCTAACACTCCCTAATCTAATTCACACTAATCTAACTCACACTAATCTAACCCACACTAATCTAACATACTAATTGAACACACAACACTAATCTAACACACAACATTAATCTAATACACAACACTAATCTAACACACAATATTAATCTAACTCACAACACTAATCTAACACACACTAATCTAACTCAAGATAATCTAACCCACACTAATCTAACACTAATCTAACTCACACTAATCTAACCCACACTAATCTAACATACTAATCTTACTAATTGAACACACAACACTAATCTAACTCACACTAATCTAACACACAACACTAATCTAACAAACACTAATCTAACACACACTAATCTAACAAACAACACTAATCTAACACACTAATCGAACATACAACACTAATCTAACAGACAACACTAATCTAACTCACAATAATCTAACACACCCTAATCTAACCCACACTAATCTAACTCACACTAATCTAACACACCCTAATCTAACTCACCCTAATCTAACTCACCCTAATCTAACCCACACTAATCTAACTCACACTAATCTAACCCACATTAATTTAACTCACACTAATCTAAACACACCCTAATCTAACCCACACTAATCTAACACACCCTAATCTAACTCACACTAATCTAACACACTAATCTAACTCACACTAATCAAACACACACTAATCTAACACACAATACTAATCTAACACACATTAATCTAACTCACAACATTAATCTAACAAACAACACTAATCTAACACACTAATCGAACATACAACACTAATCTAACCCACACTAATCTAACCCACACTAATCTAACACACCCTTATCTAACTCACACTAATCTAACTCACACTAATCTAACACACCTTAATCTAACCCACACTAATCTAACTCACACTAATCTAACCCACACTAATCTAACACACACTAATCTAACACACTAATCTAATTTACACTAATCGAACACACAATACTAATCTAACACACAACATTAATCTAACTCACAATATTAATCTAATACACAACACTAATCTAACACACAACATTAATCTAACTCACAACACTAATCTAACACACACTAATCTAACACTAATCTAACTCACAACACTAATCTAACTCACAACACTAATCTAACACACAACACTAATCTAACACACTAATTGAACACACAACACTAATCTAACTCACAACACTAATCTAACACACACTAATCGAACACACAACACTAACTGACAACACTAATCTAACACACAACGCTAATCTAACACACAACACTAATCTAACACACACTAATCTAACACACTAATCTAACACAACACTAATCTAACACACTAATCGAACACACACTAATCTAACACACAACACTAATCTAACTGACAACACTAATCGAACACACAACACTAATCTAACACATCTGTTATTTATCTATAATGGGAGTTTGAATGCTGCTATGCTGAACTTTGACCTTGGTGCTTACCGGGTTCAAGTCCAGGAAGGTCTGGTGCTGATCGTGGACTGGTGTGATTCCCTCGATGGCATCAACATACTTCTTATCACCAAGGTAGAAATGGGGGAAGGACACTATAACAGGAGCTCCTGGAGAAGAGAGAGAGAGAGAGAGAGAGAGAGAGAGAGAGAGAGAGAGAGAGAGAGAGAGAGAGAGAAGAGAGAAGAGAGAGAAGAGAAGAGAGAAGAGAGAGAAGACAAGAGAGAGAAGACAAGAGAAGAGAGAGAAGAGAAGAGAGACAAGAGAAGAGAGACAAGAGAAGAGAGAAGACTGATGGGATGAAAATGAACAACCCTTAGAAACTACAGACCACACACACTTGTTAAAAAGGAACATTTGAGTTTCAAGTAGAACTAAACCTTAATATTTGGCATATCTTCTCTGCAAACAAATGTACTAAAACAAAACCTCATATATAACAAAAATTGTAAGTCAAAATCTAAGGGTTAGGGTTAGGATTAGGGTTAGGGTTAGGGTTAGGGTTAGGGTTTAGGGTTAGGGTTAGGGTTAGGGTTAGGGTTAGGGTTAGGGTTTATGGTTAGGGTTAGGGTTAGGGTTAGGGTTTAGGGTTAGGGTTAGGTTAGGGTTAGGGTTACTGAAACTCAGCCATCATGTGACAATCTTAACACGTGTATTGAAATGAGAGGCACAAAAGCATGTGAGTTTCTCCCCCGCAACTGGCCAACAAATCTTAAAGAAGGGAAGTAAGTAATAATACACACACACACACACACACACACACACAGACACACACAGACATATACAAACACACTCATGCACTCACACTATTATTTTCTGAATTAATTATGCTTGACTAAGCAAGTCTACACGTCTGATGTTAAGGATAAGTTCTGTCAGCGTGGGTTACAGCATCTTAGCATAGATGTCATCAGGGTAAAAGGAGGCACATGTCACTGTGGGTCGTAGGTAACTGAGGGGATGAGTGTCCATGCGTTAGTGGGGCTACTCTGTGTGTGTGTGTGTGTGTGTGTGTGTGTGTGTGTATGTGTGTATTTGGGCGTGTGAGTGTGTGTGCATGCGTGTGAGTGTGTATCCATGTATTGTGTGTGTGTGTGTGTGTGTGTGTATGTGTGTAGTGTGTGTGTGTGTGAGTGTGTATAAGTGCTGAGAGGGCTCTTTAGCTGGACTGTACCAACACACACACTCCAGACACACATCTCAGCAGCACTACGTCCCTGCTAAGCCCAACTGACAGGACAGTACCCTGCCAAGCAGATATATTAACTGAAATGACGGCTGTGTCCCGCTCAGCCTGCTACGACCAGCTACAGTGTTGCTGTGGTTCCATTAGTGTGGCAACAAGAGCAGATAGTTGCAAGGAAGTTAAAGTTCTCACTGTAGCATCTGGTTAAGGGGGATGCGCTCATGTTACTAAAAAGGTCTGAAACCAGCCTAAGAAGTTCTTCAATGGATGTAGGACAACAACAACAACAATAACAAAACAATTTTCATGTGCCTTTTCTAAAAACTCTAGTACACAAAACAGTTAAATAGTTAGAAAAATAAGAAGACATCTCTCTCTCTCACACAAAAACGAGAAGAAGGCACGTGGAGCAGTGACAGTAGAGGAGGACAGAGGTGGAGGGGTGGAGAGAGAGAAAGAGAGAGGTAGAGAGAGAGGTAGAGAGGTGGAGAGGTGGAGAGAGAGAGGTAGAGGTAGAGAGGTAGAGAGAGAGAGAAAGAGAGGTAGATAGAGAGAGGTAGAGAGGTGGAGAGAGAGAGAGGTAGAGGTAGAGAGGTAGAGAGAGAGAGAAAGAGAGGGAGAGAAAGAGAGAGGTAGAGAGAGAGGTAGAGAGGTGGAGAGAGAGAGGTAGAGGTAGAGAGAAAGAGAGAGAGAGAGAAAGAGAGAGGTAGAGAGAGAGAGGTAGAGAGGTGGAGAGAGAGAGGTAGAGGTAGAGAGAAAGAGAAAGAGAGAGGTAGAGGTAGAGAGAAAGAGAGAGGTAGAGAGGTGGAGAGAGAGAAAGAGAGAGGTAGAGAGAGAGAGGTAGAGGTAGAGAGGTGGAGAGAGAGAGGTAGAGGTAGAGAGGTGGAGAGAGAGAAAGAGAGGTAGAGAGAGAGGGGTAGAGGTAGAGAGGTAGAGAGAGAGAGGTGGAGAGAGAGAGGTAGAGGTAGAGGTGGAGAGAGAGAGAGAGGTAGAGTTAAGAGAGTTAAGAGGGGGCCGTAACCCTGTAATCTGGTCACGAGACCAGCTGCAGTTTTCCAGGGGGTTAACACAGAGGATGGAACTGCAATAGTTACAGCAGGAAGTGCATGACCAAGTATTTCAGTACTGGTCTAGGTCAGGGCTCAAGATCAGGGGTCAAGTCTGGAGATATAGCAGCTGCATGGTTAACCCTAACCCTAGTAACACATGATCTTGTCCTGTGGTAGTGGTGTTAGTAACACATGATCTTGTTTGCTCTTTTATAAAGCAGGTGGTACTACCGTCGCGACACGTGGCTACGTTCAGCACACCATCATCCAGGCACTGGTCCTGTGGGAGGCAGAAGCCCTTGTTTTCCGGATTGTTCTTTGGGCTGGCCAACACCTCATGTGGGGGGGTGTATCGGTATGCCGGAATGCCCTTGACCTCCACTTCCTTCTCGAATAGCATGTAGATGGACCTGGAGCGTAGAACATGAGGCCAAACACAGGGTTAACCAGTCACCACGGCCCATGTACCTTAGTCTCACATAATCTAGGTCCAAAAAACACCTAAATAAGAGGCCATTTTGAAATAGTACATAACAGTACATACACATGATGTATTTCACTTAAAAACAAAAGTTCCTGCACATGAGTGTTTACTCTTATTGTGTATTGCTAAATATAAATAATTTCTGAAGAGTTTTAATACAAATGTACGTGTAACAGTGACATTATAAATACTTTCAAATGTCATTGAGATAGTACATAGACTTCAAGCTTCTTTTCATTACTTAATCCCATCCATGTAACAGCTTCTGTGAGTGCAGTTTCATAATCTGCAGATTCCCAAAAGCCCAAAAAAGACCAAAGATGCTTCAGCACCAACATATAGGAGCAGGTCATCTCATCTGCTCCCACAACCACATGCAGCCATGTAGACAAACTGGCCAGTGTTGAGCTTGCCTTCACAGACCGCAAGCGCTGTGCTGGGCCCAAGGTGGGTCTCAGGATGGAGCCCCAGAGTGAGGAGGGGCCAGGGTGGAGACTCATGGTGGAGACCCAGGTTAGAGATTGTTTAATGCAAACCTCTCAGGGATAGGGTTAAGGGTTGGGATTAGGGTGAGGGCTAGCCCCCTCTCAGGGTAAGGCTGAGGGTTTAAGGTTTAGGGTTGAGGTTGGAGTTAGGGTTAGGTGGTTTGCAGTAACTGATACCACCACTGTGTAAATATTCACTGGTGTCTTTTATCTGGATTTGGGAAAGAGATTTTAAAGATGAATAAATATGTATACTAGTGAAGGAACTTTTCTAGACCCTAACCCTAACCCCAATATTAAACCTAAACCCTAATGCGAACTCTAAACCTAAACCCTAACTCTAACCCTAATCCTAACCCTAACCCTAACCCTAACTCTAACCCTAAACATAGTGAAGTAACTTTTCTGAATGGATCTAATTACTACAAACTTGAAAGGTGTTTGGCAGATATAAATGCTTAACCAGTTTTAAAGAATCTGATGATAAAATTTTAATCTGATAATGAAAAAAGTTGCAAAAGAAATCAGTAATATATTCACATCAATAAAACTTTTATTTTTCTCTCAAAAAAAGTACTTTTAATTGCCACTGTGTATGAAAAGTATTAAACAAATAAACCTGCTTCGCCCAAAAGCTTTTTCTACTGTATTGTTTTCAGTGGCCGCACCCACCCTCCCCATCTACCCAAATACTTTTTAGTTTCAGCCCTCTGCAGCCGTCCTGATCCAGCATTTCTACAGTAGCAGACGTCGGTTTTCCTCCTTCGTTCTCCTTGGTTGTCTTCCCACTGATTAGGATATCATTTGGAAAAGGAAGCACGAGGTCTTAGATCTGGACCGACAGCTACTCCCACTTCCCTTTCTAAAAATCAGGGAAAAAGTAAATCACCAAAGAACATGAAGGACAATCACACAAACCCAACATCGCGTGTCACCCCTAACGACCTAGTAGATGAAAGGGTTTTAAAAAACAAAAACAAATAAACTGCAGATGTCAGAGTGGCGAGAGCATGAGCGCATGTTGCTGTACATTCCTTCCGCACTAAACAAAGAAATGATGAAGAGGGGCGTTTTTAGGTCAGGGGTCGCGCCAAAAATATCACCCTCCCACACACCACGATGAAGAGGGGCGTTTTTAGGTCAGGGGTTGCGCCGAAAATATCACCCTCCCACACACCACGATGAAGTATTGTCACAGAGAACATGGGGCACCAGGTGAAGGGTCACACAACGCAGCCAGAGGCCAGCAAAGAACATGAAGGACTGAGCCTTTTACTGCACAATAAACAAAGATAAACAAACAAACAAACAAACCAACTGTATGTAAGTAATGAGAGGACAGTGAAAGGTCCAGTGGAAGCTTTACAAACTCAACAATTTCAACAAGTTTACTGGATGCAGAACCATAAACTCAACATAATATCGTTGTTTATATAATCACACATAATCCTTAACAAACACACTGTAGGTTTATATAATCACACATAATCCTTAATTAACACATTGTGGGTTTATATAATCACACATAATCCTCATTTAACACCCTTGCTGTGGGTTTATCTAATCACACATAATCCTTAATTAACACCCTTGTTGTGGGTTTATATAATCACATAAAATAATTATTTAACACCCATGATGTGGGATTATATAATCATGCATAATCATTATTTAACACCCTTGCTGTGGGTTTATATAATTACACATAATCCTCATTTAACACCCTTGCTGTGGGTTTATATAATCACACAATCATTATTTAACACCCATGATATGGATTATATAATCACACAATCATTATTTAACACCCATGATATGGGATTATATAATCACACATAATCCTCATTTAACACCCTTGTTATGGGATTATATAATCACCCATGCCATGGGCAATACATTAAAACAAGCACTACTACAAATGTAATTGATTTCAATTCTCCAAGGTCTCAGGATTTTTTGAGCACAGTCAGACAGACAGAATGGAGGCCGCCTCAGCAGTCTAACTCTTAACAGCGTTTAAAGTGCCTGTTCCCACAGAAATGGGCTCACCACATATGTGGCCATGTGCGACGCTGGGGAGTACAAGACCCATTGCCTCAATTCAGCATATTTCAATAAGTCAGGGAGAAGCAGAAACGTTGGAACAGATAAATGTGTGGAAACAGAACAGCCATGCTGCCAGTAACCCACACACCCACACACTCCCTTTACACACTCCACACCCAAGAACACACTCCACACTCCCTTTACACACTCCCTTTACACACACCCCAGAACACACTCCACACTCCCTTTACACACTCCACACACTCCATTTATACACATACACACCCCAGAACACACTCCCTTTACACTCCACACTCCCTTTACACTCCACACTCCCTTTACACACTCCACACTCCCTTTACACTCCACACTCCCTTTACACACTCCACACTCCCTTTACATGCCCACACCTCAGAACACACTCCACTCCCTTTACACACTCCACACTCCCTTTACACTCCACACTCCCTTTACACTCCACACTCCCTTTACACACTCCACTCCCTTTACACTCCACACTCCCTTTACACACACACATCCCTTACCCACTCCCTTTACATGCCCACACCTCAGAACACACTCCATACACTCCATTTATACACATACACACCCCAGAACACACTCCCTTTACACTCCACACTCCCTTTACACTCCACACTCCCTTTACACACGCCACACTCCCTTTACACTCCACACTCCCTTTACACACACACACATCCCTTACCCACTCCCTTTACATGCCCACACCTCAGAACACACTCCATACACTCCTATTAACACACTCCACACACCAGAACTCAGCTCTAGATTTTGTTTACCACTATAAGCAGACTCTTATATCAGAAGTAAACAGACCCTGCTGGGGTTCATTTGTTAAGGAGATAAGAGCATTTCCAACACATTCTTGGGGCTTGTGGGCAAGCCCAGATGTCCCTCTGGACCAGATAATATGCTTCACAAAAGCAACAGAAAGAAATAAGAGTGACTGCTAAAAATAAGAGTGACCACGGGAAATACTCCTCAACTCTGGCAAAGGGTCAGAACTGTGTGAAAGGTCGCACATCCCACCAGCAGGACAGCCTCAAGGTCCAGCCAATCAAAATGTTGCACTGCTAAATCGCTGAAATGCTGAAACCCACCACCTTAATGCTGGACTAAAACCCACCACCTTAATGCTGGACTAAAACCCACCACCTTAATGCTGGACTAAAACCCACCACCTTAATGCTGGACTAAAACCCACCACCTTAATGCTGGACTAAAATGACGATATTTCTGGGGATGGCTGGGAGAGCCCAGGCCGACCCACAATGCACTGCAATAGTTTAGTGTGCTCTCGTCTGAGCTGTGTAGAGCCTGAGCAGACCTAACTATGAGATATTTACTGCACAGACACAATTCTCACCTTTGCTGAGCACCTGATTGTTACTGATGCCTCAGGAGCATTTTCTGAGAAGAAATATAGAAGTCTGAGTACAGCTCTGCCCTCCGCTGTTCTGGCCTGGTGCAGCGTGTTTACCTGCATAGGTCTGCTGTAAAGACGTCCAGACGCTCCGTTTTGGTCAGGAAGGGGTGAAAGGCACTACCATCCGTCCCATTGATCATGTTGCTCTGATTGGTGCTCCAAAAGGACATCAGCCTGCAGAAACACAACAACTCCCACTGGGGTCAAACCTGTGACCTCCTAAGTGCAGCAAAGTTCCTGCATGTGTAGCGGCTGGTCTCCTAAGATTCTTGAAATACAACCAGTCAACCAGCTCCAAAGTCAAACACAGCTTACGTGCAACCATTTCCATTCCAATTCTGTCTTATCACATCAGTGCAGGCCTGAGATTGCCTTTTTTTTTTTTTTACATATCCATATTATGCGTTTACACAATAAACACAATAATAGCCCAAGATAACATCTCATAACCTTCCTTCCCAATATTGTATCGATGTGTGATGAAGGTAAAGGGTCATTACTTTTGGCCCTTCCAGGTGTAGATGCGGCCATAGTCCAAGTAGTTGTGTTCGCCAGTGAGGTACACGAACTCTCCATCGTGACTGCCATTTTTCTGAGCACAGAGACAGACCAGTGTACGATACCGTTAGACATCACAGTGTGTTCCGCAGATACACACTCAGCGCTCATGTATGTAACTGGCGTGTAGTGGCTGGATGCAGTTTGAGGACATACGTTGAGCATGAGGCCGAAGTCCTCGGCTACCTCAGGCTTAAAGGTATGCAGGTGTGTTAGCAGCGGGTCCTTGAAGCCCCAGAGCAGCTCATCCACCGTGTGAGTCATGAACATGCCCGTGCCGATTTTCCCCATGAATAAGGATATGGCCGACCTGGTCCAGAAGCTCAAACTCTTCACCTTGTTCATGACCACCTGGAGGCAGGACAGGTCGGAGGAAACAGACAAACACACAAAGAGGCAGGACAGGTAGGAGACCCGAGGAAGCCTGTGGCCCTCACCCCTCTACACTCATAGATGAGGAGTCTTACGTGGAGACTCACACACACACACACACACACACACACACACACACACACACACACACACACACACACACTCACACACACACACACACACACTCACACACACTCACACACACACTCACACACACACTCACACACACTCATAGACGAGGAGTCTTACGTGGAGACTCACACACACACACACACACACACACTCATAGACGAGGAGTCTTACGTGGAGACTCACACACACACACACACTCACACACACACACACACACACACACACATACACACACACTCACACACACACACACACTCACACACACACTCACACACACACACACACACACACACACACTCATAGACGAGGAGTCTTACGTGGAGACTCACACACACACACACACACACACACACACACTCACACACACACTCACACACACTCATAGATGAGGAGTCTTACGTGGAGACTCACACACACACACACACACACACACACACACTCACACACACTCACACACACTCATAGACGAGGAGTCTTACGTGGAGACTCACACACACACACACACACACACACACTCACACACACTCATAGACGAGGAGTCTTACGTGGAGACTCACACACACACACACAAACACACACACTCACACACACTCATAGACAAGGAGTCTTACGTGGAGACTCACACACACACACACACACACACACACACACAGACGAGGAGTCTTACGTGGAGACTCACACACACACACACACACACACACACTCACACACACTCATAGACGAGGAGTCTTACGTGGAGACTCACACACACACACACACACACACACTCACACACACTCATAGACGAGGAGTCTTACGTGGAGACACACACACACACACACACACACACACACATACACACACACTCACACACACTCATAGACGAGGAGTCTTACGTGGAGACTCACACACACACACACACACTCATAGACGAGGAGTCTTACGTGGAGACTCACACACACACACACACTCATAGACGAGGAGTCTTACGTGGAGACTCACACACACACACACACACACACACACACACACACTCACACACACTCATAGACGAGGAGTCTTACGTGGAGACTCACACACACACACACACACACACACACTCACACACACTCATAGACGAGGAGTCTTACGTGGAGACTCACACACACACACACACACACACACACACATACACACACACACTCACACACACTCATAGACGAGGAGTCTTACGTGGAGACACACACACACACACACTCATGCAGACGCACTCACACTCACACAAACACACACACTTACGCACACGCACTCACACATGCACTCACACACACAGACATGCACACGCACACACACACGTGCACTCACTCACACTCACTCACACACGCACTCACAAGCACACACACACACACACACACGCACACGCACGCACACTCACACGCACGCACACTCACGCGCACGCTCACACACACGCACACTCACGCGCATTCTTATCTTACCACTGCAGGGATGTTGACAGTAGTTACGAGGTCGATGCTGGGGTCTCCTGCTGACAGGTCAGGCATGAACACAAACGTCTTTGGGGTCAGCGCAGAAACCTTGGTGCCGTTGTCCACAAAGCTGACGTTGTCTTTGGGCCTGTACTCTCTAGAAATGACATATCCAGTCAGCCTTTAATGTGTGTGGGGACTCTTCACACCATGCACAGTGCCACAGCTTCTTTCATCATTACTGAACACTAACAGTTCAACCAACAATGAAATGAAATAAAAATGTCTCCTCAGCAGCATACCTGTTTAGACTGATCTACATGTAGACTGGCCTACAAGTAGACTGGCCTACATGTAGACTAACCTATATGTAGACTGCCTTACATGTAGACTGGTCTACACATAGACATGCTTACATGTAGACTGGTATATAATGTAGACATGCTTACATGTAGACTGGCCTATATGTAGACTGGTCTATATGAATACTGGCCCACATGTAGACTGGCCCTAAACATAACCCTATACATAACCCTAACCCCTGGGACGAGGGCTAACCCTAATCTTAACCCTAAACTTAACCCTAACCCCTGGGACGAGGGCTAACCCTAATCTTAACCCTAAACTTAACCCTAACCCCTGGGACGAGGGCTAACCTTAACCTTAACTGTAAACTTAACCTTAACCCCTGGGATGAGGTCATGTGCATTAGACTTGGCTGTTCAGTGCAACAGCTGAGGTCGTATCACAGCTGAGGTCGTATCACAGCTGAGGTCGTATCACACCTGAGGTCGTATCACTTTTGTTTGCAGTTCAGTGCTTTCTGTCTGCTTTAAAACTGCCCAAGTGTAAACAAACAAACCTGCATCACACAGAGTTCCTCCAGGTTAGCACTAATCACCTCTGTAGATAAACAGGGTTTGGGGATTTTGTTTAATGTCTGTCACAAAGTCCAAAGTCAGAAAATAGAAATTGTGAGTGTTCATTTTGGGTCAGTGTTCATTGTGAAAATGGTTGCCAGTTCATACCAGAACCACGTGAAGGGAAAAGCATGCCAACAGGCACTAGGGTGTCATGTGTGCCTTTTGTCTGACGCGAGTCTGCTAGGCATCAGCAGGAAAACTATTTCATATGCAGTCACTCTTTCAAAACCTTTCAAACTTCAAACAACAGTGCAAGTGTTCATCTGACATTTATTCAACCCAGTCCTCATAACCGGCTTAGGATCAGGGTTAAGTTTAGGTTTAAGACCAGACTGATGAACACTGGGGTTAGGGTTAGGATCAGGGTTTGGACAAGGCTGATCTAACACCCGATATTTTTTAAATATCATAGATATTGTCAGTACCAGTATATCGCTATACCCCTAGTTTAGACTTGATCTAGGACCATCACGCATGCAGAAATGCAAATCATTATCGCCCATGTCTGAAGCAGCACAATTTCCATACCGTGCGTGTGTGTGTTAGATAGCATACCTGTATGTGTAGGGGCCCATGTGTGTGTGTGTGTGTGTGTTAGATAGCATACCTGTATGTGTAGGGGCCCATGTGTGTGTGTGTGTGTGTGTTAGATAGCATACCTGTATGTGTAGGGGCCCATGTGTGTGACACGAGGTTTGGCTCCACCCAGGAACTCTTGTGGATTTGTGACATTGAAGAAGAAGAACTCCATGTAGACAGGGGGAGGAGGGTTCTTCCACGTGTTGAACACCCTACTGCTTTCAGTCAGGGTGATCTCCTACACACACACACACACACACACACACACACACAGACACACACACATACACACACACACACACGCACACACACACACAGACACACACACATACACACACACACACACACACACACACGCACGCACACAGGCACACGCACACGCACACAGACACACACACACACGCACACGCACACAGACACGCACACAAACACACACACACATACACACACACACACACACACACACATACGCACACACACACGCACACATACACACGCGCACACACACACCCATACGCACATACACACGCGCACACACACGCGCACACACACACACACGCACATACACACACAGACACACACAAATACACACACACACAGACACACACACACACACACGCACAGACACACACAGACACACACACACACGCACACGCACACAGACACGCACACACACACACACACACACATACACACACACACACATACACATACGCACAAACACACACGCATACACGCACACACACACACGCACACACACACACACACGCACACATACACACACGCACACACACACACGCACACACACACACACACGCACACATACACACACGCACACACACACACGCACACACACACACGCACACACACGCACGCACATTGTTGAGTCAAGGCTGGCCCTCAGTCTCATTCTGTTCCTTTTGTAACATTCTGCTGATTAAACTGTATAAAACACTGAACAGAACCAAAGTCACATTATAATTTAACAAACCATTGAAATGCATCAAATGTATGTAATATGAAATTATATTTGATATGTTTTTTTCTGTACAGAAATCATAGTCTCAGCCCACTAAAAGTTCATGAACTGAGTTTGTGACAGAAGTCTAGGAGTGTCTGAGGCACCACTCGGAAGACTCCAGGGTGTAGCTGCAGTGTACTGGAGCTGTTCATGTAGTTAAAACCGTAGTGTAATACACAAGTTTCCAGAGAAACACCACGTTTCCCTCAAAGCATTCATCAGCTGAGCGAGCAAAATAACTGCAACATAGAAGTCCAAAAGGTCCTGTTTCTCTGGACGCCTCGAACACACTGCAGAGTTTACTAAAGACCCTCACTGCTCACACACAGACACACGCAAAACCCACACTAAGTAGATAATCATGTGATCACGGTAGCCCATGGTGACATTCCAGGTAACGCATAGCAACTTCATTTCCTAGTAGCAGTAGCAAATGATCCAAACATTATAGACAGTGGGCAAGATTAGCCAATGACAGAATATGATATTAAACCTCTATTAGTGCTGCTTTAGTCATTAGCCAATGACAGAGTATGATATTAAAACTCTACTAGTGCTGCTTTAGTCATTAGTGAATGCCAGAGCATGATATTAAAACTCTACTAGTGCTGCTTTAGTCATTAGCCAATGACAGAGCATGATATTAAAACTCTACTAGTGCTGCTTTAGTCATTAGTGAATGCCAGAGCATGATATTAAAACTCTACTAGTGCTGCTTTAGTCATTAGCCAATGACAGAGCATGATATTAAAACTCTACTAGTGCTGCTTTAGTCATTAGCCAATGACAGAGTATGATATTAAAACTCTACTAGTGCTGCTTTAGTCATTAGCCAATGACAGAGCATGATATTAAAACTCTACTAGTGCTGCTTTAGTCATTAGCCAATAACAGAGTATGATATTAAAACTCTACTAGTGCTGCTTTAGTCATTAGCCAATGACAGAGTATGATATTAAAACTCTACTAGTGCTGCTTTAGTCATTAGCCAATGACAGAGTATGATATTAAAACTCTACTAGTGCTGCTTTAGTCATTAGCCAATGACAGAGCATGATATTAAAACTCTACTAGTGCTGCTTTATTTAGTCATTAGCCAATGACAGAGCATGATATTAAAACTCTACTAGTGCTGCTTTAGTCATTAGCCAATGACAGAGCATGATATTAAAACTCTACTAGTGCTGCTTTAGTCATTAGCCAATGACAGAGCATGATATTAAAACTCTACTAGTGCTGCTTTAGTCACTAGCCAATGACAGAGCATGATATTAAAACTCTACTAGTGCTGCTTTAGTCATTAGCCAATGACAGAGTATGATATTAAAACTCTACTAGTGCTGCTTTAGTCATTAGTGAATGCCAGAGCATGATATTAAAACTCTACTAGTGCTGCTTTAGTCATTAGCCAATGACAGAGCATGATATTAAAACTCTACTAGTGCTGCTTTATTTAATCATTAGCCAATGACAGAGCATGATATTAAAACTCTACTAGTGCTGCTTTAGTCATTAGCCAATGACAGAGCATGATATTAAAACTCTACTAGTGCTGCTTTAGTCATTAGCCAATGACAGAGCATGATATTAAAACTCTACTAGTGCTGCTTTAGTCACTAGCCAATGACAGAGCATGATATTAAAACTCTACTAGTGCTGCTTTAGTCATTAGCCAATGACAGAGCATGATATTAAAACTCTACTAGTGCTGCTTTAGTCATTAGCCAATAACAGAGTATGATATTAAAACTCTACTAGTGCTGCTTTAGTCATTAGCCAATGACAGAGTATGATATTAAAACTCTACTAGTGCTGCTTTAGTCATTAGCCAATGACAGAGTATGATATTAAAACTCTACTAGTGCTGCTTTAGTCACTAGCCAATGACAGAGCATGATATTAAAACTCTACTAGTGCTGCTTTAGTCATTAGCCAATGACAGAGCATGATATTAAAACTCTACTAGTGCTGCTTTAGTCATTAGCCAATGACAGAGCATGATATTAAAACTCTACTAGTGCTGCTTTATTTAGTCATTAGCCAATGACAGAGCATGATATTAAAACTCTACTAGTGCTGCTTTAGTCATTAGCCAATAACAGAGTATGATATTAAAACTCTACTAGTGCTGCTTTAGTCATTAGCCAATGACAGAGTATGATATTAAAACTCTACTAGTGCTGCTTTAGTCACTAGCCAATGACAGAGCATGATATTAAAACTCTACTAGTGCTGCTTTAGTCATTAGCCAATGACAGAGCATGATATTAAAACTCTACTAGTGCTGCTTTAGTCATTAGCCAATAACAGAGTATGATATTAAAACTCTACTAGTGCTGCTTTAGTCATTAGCCAATGACAGAGCATGATATTAAAACTCTACTAGTGCTGCTTTAGTCATTAGCTAATGACAGAGCATGATATTAAAACTCTACTAGTGCTGCTTTAGTCATTAGCCAATGACAGAGCATGATATTAAAACTCTACTAGTGCTGCTTTAGTCATTAGCCAATGACAGAGCATGATATTAAAACTCTACTAGTGCTGCTTTAGTCATTAGCCAATGACAGAGCATGATATTAAAACTCTACTAGTGCTGCTTTAGTCATTAGCCAATGACAGAGCATGATATTAAAACTCTACTAATGCTGCTTTAGTCATTAGCCAATGACAGAGCATGATATTAAAACTCTACTAGTGCTGCTTTATTTAGTCATTATAAGGTAAGTCGGCCTCACAACTGTACTTCCTGCCTTCCCTCACTGACATGTATCATACATGTGTGTCCATGAAGAAGCAACACAGTTCACTAACAAAGTACCAGACCAGGGTGTGTCCAACACAGTCACACTAACAAAGTACCAGACCAGGGTGTGTCCAACACAGTCACACTAACAAAGTACCAGACCAGGGTGTGTCCAACACAGTCACACTAACAAAGTACCAGACCAGAGTGTGTCCAACACAGTCACACTAACAAAGTACCAGACCAGGGTGTGTCCAACACAGTTCACTAACAAAGTACCAGACCAGGGTGTGTCCAACACAGTCACACTAACAAAGTACCAGACCAGGGTGTGTCCAACACAGTCACACTAACAAAGTACCAGACCAGGGTGTGTCCAACACAGTCTCACTAACAAAGTACCAGACCAGGGTGTGTCCAACACAGTTCACTAACAAAGTACCAGACCAGGGTGTGTCCAACACAGTTCACTAACAAAGTACCAGACCAGGGTGTGTCCAACACAGTCTCACTAACAAAGTACCAGACCAGAGTGTGTCCAACACAGTCACACTAACAAAGTACCAGACCAGGGTGTGTCCAACACAGTCTCACTAACAAAGTACCAGACCAGAGTGTGTCCAACACAGTTCAAATGTAAATGTAAATGTAAATGTAAATGTAAATGTAGACAACAGCACAGTATGCAAAAGGCACAAGCAACAGAGTCAGGAAAGAGAGAGAGAGAGGGAGAGAGAGAGAGAGAGGGAGAGAGAGAGAGAGAGAGGGAGAGAGAGAGAGAGAGAGAGAGAGAGAGAGGGAGAGAGAGAGAGGGAGAGAGAAAGAGAGAGATAAGAAAGAGGTAAAAAGAGAGAAAAGCAACAGAGAATGAGACAGACCTCAGCGAGGGGAGAGGTGGAAGATGCCCCTCCCCTACTCACGACCAGTAAATAACACAGCATCTCGTGTGGATGCATTTAACCAATTTAACCAGTAACCAAAGGCTACGAATAAGCACTTAAAAGCTAGAATTAGGCCAATAGTGCAAAGTTTGAAGAGTGTTGTGACGCTCGACACCTGTTGTGGTTCCCCCTGTGTGAAATAGGCCAGAGTCACCTGGGTAACAGGAACCAACCAGAAAAGAACTCTGTAAAAGCTTTCAGATTCAGTTCAAATAAACATTTGTAACGTTAAAAATCTTTCAGAAAGTTATTCAGGGCTGAGCCTATTGTCCCAGCAGCTGGAATGTTGTGTCCAGATAACACTGGACATTAGGCACACACTGAAGGACAGGCCAACTCGGCTTTTGGTAACAATTCCTGTCATCTGTAAACAACTGTTTACCCTTCTTCTCTCATTGCTTCTTGATTTTTCTACATTCTCTCCAGTGAGTGGCAGAGAAATTTCAACCAGCATGTCACTGGGTTAGGACATCACTCAGAGAGTCACTGGGTTAGGACATCACTCAGACAGTCACTGGGTTAGGACATCACTCAGAGAGTCACTGGGTTAGGACATCACTCAGACAGTCACTGAGTTAGGACATCACTCAGACAGTCACTGAGTTAGGACATCACTCAGACAGTCAGTGGACATGTGTTAGGATGTCTCTGAAGTCCCTGATTGAGAAGCAATGGATGTATTTCAGTGGCTCCAGAGTGGGATAGGGATGATATACTGGTAAATGATGAGATGATATACTGGTATAATGACAAGATGATATACTGGTAAATGAGATTATGAGATGATATACTGGTAAATGATGAGATGATATACTGGTAAATGATGAGATGATATACTGGTAAATGAGATTATGAGATGATATACTGGTATAATGAGATGATATACTGGTAAATGAGATTATGAGATGATATACTGGTAAATGATGAGATGATATATTGGTAATTGTGGTTCAGTTCCTGAACTCATCCTGCCTAGCACCCACCACAAAAAATAATGTGAACTTACAACTCAGATATGATCACTGATTTCATTTGCAGTGTTTTACTTTATACTGACTAACACTGATTTAATATATAGTCCTTCTAATCACAGGCTTACCTGGGAGAGACGGAGAAAGGGACAATACCAGTGAATACCACAATACCAGTGAAGCGAAAGGAGATACCAGTGTTCCCATAATACCAGTGAAGCAAAAGGAGATACCAGTGTTACCATAATACCAATGAAGCGAAAGGAGATACCAGTGTTACCATAATACCAATGAAGTGAAAGGAGATACCAGTGTCCATCACTATATGGCCTCTTACACCTCAGACCTTCACAGCTTTATCAAACACTGATACTGGGCAGGACGTGAAGGGCAGGACGTGGTTTAACAGACCTTAATAGACTATGTGTGCCGGCTAACTGGTGACTATACAATTACAGAACTACAGAACTATAAAACTACAAAACTATACAACTACAAATCTACAAATTACAGAACAATACAACTACAGATATAAAACTACAAAACAGAACTCCAAACTACAGAACTATACAACTAGAAATCTACAGAATTATTCAACTATAGAACTATACAACTACAAAACTACAGAACTATACTAGAAAACTACAAAACTTTACAACTACAAGTCTATACAATTATATATTGTATATATAGTCATTCAAGTCATATATGTTTTTCCTCTCCTTGACATCATGCCTTGAGTTCCACAAAAATGTCTAAATCTAGATTTTTTGCAGATCTAGGTTTATTGGATCTGTTGGTTTGAATGACTGAAGGACTGATTGGGAAAACGAAAAGACTTGGTGGTCTGCCATGTGCTTCTGCCTCTGCTAAGTCTGCGTCCAGTATATCTGACAGTCACATTCAGATGCTGAATAACAAAAAGTGAACGCATATAGCAACGTGCATTGTGAGCTTGTCTCACTCAGTCACACACACACACACACACATCACTGAGGCAAACCAGAAAATCTCTATTCACACTATTGTACTTACTAAACACTCACCACCATTCCTGAGAGTAACCAGGGCAACACTGTGACACTCCCCCTCATGCTCCTGTCTCTTATAAACTCACCACACAAAACCTGTTAACTAGTCATTTTTGTAATGTAACCTTATTCACTCAGTAAAATCAGGTAAATCCACTCTAAAGAGGCATAGGAAGGACAAACATTTTGATATTCTTAAAACACCAAACTCATGATCACAGTTGACTTGTGCAAGTTTATCAGAAAGTATCACATGTTTAGCACCACAGTTGCAAAGCATTTCAGTTACCATAACCAGACAAAAAAGTTCATTATAGAAAAGACCTCTTGGGTTAGTGTGTGAGTGAAACTGAGAGAGAGAGAGAGAGATGTGTTTGAGATATTTGTGTGCAAGAGAGAGAGGTGTGTGAGACAGAGAGAGATATGTGAGATGTGTGTGTGAGAGAGAGAAAGATGTGAATCCATCAATGTATCAATGTCTTATTGAAAAACAGCTACTGTAAGCACTGATGTCTCTCACTTGCCCCGTCTAGACACCCTGCCATAGAGCCCTGAAAAACCTTCCACAACTCCTACTCTCCAAATGAAGAAAATCACAGAACTCTCATGCTCCCAGTGAAGAAAATCCCAGAATTCTGACTCCCCCTATAAAAAAAACCAACAGAATTCCCATTCCCCACAGGAACGGAGATCAGCTCTTCTTTTCTAGCGATGTTCTGATGATTTTGATCTCTACATGGATGTACATTTTTCACTCTCCTGCTTTTCAAGAGGAACCAGATCTTTCTTTGTTTACTGTTAAAGTAGCCACAGGTACAACATCAGTGAGCAGTAACGGGTCCAATCAGTAAGGTTCCAGTTAAAGAGCCCAGAGATATATCTGCACTAACCCTAATAACCCCCTACTAACCCTACCCCTACTTACCCTACCCCTACTAACCCCCTACTAACCCTACCCCTACTTACCCTACCTCTACTTACCCTACCCCTACTAACCCCCTACTAAGCCTACCCCTACTAACCCTAATCCTACTAACACTAACCCAACTAACCCCCTATTAACTCTAACCCTACTAACCTTAACCCTAATAAACTATCCCTACTAACCCTAAACCTACTAACCCTATTAACCCTACTAACCCGAACCTTACTAACACTAACCCCTGACTAACCCCGCCCTACTAAACCTACTAGTTCTACTAACCCTAACCTTACTAACCCTACTAACACTAACCCTACTAACACTACTAACCCTAACCCTACTAACACTAACCCTACTAACCCTAACCCTACTAACTCTAACACTACTAACTCTACTAACACTACTAACTCTAACCCTACTAACACTAACCCTACTAACTCTACTAACACTACTAACCCTAACCCTACTAACCCTAACCCTACTAACACTACTAACCCTAACTCTAGTAACACTACTAACCCTAACCCTACTAACCCTAACCCTACTAACACTACTAACCCTACTAACCCTAACCCTACTAACTCTACTAACACTACTAACCCTAACCCTAATAACACTACTAACCCTACTAACACTAACCCTACTAGCTATACTAACACTATTAACTGTAACCCTACTAACACTAACCTTACTAACACTACTAACCCTAACCCTACTAACACTAACCCTACTAACCCTACTAACACTAAACCTACTAACACTACTAACACTACTAACCCTAACCCTACTAACACTAACCCTACTAACTCTAACACTACTAACCCTAACCCTACTAACCCTAACCCTACTAACACTAACCCTACTAACACTATTTACCCTAACCCTACTAACACGAACTCTACTAACACTACTAACCCTACTAACTCTACTAACCCTACTAACACTAACCCTACTAACACTACTAACACTAACCCTACTAACTCTAACACTACTAACTCTAACACTACTAACTCTAACACTACTAACCCTAACCCTACTAACACTACTAACCCTACTAACACTAACCCTACTAACTCTACTAACACTAACACTACTAACACTAACTCTACTAACACTAACCCTACTAACTCTACTAACACTACTAACTCTAATACTACTAACCCTAACCCTACTAACACTACTAACCCTACTAACCCTAAGCCTACTAACCCTACTAACACTAACCCTACTAACCCTAACCTTACTAACACTACTAACCCTACTAACCCTAACCCTACTAACCCTACTAACTCTACTAACCCTACTAACACTAACCCTACTAACTCTACTAACCCTACTAACTCTAACCCTACTAACATTAACCCTACTAACACTAACCCTACTAACTCTAACCCTACTAACACTAACCCTACTAACACTAACCCTACTAACACTAACCCTACTAACACTACTAACACTAACCCTACTAACACTAACCCTACTAACTCTACTAACACTACTAACTCTAACCCTACTAACACTAACCCTACTAACTCTACTAACACGAACACTACTAACACTCACCCTACTAACACTAACCCTACTAACTCTACTAACACTACTAACACTAACCCTACTAACTCTAGCAACTCTTTTGAGCCTCAAATTATTTCACAGGAGTAGACCAGACTGACACAGTGACCAGTGTCAGTGAACAGAGTGCATCTGTACTCAAGGGTATCAGTCAAGAGTAGCCTGCCTAAAAACAAATTTATACTCCCTCATTCAATCCTAGTAGTAGAGAGTGTACTACCCCTACTACCCCGGTGTATCAGAGAGTAGGGAGTGTACTACCCCTACTACCCTGGTGTATCAGAGAGTAGGGAGTGTACTACCCCTACTACCCTGGTGTATCAGAGAGTAGGGAGTGTACTACCCCTACTACCCTGGTGTATCAGAGAGTAGGGAGTGTACTACCCCTACTACCCTGGTGTATCAGAGAGTAGGGAGTGTACTACCCCTACTACCCTGGTGTATCAGAGAGTAGGGAGTGTACTACCCCTACTACCCTGGTGTATCAGAGAGTAGGGAGTGTACTACCACTTTTCACTGGTGTATCAGACGCCACAAATATACAAGCTCACTTGGGGACTTCATGAAAGTTGTGTTACTCTGATCAGTATGACTAGATTTTTACTAGTCCTATTTATACTTATAGTTATGTTTATACATAGATTTGTACTTATAGTTATATTTATATTTATAGTTCTTAGATGTAACGCGTTCTGTTATTACTTAGTTATGACATGCTGTTAAACCTGGACTGTGTGGCCGTTGCCGTCTGAGGCGCTGCTGGAGACTGGCCTTAAACAGCCTAAGTGGTGTTAGTCCGAGTTAGAGTAACATCCTGGAGCTGTGGGCAGAGTGAGCACAGCACTAGAAACTTATACACACATACTCACACACACTCTCTCTCTCTCTCTCTCACACACACACACTCACTCTCTCTCACACACACACACACACACTCTCTCTCTCACACACACACTCTCTCTCACACACTCTCACACACTCACTCTTTCACACACTCACACTCACACACTCTGTCTCAACACTCTCTCACAGACACACTCACTCTCACACTCTGTCACACTCTTTCACACACTCACAAACACTCTCACACACACTCTTGTCTCAACACACTCTCTCACACACACACACTCACTCTCTCTCACACACTCTCTTTCACACACTCTCTAACAGACACAGACACACACACACTCTCTCTCTCTCTCTCTCTCTCTCTCTCTGCTCGTGGGAGGGACTCAGCACGCGCACCTGCAGCAGCGGAGAGCCGTTAGCAGGACGACGAGCGCGAGGGATGGGTGTTAGTGCACGCTGGGTTACCAGAGCTGTGTCTGGAACCAGTTCATCATTCACCAGTTCAAACAAGCAAACGTGACGACGCGAGACGTACCTTCTTGAGCCGACTGTGAATCAGAGTTCTAAAGGCGCCTGCGAACAGTAACGCGCCGCCCGCGAGGATGAGAACGACGCTGACCGCCGCTGTCGCGTAACCCACGCACGCGCGCGCCATGGTCAATGTGGACCCAAACTACGTGGAGTGGGATCCGCGTGCCTGCCGAGTTCACGAGCAACACGTAGGCGGCTGCTCCGTCGCTTTCTCGAGACCACTCTTCTGATATTCTTCCAACGATGGTGTCACGTGAACGTGAACTAAATGATTTACTCTGAAGTTCCTCGCGTGACTGTGAGGTTTCAGGTCTTGTATGCGCGCGTGTCTGCGCAGTCGAGCCTGGTCTCCGCACGAGCGCGGCGATGAATGAACGGAGTGCTGTGGGCTCGCGCATGGAAGCTAAAACTGCGCGTGCCTCTGCGCGTTTGCAGCCAACTTCAAGGTCAGGCAGTGGCGGGCGCCGGATCTGATTGGACGACAAACGGGAGCAGACCCCACAGCACGTGGGACAGAACGAGGGCGAAAGCGTGTGGTAACTCTCATACAGCGCGTGAGTCTGAGTAGTTGGCGAAAACGTGCTCCTAAAATGGCGCCTTTGAAAACCCTTTTAACAGTTTTTTTTTTAATGGAAAACACCAACATGGCAAAACATGTATGCATTTAACCTAAAATACTATAAAAAGTAACAAGAATTCCATGTGTATTCCAGAAGGTTCTTGTGAGATGGCTCGGTTGGGTCCCATACCACACTCCATCTCTAACATACGCTCTTCCAGTAGCATTACTTCACCCTCAGTCGTTTTTGTTTAGGTTGGATCATTGTCTTGGGCAATCTAAGGTTTTTTATTACTGCATATATTTTCTTTTGGAAAGCGAGATGCTGAGTTGTAGGTGTCTTTACTTTACTTAGATGTAATTAAGATATAGAATTTTGGCATTTCTGACATACTTTAACAAAACACATTTATGAGAAGAGGATCACTGCATTGCACAAGCAGAAACGCCTCCAGATGTGTCATTGCACTGTAACAGTCATTAGGGCTTTCAAAAGCTCAGAGTTGTTTAAAAAGCAACTGCTGACCACATGTTGGGGATTAGGTAACATTCATACAGCTGCAGTTTGATGTCAGTCTTCAGGAGGCAGAAGATCTTGAGTTCAGTAGAAAGGACTGCTAGCCAGACGAGGGTTGAACCCTAACCCCTAACTCTAACCTATAACCCTAACACTAACCCCAACCCCATTCCCTAACCCCTAACCCCTAATGCAGATAGAACCAATACATACAGGACAGGCAAAAGGAAAAATGGGACAACATTCCAAACCAATACGCAAGAGGAGCAGTCCGAATGAGCAACCAAGTCAGACAATATGATAACAGGACACAAAACAGGAGAGCGCACACATGGTACACACACGCTAGACATGAGCAGGGAACTCTAGCATAGAGGGGAACAGGTGAATACATTTAATAATGTAGCTGTAGTTGGTGGGTTGGCGGGGGGACGTTGGGAAACTAAGTCCGAGGTGGAGGAGAGCCTGATGTTAGGATTTGCAGGGAGCATGACGAATAAAAAAAAGCTCACTGAAGTTCAGTTGCATTGCAACATAAGTCATCATATGTTAACATATTTAACATAAGTCTTACTCTGGTGTTTAAGAAACATTCAGTTGCATTGCCATGACTAGCAACCACTGCTCATAATTACAATTGTGACCAAGAGACATTATTGTAAGAGAGACAGTACTAATATCTCATTCTCCCAGCTTTCTGCCAGGCAAACAAAGTAAAAAGCCCTGGATACAATACATCAGGTAATGAGCAGCTCTCAGCTGCTCAAAAGGACAAGGAGAATATGTGGTGAGGTTCCTGAGAGACATTCCTGAGCTGGGTGACACTTACGTTTTCATTTGCACTGAGCACTTCCACGACCTAAACTTGGACAAACCGCTGGTGTTCAGCTCACAATACACACAGTCTTACAACACAACCGGTTTGAGTGTACACACCGGGGACCGTAAGGCCAAATTCCTTGGCCATTCATTTATAGTAATTATTTTTTTTTATATTGGTCCAGATTCATTAATAATATTTATTTTTTATTCATTTTTAACTGTTAGCAAAATGTGACTCAAAAAATGAAAGGCAGGAATTTTCAGGTGTTTCAAGTTTAACTTCAGCTATTTTAAAGAGTTCTAATAGGTGTTTTAAAAAGTTAGTAAAATATCAGACATATTAAGTGACTGGATACATGCCCATGTGTGACCATCAGAGCAAGTTGGTTCAGATTCCCACAGACTGCAGAGTGGTTCACTCTCAACTCCATGCTAACTACTTCTGATCCAAGTTCACTATGCACAGGCGGTAGATCAGAACAAAAACTGTTTCTTGCCGCGAGGCAGCTAAGAGGCACCAAAACACACACACACACTTACGCACATGCACGCAAACTGTGAGTAAAATTTTCCAGTGAGTCTGATAACTGTAGGACTCTATGTCAGTTTGACATGGAGCTGGTTTTCTAAAACCCCTGTGTGTACATGGTAAGAGTAGAGTCTAGAACAGTGGACTAGTCTAGAACAGCGGACTAGTCTACAATAGCGGACTAGTCTAGAACAACGGACTAGATCTCACTTTATCCCAATAAACAAAATTATGTATTTCAGCTTGTGCATTGTAATTTACTTTATCCTTCCTATTTAAATCAAGTGTCTTTTATACTTTTATTTGTAAAGACCCTTTAATTTCGCTGTGTATGAAACATACTGTGTAAATAAACTTGTTTTGCAAAGCCTTGCTGAGAATCTAATTAGTAGTAGGGATACTGTGGATCCTAACAGATCTGACGTGGTTGGAGTGAGGGAGGTAGGGAGTGAGGGTTGGAGTGAGGGAGGTAGGGAGTGAGGGTTGGAGTGAGGGAGGTAGTGAGCGAGGGTTGGAGTGAGGGAGGTAGGGAGTGAGGGTTGGGGTAGGGAGGTAGGGAGTGAGGATTGGAGTGAGGGACGGTTGGGGTAGGGAGGTAGGGAGTGAGGGTTGGGGTAGGGAGGTAGGGAGTGAGGGTTGGGGGTAGGGAGTGAGGTAGTGAGCGAGGGTTGGAGTGAGGGAGGTAGGGAGTGAGGGTTGGGGTAGGGAGGTAGGGAGTGAGGGTTGGAGTGAGGGAGGTAGGGAGTGAGGGTTGGGGTAGGGAGGTAGGGAGTGAGGATTGGAGTGAGGGAGGTAGGGAGTGAGGGTTGGGGTAGGGAGGTAGGGAGTGAGGATTGGAGTGAGGGACGGTTGGGGTAGGGAGGTAGGGAGTGAGGGACGGTTGGGGTAGGGAGGTAGGGAGTGAGGGTTGGAGTGAGGGACGGTGGGGGTAGGGAGGTAGGGAGTGAGGGTTGGAGTGAGGGAGGTAGGGAGTGAGGGTTGGACTGAGGGTTGGGGGTAGGGAGTGAGGTAGTGAGCGAGGGTTGGAGTGAGGGAGGTAGGGAGTGAGGGTTGGGGTAGGGAGGTAGGGAGTGAGGATTGGAGTGAGGGACGGTTGGGGTAGGGAGGTAGGGAGTGAGGGTTGGAGTGAGGGAGGTAGGGAGTGAGGGTTGGGGTAGGGAGGTAGGGAGTGAGGATTGGAGTGAGGGACGGTGGGGGTAGGGAGGTAGGGAGTGAGGGTTGGACTGAGGGAGGTAGGGAGTGAGGGTTGGACTGAGGGTTGGGGGTAGGGAGTGAGGTAGTGAGCGAGGGTTGGAGTGAGGGAGGTAGGGAGTGAGGGTTGGGGTAGGGAGGTAGGGAGTGAGGATTGGAGTGAGGGACGGTTGGGGTAGGGAGGTAGGGAGTGAGGGTTGGACTGAGGGTTGGGGGTAGGGAGTGAGGTAGTGAGCGAGGGTTGGAGTGAGGGAGGGAGGTAGGGAGCGTACATGTACATCACATCTCTCACACACACACACACACACACACACACACACGCACACACTCAGTGCCTCTCAGTGCTCTTGTGATTAAAGGTCCCTGTGCGGACGTGGAGCCCTCCTAACTTCCCCAGCTGGTGTGTCCCTCTTCGTGTTGTCGCGGGTGACCTTTGCCCTCTGAAGCCGTTATCGGTGGATCTGCGTGGTGATATAAACACAGGCTGCGCTGCTGGTTCCACTGGCACTGGAGGAGCAGTTAAACACACAGGACTGAACGCCACGCTGCCATCATGAGACATCCCTCACTCAACCTTCTCACCCTTGCTGTCCTGACGTCTCTGCTCTGCACTGCTCAGGTAGGACACCCACCACACTAGGACGAGTGTGTGTGTGTAGCACGTGTGTGGGTCCAGGGGGACGCACTTTCTGACAAACTGGTCCACTCTTTATGCACAGTGGGTTGGGTTAAGGGTTAGCCCTGGTGGTCGTGGTGAAGCTTTGGGCATACTTGTGCTTGAGCACTGGGAGAACTGGCTGCATTGGGTGTAACAGAACATGTTGAGAGTTGGAGACAGCAGCTATGGATACACAGACAGAAAGCAGTTAACATCAATTTGGGCTAATTTGGGTTAACCCTAATCCCAGTCTGATGGTTTTGGCACGCACTTTCCAGAATTTGCTTGTCTTTTATTTTTCTGGAAGCCTTTTTAATGGCCAGCAACAGTCAGTTGTGTGAGGAACTGATACGCTTGATGAGTGAAGATCAGGGACTGGGTGGCCATAACCATACAACAAACATGAAAATGCACTTACCTGGTCCTCCCTAAGACAAGTCTTACTGTGGTGTTTAACATAAGTCTTACTGTGGTGTTTAACATAAGTCTTACTCTGATACGTGCAGTGTCTTTCCTAACACCCCCTCCCCTCACCTGTAGGTGAAAGCAGCTCCTGTTCTGGACTCCTGGAGCTCTGGCCTAATCCAGCGTGCAAAGCGTTCGTTGTTATGGCGCTGGAACACCCTGAAGCCGGTGGGGTCAGGCTGCAGAGATCACTTTGAGTGTGGGACCAACTACTGCAGGTACACAAACCCCAAAAAGGACTGAAAACCTCACACCTCAGAAAATGTGACTTCAGGGGGACAAATCAAGGGATTTATAGAATTGATATAATTTATATAAATAACAGACCCCATACATGTCATGGGGTTGTACTCATCATGTAAAGACAGCTAGAGAATGGAGTAGCATGTATTTACATACAATGACAAATTACACATTTACCTTTTTGTTACAGAAACTGGCATAGGGGTGTGTGTTCTGAACCACTAAACATGTTTACAGTAGGACTGTCCTCAATGTTATTATCTTGGTGAACCTTGACCCCAAAATAATTGGCTTCTGATACACACTTATCAGACTATTAAACATAGTTAATGATTCAGTAGTCAGGAGAGATTAAACTTCCAATCATTGCATTTTACTTGTGATCATTCTGAAGAGTCTAGTAACAGAAAGAGAAAACGTCTCCATTATAGCATCTGGTTCTGCTCACATAGTGCCAGCTTCTGACTACACAAACATACCGCAAACCCAGTGGCCTGATTACAATTCCCTAAATAATAACAATTACGTCTGTACTATTAGTGAAGGTATACAGTAAAATACCCTCCAGACTCTGTAGTAAAGAACTCACATGCAACCCCTCTCAAGCTTTGGGTGGAGGGTTAGGGTTAATGTTCCTGACACAGAAGGCCACTGAGACTACTCTGCGGTGCTTTCAGCAAACAACATATAAATAAAAATTACTTGAATATAAGAAATTAGTAGTTGATCTATAGAGAAAATCTGAACAATAACTGCATGACTGAACAATCTAAACAATAATAATCTGAAAAATAGCTGTTTAACTGTTTATGGCCGCAATGTTATTTTTCCTCCTGCTTTTGCAGGAGAAACATCTGCACTTTCCAGGCTGAACCGTCCCTGCTCCAGTGAGAGGAGACAGGACACACTACACTCATGTTGGAGGGTCCATACATGCCACGATGCCAAGCCTTTCTGTGTAATGTGCTCAGGCTTTAGTATTGGCCTTCAAAATTCCACACTGTACCCACCTAAAATGGCCATAAATACTACTTGCAAGAATCCTGTTATGTTCCTGAGTGACTCCTGAGCTTGTGATGTAGTCCAGGACACCATGAGAGGCCACACACGCTTAATCTGATCAAACACAGTCCACGTCAGAAGACATCATTCACATTTATTAACAGGTTATTAGAGCGATATTTATTTGTAAATATTGGACACACAGGCAAGACTACCATAAAATGTAAATACTGTTTGCTGATGTGTTTTAAATGTTCTTGACATTGTTACAGTGCAATATGCGTCTTGTTTTATAAGAAAAAAAAAACCCAGATGTTGGAGTTTCAGAGCAATAATTGGATTCAAAACAAAACCAAACAAATCTTGGGGAGGCAGGTGTGAGTCAAAACATCCATGCAGACGTCTGTCCACACATGAACCCTTTCAGTTTAAACAACAGCAAAAGCTTCTTCCCTCACTGACAGGCATCCCGACAGATCATGGGCTTTAGCTAGACCACTGAACCACTGCAGGTCCTGGAAAAACGGCCAACACTGGCAACACGCCGCTCGGCCCAGGAGGGCCTCAGCTCAACAATTTCCCTTAGTTTGTGTTTCCAAGTTTGATTTTTTTGTGTCACTTCTTCAATAGTTTATTTTTAAACACAACATAAAACACAAAATAAATAATACGATATCTGTATTCGCGTGTTTATAGCTTTCTTAAATGCACCAGTTTTGCTGGTATATAGCATGATCCACTGCATATAGTGATTTGTGATTAGCATTGTGAAAATTCCTCCAGATGAAGTGATGCTTTACTGGTGGCAGTCGCTGTAGATCAGTACCGGTAACACTCAGACTGGCGGCCCCTGTAGACCTGCACCAATAACACTCAGACTGGTGGCCCCTGTAGACCTGCACCGGTGTCCAAGTGAGGTGATGCTGTATGTTTGTTGTATTGCCCACCCTCACCCACCTGTGGACAGACTTGATGAATCATGCTACAGGGTCTGTACAAGCGCAGCCTAACCCAGGCGGGGTAACTGAGTCAGGATGAAACAGGAAATCAAACTGCCTGAGTAAAGAATGATGAACAGAGATTTTGGAGATTTTCCTTTTCAAATTTGGGCAAAAAGACTTCATTACGAAAAGAACAAATCAAATTCTTCACATTTACCAGAAAACCGTTTAAAGTAACGCCCAACTCACACAAACACGGCAATCATCACTGCCCTCATATATTGTTATCCACTCTACTCTGCAACACGTTCTTAAAGTGCAATGGCCTATCTGAAGTGCTACATCAGTACAGACAGGTCTGCAGATGAGGTCTTTGTGGTAACTAGCTATGAACCCTGACTCCTCAGCTAGCAGATACTGGACGCTAAGGTGGCAGATACCGGACGCCAAGATGCCTGATTAAGGTAATGCCTTCTCAAGGCATTTGAGAAAACAGCAACAGCTTCAAAAATGCTGCTTTCAAAACTCACAAATATAGAAACACTTTCACAAAAATTGAAGACACCAAAATTTAGTTTCTGTATATTGTAGCCAATATATGGTTATAACACTGTAATTGATGCTTAATAATGTCAGAAAAGTGAAATGTAAGTGTGTTTGTTGTTTGGGTCTGCTGCTGCTCCATCCCTGCAGGACCTGGTGCCTGCAGACCTTCACCAGTAACACTGTGGTATTCCAGATGGACAGTTTCAGAAGTCACTCCATGGAGACTATGAGTCTTCTCTATACAAATTCTACAGTCCTCTCTGGATCTTGATGGTCCTCTTTTAACTCCACTTGCTCTGTTTTAAGATGGGATGGCACTAACGATGCATAGCACAAGACATTTTGTGCATTCACACACACAGTAAAAGCCAAATATGTGGGAAAATTAGTGATTACACGGTCAAGACAACCTTATAGATCAGAAGGTCTTACACATTAGGACCATCTGAGTTCTGACATGAGAATGAAGCTTACACGTAACTTTGTGAATGCATGCATCAAACATTATTTAAAATGCTTTGAATCTTACAGTACATTTGAAGCTCTTCTGCATTAGAAGCAAAGTGGAACAGAATAATAATTCTCAGTTACTACACATACAAAGTTAACACAAAATACAAAAATCAAATTTCAGATGCATAAAAACACAAGCAAATCAAAATATCGCTTCACCACCCACTCTAAAATAAACAATTTCTACTACACATTTGCCAACATAAAACCCCACAAATATCCAGTAAAATGTAGTAAAATCTGTTCTTTGATACAGTTAAATAGACTAGGTGCCTCTGCACCCTTCAACTGTGATTACTTCCTCACTGTGATTAATAGCTAACTGCGATTAGTTCCCTGTGTCTAATATCCCATAGTCCTGTGCCTTTATCCCATTTTATCCCATCGAATGGCTGCAGCTGTCCTGTGTCCCCCAGAGACAGGCTGTGCTCCCTGGAGCTCCAAGATCCAAGCTCCCACCCATCAGTGGCACAGAGGAATTACACAGCGGCCAGGTTTAGGGCTAAGGGTTAGGGTTAGGTGTAGGGTTAACCCAGGTGGCATTTCGGAATCCCGGCCAAATTGCAGTCATAACTTGAGTACACGTCAGTGTTTAAATTTAGAAGTCTGTGGACTCTGTGTGTGTCATTTTCTAAAAATTAGAATTCTGTGTAGAACCTGAATCTTACACAGAGTGGCATAACCCTGGTGCAGCCGGGGTTAGTGCACGCCGACAGGCCGGGTTAGGTTAGGGTCAGGGTCAGGCTTAGTGTAGGGTTAGGGTAGGATTAGTGTGCTGTGACAGAGCAGTGTTAATAATGGTGCATGTAGGGGACTTTGATATTTTAAGTGACGTGATGACCAACATATTGTGTCTAAATAAACGGAGCACGTCAAATCTGCTGTGGTGTCACACGGTTTTCTTTATACCTCCCACAGTTTTACTACGATCTGGGTAAACTCTTCTCAAGCAATCGATCGAGATTTACATGTTCATGGAATTCTATGGAGGTCACAAGACCTCCACAAGGTGAACAGCTAATCACTTACTGCCAATCACAACCCCGCCCCCTTCCTGTTAGTTATTTTGAAATCATCGGTGTTTGCGACCTGGACAAATATAACATTTTCTCAATAGCCATCTCACTGGTGCTCTCATTGTTAAACTAAAATGTGAAATTAAAAAAATAAATAAAACAAAAATATCCTCTAAAAGTCCACAAAGGCTGGAAAAATTGTGACTCCGACCAAAGTCTGCTGACATGATGACTGCTGCAGGCGTGAGAGACGACTGGGGCAAACACTGTACTGGCATTAGTGGTTAGCTGATTGGCTCCATGTAAAAACTACCTTCAGCTGAGAGGACAGATGCTGGATGAAAGACCCCTGACCTCCCCCTACCAGCCGTGACCTCTGGCATTTAGGACCCCAGCAAGGGCTGGCGCTCAGCAGGAGAGCTTGGCTGGAAAAAACAGGAAGAGAGAAAATACTGTGAAAATGTTCAACCTCAAACTTAACGGCTCAAAATGATTCTTCGTCCCACATCAGTTAATCTGCACAAAATGCACTGAAAAATGTACAGATCATCACGGACCTGGAAGGTCAACATGTGTCATACCCAGACCTTACTCTGGCACAAGGGAAATGTGTCCAAACACTTATGCTCACTGATCACTCAAGTGCCAGTGATTAATTACATTTAAAACACCCGCACTGCGCACATTATTAGACAGACTGACAATGATGTGATGAAAGGAACTTTGGTAGTGTCTGCAAGAGACTATTAGAGCTGTAAAAGACAATTAGAGTGTGTACAAAAACATTATTACCATAGTGATACAAGGGTTAGGTTTAGGTTTATTACCATGGTGATACAAAGGTTATGGTTATTACCATGGTCATAAAAGGTTTAGGGTTATTACCATGGTGATACAAGGGTTAGGTTTAGGTTTATTACCATGGTCATACAAGGGTTAGAGTTAGGTTTATTACCATGGTCATATAAAGGTTAGGTTTATTACCATGGTCATACAATGGTTAGGGTTAGGTTTATTACCATGGTCATAAAAGGTTTAGGGTTATTACCATGGTGATACAAGGGTTAGGTTTAGGTTTATTACCATGGTCATATAAAGGTTAGGTTTATTACCATGGTCATATAAAGGTTAGGTTTATTACCATGGTGATACAAGGGTTAGGGTTAGGTTTATTACCATGGTCATATAAAGGTTAGGTTTATTACCATGGTCATATAAAGGTTAGGTTTATTACCATGGTCATACAAGGGTTAGGTTTAGGTTTATTACCATGGTCATACAATGGTTAGGGTTAGGTTTATTACCATGGTCATATAAAGGTTAGGTTTATTACCATGGTCATACAATGGTTAGGGTTAGGTTTATTACCATGGTCATATAAAGGTTTAGGGTTATTACCATGGTCATATAAAGGTTAGGTTTATTACCATGGTCATATAAAGGTTAGGTTTATTACCATGGTCATACAATGGTTAGGTTTATTACCATGGTCATACAATGGTTAGGTTTATTACCATGGTCATACAAGGGTTAGGTTTAGGTTTATTACCATGGTCATACAAGGGTTAGGGTTAGGTTTATTACCATGGTCATATAAAGGTTAGGTTTATTACCATGGTCATACAATGGTTAGGGTTAGGTTTATTACCATGGTCATATAAAGGTTAGGTTTATTACCATGGTCATATAAAGGTTAGGTTTATTACCATGGTCATATAAAGGTTAGGTTTATTACCATGGTCATATAAAGGTTAGGTTTATTACCATGGTCATACAATGGTTAGGTTTATTACCATGGTCATATAAAGGTTAGGTTTATTACCATGGTCATATAAAGGTTAGGTTTATTACCATGGTCATATAAAGGTTAGGTTTATTACCATGGTCATATAAAGGTTAGGTTTATTACCATGGTCATACAATGGTTAGGTTTATTACCATGGTCATATAAAGGTTAGGTTTATTACCATGGTCATATAAAGGTTAGGTTTATTACCATGGTCATATAAAGGTTAGGTTTATTACCATGGTCATATAAAGGTTAGGTTTATTACCATGGTCATACAAGGGTTAGGGTTAGCAGACAAAGTTTAAAATTAAAGCAAATGAAAGTGCTACACTAACCTCTGGCGTTTTTAGAAAGCACAGCAACCCCATGAAGACCACACCCAGTATGATGCCTAGGCCAATCAGGATGAAGGGAATGTTGACCACCACGTTGCCCTCAGTAACCACCAGTCGCAGCTTCCTGGCAGACTCCTCATCAATGAGCACACTCTGGAAGAAAAGAGGGTGTGGTGGTGAACAAACCACATCCAGGTCACGGTCTGAGTACCAGTACTTGTTTTAGCATATGTGCAGGCATCTGGTGAGTTATGCAACCTGCAGATACATTAATGTCCACCAAAACAATGTCAACTCCCCCTTCTACCTTGTTCAGGAGAAGGGGCTCATCTGCTCTAATTCATCACAAAACATTCCGAGTTCACACGGGACAACTAGGGAGTGTTGTGGGAAAGGCTAAGTCTGGCATTCCAAAGAGTAGCAGCTGCCAAACAGAACTACGCAACCAGAAGAACAAACAGTCTTCAACTGCAGTCCCAGGAAGGCCGTGAACACACTTCTCCGATACCAGGAAACTCCAGAGCAACAACCGTCATGGTCTACAACTAAGAGAGGGATCTTGCACACCGCAAACACTCCAGCTGAAAACTGGTTTGGCTTTGACTGATCAGAACATCAATCCATTTGAGATGCTGTTTGAAAAAAAGGTGGAACTGAAACAAACAGAGGCAGTAAGTGATGTTTCTGTTAATAGATTTTAGACTGCCCTCCAAGGTGCTGCGGAACTTCGAAACTTGTACTATTGGGAGCATCCTCACGGGGAACATCACAGTCTGGTTTGGGAACAGCACCAAGTAGGACAGAAAAGCACCCCAGAGGGTGATGCGTTTAGCAGAGCGCATCACTCATACGGAACTTCCTGACCTGCAGACCATCTACTACACGCGGTGCCAGACCAAGGCCAGGAGGATTGTGAAGGATCCCACCCATCCCAACAATAGGCTCTTCTCTCTGTTGAGATCAGCGACGCGCTTTCACTCCCTGAAGACCAACACAGAGAGACTGAAGAGGAGCTTCTTCCCACAGGCCATTCGGGGCCTGAATCAGTGCAACTGATGAACTGTGGGGACTCTGTGCACTGTGTATGATGTCAATATCATAAAAACACTGCAATAACCGTAAACTAAATTGCAACTGGTAATTGTACACTTTATATATACACATATATACATATACATTGTACATTGTGTATATATACACACATATTCTATTATACATATATTGTATCCCTGTATCCCCTCAGTTCGGATAGAGCAGTCACAAAGCATTTCACTGTGATTTATACCATGTATGACTGTGTACGTGACAAAACTCTGAAAGTAACAATACTGGGGTTCGGTCGTCCGCTGGGTAAGGGCTATGTGATGCACCAATAAGAGTCCTTGGGCAAGACCCCCAACTCTACACTCGTCTACCTCCGTAACATTACTGTCACTGTGGATAAGAGTGTCTGCCCAATGTGTAGAATGTGAACTAATCTCATTTCCGCTGTCACCATGACAACATGCTGCCTGACTCTACAAGGGGCCTGCACTTCAAATAAACAACAACCAAAAAATAATTCTTTAAAAGTTCATCAGGATAGTGTAGTTCATGTCAGGGTGGTGTAATGCCTACCCTCTCCATGTCCTGACATTACACACAAACACTGGCAGTATAAAAAGTAAATGAACAGGAAGTCTCACCTCATTAAGGAACATCACTGGATAGACCAACGTCCTGATGTTCTCGCTGTGAGAACGGAAAAGAGGAAGAACAACACGTGAAAAACTAGACTGTACTTGTGCACACATGAAACCCCCTAAACTGAATGAAGGCTTCAAATTAGTTCATGTCTGAGATTTGATAGATTTGTGAAATTGAACCATTCCTCCCCTAAACACGAGGGCAGTTTTCCAACATGTGCTGTAACGTCATTCAGAACGTTGCACCAATGATTCACTTCTGCGAGTTGCAGAGGACAAGAACATCTGTCAAATGTAAACATTTACAAGGAGATGATCTGCAGGTCACAATCTGCACTAACCAAGATCCAGGACCTGTTATCCAACCACAGGGGCATGAGCCACTGGTAATCTTATCTGCCACAGAACTAATGGTTCTGAGATACAGCACCCTCAGCCCAGGTTAAAATAATAATAATTATAACAATAATAATAGCACTTTTAGGGACCCAAAAACACTAACAATAGTCAGTAAAAGGACACTGAGACAATAGATATGTCCAGTATACAGAACATTTACAGAGAGCACTCCCAGGACATAGGCAGAAGCAGACGAATGCGGTGTTTATGTTTGAGAAATATTAGAGGCAAGGGGGAAAAAAAAAAAAAAGATCTTTTTAAGGTTAGATTTGAATACAGAGAGAGCTGCAGACTGTTGGACCGGAGGGGGAAGAGTTCCAGAGTGGAGGCTCAAGAAATGCACGAACACCATCGGCGTGTAGGCTGTAGGAAGGAGCAGTACGCAGCCCAGCTGAGGAAGATCTGGCAGACATGAAGGAACGAGGTTATTTAGGGCTTTGTAGATTTTTAGGAGTAACTTGAAGGTGAATATGGAGAGTTGGGTGGGTGAGTATGCAAAGTATGGGTGAGTTAGTGAGTATGGAGAGTTGGTGAGTTAGTGAGTATGGTGAGTTAGTGAGTATGGGTGGGTGAGTTAGTGAGTATGGAGAGTTGGTGAGTTAGTGAGTATGGAGAGTTGGTGAGTTAGTGAGTATGGGTGGGTGAGTTAGTGAGTATGGAGAGTTGGTGAGTTTGGGTGGGTGAGTTAGTGAGTATGGAGAGTTGGTGAGTTAGTGAGTATGGAGAGTTGGTGAGTTAGTGAGTATGGAGAGTTGGTGAGTTAGTGAGTATGGAGAGTTGGTGAGTTAGTGAGTATGGAGAGTTGGTGAGTTAGTGAGTATAGGTGGGTGAGTTAGTGAGTATGGAGAGTTGGTGAGTATGGGTGGGTGGGTGAGTTAGTGAGTATGGGTGGGTGAGTTAGTGAGTATGGGTGGGTGAGTTAGTGAGTATGGAGAGTTGGTGAGTATGGGTGGGTGGGTGAGTTAGTGAGTATGGGTGGGTGAGTTAGTGAGTATAGGTGGGTGAGTTAGTGAGTATGGGTGGGTGGGTTAGTGATAGATAAATGTGTACGTCATCTGCAATAGCAGTGGAAGTCAAGGTTAAAGTGACATACACACACTATATTGCCAAAAGTACTCGCTCATCTACCTTCACACGCATATGAACTTGAGTGACATCCCAATCTTAATCCACAGGGTTTAATATAATGACGGCCCACCTGATGCAGCTATAGCAGCTTCAGATCTTCTGGGAAGGTGTTCCACAAGGTTCAGGAGTGTGCTTATGGGAAAATTTGACCATTCTTCCAGATGTGCATTTGTGAGGTCAGACACTGATGGTGGACAAGAAGGCCTGGCTCGCAGTCTCTGCTCCAATTCATCCCAAAAGTGTTCTGTCAGGTTGAGGTTAGGACTCTGTAGAGGACAGTCAAGCTCTTCTACACTAAACTCACTCATCCATGTCTTTACGGACCTTGTTTTGTGCGCTAGTGCGCAGTCAGGAAGGGGACATCCCCAAACTGTTCCAACAAAGTTGGGAGCATGAAATTGTCCAAAATCTCTTGACATGCTGAAGCATTAACAATTCCTTTCACTGGAACTAAGGGGCCCATCCCAACTCCTGAAAAACAACCCCACACCATAACCCCCCTCCACCAAACTTCACACTTCGCACAATGTAGTCAGACAAGTACCAGCAAACCCAGACTTGTTACATCGCATTGCCAGACGGAGAAGCGTGATTCGTTACTCCAGAGAACACGTCTCCACTGCTCTAGAGTCCAGTGACGGCGTGCTTCACACCACTGCATCCGACGCTTTGCACCGCACTTGGTGATGTAAGGCTTGGATGCAGCTGCTCGGCCATGGAAACCCATTCCATGAAGCCCTCTACACACTGTTCCTGAGCTGAAGGCCAAATAAAGTTTGAAGGTCTGTAGTGATTGACTCTGCAGAAAGTTGGTGACTACTGCACACTATGTGCCTCAGCGTCCACTGACCTTGCTCTGTCATTTTATATGGCCTACCACTTTGTGGCTGAGTTGCTTTCATTCCCAATCGTTTTCACTTTGTTATAATAATATCACTTGACTGTTGACAGTGGATTATTTAGTAGTAAGGAAATTTCATGCACAGGTGGCATCATGTCACGGTAGTACGCTGGAATTCACAACGCTCCTGAGAGCGAGCCATTCTTTCCCAAATATTTGTAGAAGCAGCCTGCATGCCTAAGTGCTTAGTTTTATACACCTGTGGCCATGGAAGTGATTGGAACATCTGAATTCAGTGATTTGGAGGGGTGATCAAATAATTTAGTGCATGTCCTAAAGGAAGGATGTACACAATGAATAGGAGGGGCCTAAGCACTGATCCTTGAGGAAACCCGAGTGGCAAGTGAAGATGAATATCCAGAGAGAGCAACAAACCGCCCTGGACTGGTTCACATCATATCTGGCTGACAGAACCCACAGCCGTCAATACCTAGCTCATGTAGCCTAGACAGAAAGACTTACCATGTCAAAGGCTGTGCTCAGACCTGGCAGAAAACACCAGAGAGAGCACCAGAATCCACATACATTAGATCACTGAAGATCTTTATTAAGAGATCGTGGGTTTGCTCATACTCAGCTCAGAGGTTTGGAGGATCAAATGCTCAAACATTTGCCATTCCTCAAATATTCTCCCACACATGCATAAACACGGCTCAGACCATGCAAGATGGAGTTCAGTGCTGCAGGCAGTTTCAGATCAACATGTTTTCACTGCTTACAGACTGTGGGTCCTTAAAAAAACTGACAAGGCATCAAAACCAACACACACACACACACACACACACACACACACACACACACAACGTACACTCCCTCCTGAGTAGGTAGGACAAAACTACCTACAATTTTATAACCCTTTAGAAACTTTTACAATCATCTTTGTGGGTGCTGCCTAGGAGTGAAAACTGCTCTCAAATATGCATAAACATTATGTTTCCAAAGAGACAAAGGGAAGCGTGATGAGAAGAAACTTGGAGCAAGGGACAGTCATCTCCTCATACGACCGTCTCCTCAGACAGCCATCATCTCCTCAAAGGAAGGTGGGCCACCTTTAATCTGTGGAGAGAGACCGCTGCTCCAGCAGCCGCTGCTTTGAAACGCTGCCTCTAACAGTCGAGGTATTTTAGAACTTCTAAAGTGAGCTCAAACAAACAGATGATGACAGACATCACATGTCTGACACGCATGCTGTGAGGTGCACATGTATGCAGGTCGTGAGCACAATGTGAAGGCAAACAGGCATTCAGAATACGACTTCCTGTGGACTGACCCACTTCCTGTGGACTGATCCACTTCCTAACATTCATGTTCATGTAGAGGAAACATACGCTGCCCCCCAACTCCAAGTCACAGGAAGACCTGCATAAATGGTTAAAAGAAGTTGTATTTAATAAACAACACACACCTTGTGGGGCCTTGCTGATATCGAACAAGTATTTTAAAACTGATCAACTATGAGAATCTTATATTTAGTAGTCAGTGGAACTTCAGTTTCCCTGGAAGTGTCACCCACCAAACGCTTTGTGTTAAAAGCCCTCTACAGGGCAGTGGTAGCTCAGGGGTCAAGGTACTTGACTTGTAATTGGAAGGTTGCCACTGTTGGGCCCCTGAGCAAGACCTTTAACCCTCAATTGCTCAGGTTGTACTCAGTCATAACCAAGTCACCTTGAATAAAAGCATCAGCTGAATGCTGTAAATGTTAAGAGTCCTCTACAGTCCATGTGGTCTGTGTCTACCCCAACCCTACTGGGTATGCTCGGACAGTCGCGTGGTCCCCCTCCGCTACCCTGACAAGGCTTTGGCTGGGATAAGCAGTAGTAGGTATGAAGCTCTGTGCAAAGCTTGGCTGCCTCAGGGCTCTGGAACAAGCAGGCCGTTGTTCATAAGCTCTGATGTGCTGCAGCAGGTTCTGTTTGGGGTAAGTGTGCAGGCTGAAGAAGATGCACGTTATAAAGTGTGCAGGCTGTCTGCAGCTCCGTGGCCATCACGAGAGTCACAGGTCACACATCTGAGGCTGGGAAGTGTATACTTGCACTGATCAGGAAGCCCTACCCTCAGAACAATACTGATCGAGATCTTCACACAGGAAACCCGACCCTCAATACACACAAAACTGCTCTGAGTCTTCACATGGGAAGCCCAATTCTCACAACTACACCTGCTCGGGGTCTTTAAACAGGAAGCCCAGCTCTCAGAACAGCACTGCTGTCTGCCTGAGCATGCAGACACAGGCCAAGGTCATTACCAATCCACTTCTAATGAATTTGAACAGCTTTTATATGAATCTTTGTTTAACAAGGCAGGGTGTGTCAGGGTGTGTTTCTCAAAAGCTTCACTCATTTTGTTCAGTGTAGATATGGACCTGCAACACTCCATTTGCTGTCGGTACGAAAAAGACAGTGTCTGTTATGTAGATCAGATCAGATATTAGGAACCATGCAAAGAGTTATTAAACTCCAGCAGGTTCACAAACATTTCCCCACATAGAAGCAGAAGAAAGCAGAAATGTTTCTGAAGTGAACAGCTTAGAGCAAGCGTGTCCCAGCCAGCTGGCCCTGTTCCCAGCACACCTCCGCCACACGGTCCAGGACGGATCAGCTGCCTCAGGCGGGAGACGCAAGGGAGCACCACGAAAACGTGGAGCGGCTTGGGACTCCCAAGGATGGGACTGAAAACACCTGCTTACGGCAAGCCACACAGTAGACAAGAACCTTTTCTGCCTTTCTAAGAATATGTCAGAATTGGACACGCCCAACCGATCCTTAGATCGGCATGGCAGAGTCATATATATCATGTGTTGATAAACATATATTCCATGATAGTTATACATCATGTGCAGTTAAACATATTTCAGGATTCAACTCACTCGCTTTTTCTATCAAGCATTGATCTGAAAGGACTTTATAAAAGTATAACTATACACAGTTTAAACAACTGAAGTAAAATATTGCACAAACATACAAATACACACATCTCAGGGACTGAGGAAGTTGACATGCACACACACATACCTAAAGAACGGAAGCTTCTCGATGAAGACGTTGACCTGAAGGCGCTTTGCTGCCTGCACTACGAAGCCTGTGAGCTATGGGAGAAAAGGAAAAAACAAACAAAACTAAACATAAGAACACCAGAGGGTTCACCTGGGTTTACTAAAACAGCACTGGATGGCGACTCCAGTAAATGACTATTGTTCTCAGCAAAGCCTGGGCAGTGTCACATGACTGAGTCAGAATGGATGGAGGCTGCACTCTGGTTTTCTTGACTCTGTCATGGTCGTCATGGTGACCGTCAGCAGTGTGGACACCTGTCGGCCATGTCATGGTTACACCTGTGCCAAAAACACACCACTAAAGCGCACTGTGGCTACAGCACATGGTGGAGTCCTCCAAGCCTTGCGGATGTGACCTCGTACGTGAAGACAGAGTGCACTATGAGGGGTTTGATCTGCACACTGCTAAACAAGCCTAGATCCTCAACACAGGTGAACCAGGTGTAGGTAAACAGGTAAACCTGGTGTATAAACAGATGTAAGAGCCGTTACACTTCTGGCAATAAAACTGGAATATAAAAAAGTCAACAAGGCCTGGAAGAAAAGACAGATGCACTCGTAACTCACACCGCACACACCTGTACACACCGCACACATCACACCTGTACCCTGTACACACCGCACACCTGTACACATCACACCTGTACACACCACACACACACGGGTACACACCTGTACACACTGCACACGTACCCTGTACACACCGCACACCTGTACACATCACACCTGTACACACCACACACACACGGGTACACACCTGTACACATCACACCTGTACCCTGTACACACTGCACACGTCACACCTGTACCCCAAGTCAAGGGAATGATGAGTAATACAGTTAACAAGGGTCATTTGGCACATATACATAGACTCACATGTTCCCAGGTGATCTTAGCTTTACTGCTTCTACACCATAATTAACGTGACACACACACACACACACACACACACACACACACACACACACACACACACACACACACACACACACACACACACACACACACACACACACATATATATATATATATAAATAAAAAAATGTAAGTGTGTGTACAGTGTGTGCAGTGTGTACAGGTATAATATAAACAATTTAATTTAATATCCATTTAATTACCATTTCAGACTTTCATTTAATATATTAATTCATTTAGGCCACAGTCAATGAGTGTGTGCCACAGGTTTAAAGGTACTGAGTGTGTGCCACTTATACATGATAACCCCTAGTTAGTTTTATATATGATGAACCCTACTTATACATATCCCCTAGTTAGTTATATATGATTCATGCAGACTGAAGACCCAGCTATTTGTGGAATATTTAAATGATCACTGACCCTGCTCCTATGCTGACTAACAAACTCTAGTAGTTATTGTTCATTACACTAATCACTGTCTGTTATAGAGCTTATATGCGTTTGTACTTCTAGTCATCAGCAGTGATCCCTGTATTCTACAGTGTTCTAGTTCATTGGTATTTTGGACTCTAACCTACTGTACTGTAGCAGGATATTCTAGGAGTGAAAGACAAAGCACTTTGTAAGTCGCTCTGGATAAGAGCGTCAGCCAGATGCCGTAACTGTAAATTCACCCTAGACAGGATACAGGACTAAGATTCCTGCGCTACTAAGTCAATATGGACTCGACTCTGTAACAATTTAATCTGCTTGATTTGAAACTGCACAAACACTGAAACACTGTACATTTTATCCTGTAAGGAATGGTAGCAACTAAAAACATCACCATACCACCCTCCTCTGTTAGCAGGTCAACTGCACATATCCTTCATAAGAGTTCACATACGTGTCCATGTATGCCAAGTAACATGAGGGCACTTGTGTGGCCTTTTCCACTACAAACCTGCTAAGGTGTGGAGACTCGGGTGTGGTGCTGCCTACTGCTCTCTGATCAATAAACCAACATATCTCACCAGAAGGAGTAAATCATAAAAATAAAGATTTCCTGGGGGAGGGAAGCTCGTGAGTTCCTGGAGGGGGTGGTGTAAGTATGAAGCTCATGGGGCGCGTGACTGTTGGAGTGTTGCTATCAGTCTGCTATTTGCTGAAACGAAAATGAATAGAACTCAGTTAATGTTCTCAGCTTGACTGTCCTGCTCTGTTTCAGGGTTAGTTGGGTGTCAAGGGAGGGAACATCTCTACACACTTATTTATGGGCCACAGAAAACCTGAGATTTATAATTCACAGTGGAAGAGGAAGGTAGACCAGTTCTGCCTTTAATTTACTGACCTGGTGAGGTCCAGAATCGTTTTTAAATGAACACGGTGAAGGTGTTTGAACTGGAATGATGTGAAGAGCAATGTGTTTCACACTGTGGGGGAGGGAGAGCAGATTCCCCCTGTCAGTGAGTTTGACGTGGTGGGGGGGGTCTAGTGTCTACCCCTGCTCTTCCCATGGCATTAACCTGGCGTAGATAACGAGGAGCTTAGCGAGCCCTTGTGTCATGTTCCCTAACTTACATTTACAGCAGGGCTCTATCCTTCCCTAGAGACCCGCTGCTGTGGGTAAACGAACGCAGGTGGGGGTTACTACAGGTCAGTCAGAGGGTTGCTGTGTTTTGAGTCCTAGGAAGTGTGACAGGTACCGGGTTGATGTCGATGGCGGTCTCATGCTCCTCCTTCCTGGGTCTCATCCCATACACGCTCTGGGCAAACTGCTCGTCCGCGTGGTAGAAATGTGGGCAGGACATGATGATTGGGGCACCTGCGATGAAAGAAAAACAAAAGATTTCCTACGTGTGCGCGTACGCTACCAGACGTGTCCCGCGCGTGGTCTACCAGACGCGTCCCACGCCGTCTACCAGACACATCCCACGCGTGCACGTACGCTACCAGACACGTCCCACGTGGTCTACCATGTCCCACGCATGCGCGCAGTCTACCAGACACGTCCCACGCGTGCGAGTGTGTGCAGTCTACCAGAGACATCCTACATGTGTGCGCTACCAGACACGTCCCACATGAGTGTGTGCACTCTGCTAGGGATGGTCACCTTTGTGGTCACCATCCCTGTTTACATGTGAGGTTGCATGGCTACTCTTTATTAGCAGTGTGTTTGTTGTGCAACACACCTGCTTCCATCTCAACATGCTCAGTAATCACATCCATGCAGTTACAACCCCACATTTTTCAAACTAAAATAAACTTATATTTGTGCAAAGGTTTCTGGCAAAAGGCACATTTGAGCTATCAAACATTCACATATGCACACTGCAGTACACTTTACTGAATGGACGCACATGCACACCAAAATAACTACAGACACTCGCATAACTACAGACACCCAGATAACTACAGAAGTTTGTTTCTAGTTTTCCTACATAGTCAGGACATCGCTGTTCTAAAAATGTATGAACCCCCCCCCCCCCCACACACAGACATACACGAGCACACACACACACACACACACACACACACAGACCTGTTTTGCATACACTGACATTCAGCAGGCCGGAGCCGAGACAATTCCCTCCCAAGCAGAATCCAGCGTTGGCAGGATTTACCGACTTGTTGGCAAACACCTCAAAGGGGGGGACAAAACGGTAAACAGGGATCCCCTTCACACTCCGCTCAGCCTCAAATGTGGAATACAGGGACCTGACAACACACAAACATGGGGACTAGGGACACTATGGAAACACTGGAATAATCATCTACCCAATCAGTAGCAAAGTGAATAATTCAGCTGAAAGTATACAAGGAAAATGGACTTTTATTACTATCCAAACTGTGAACACACAACCATATGTGTAGAGACTTTAAAACCATATGAAGAAAAACCCACCCTCATTCAGACTGGCTAACTCAACCACTAAGAAATCTATGCCGCTAACTAAACCAACTGTGATATTATCTAAACCACTAAGTAAACAATTGAGAGAGAGAGAGACAGAGAGAATGAGAGAGAGAGAGAGAGAGAGAGAGTGTGAGTGAGTGAGTGAGTGAGAGTGTGTGTGTGATAGAGAAATAGAGAATGTGTGAGAGACCTCTGTCACATTACCCTCTCCTTGAGGTGATGGTCTCCACAACTCTACCCTGTTCTGAACATACCTACACTTGCAACCTTTCTAGAAAAGACAGAGGACAGGACAGTTACCACTCATGGCCCCGACCCGTGCCCTGACCTCGACCCTGAGACCCACCCCAAACTCTGCCCTGACCCCCGCCCCCTGTCATCCAGTTCTGGTGGATGAGAGAGACAGACAGGGAGAGGTAGAGAAACAGACAGACAGGGTCAAGGGTTAACCTGCACAGGTCAGTGGAGAACATGTAGAGCCTTTCGGTCTTGGTGATGACTGGATGAAACGTTGCTCCGTTGGTTCCATTGATCATATTACACTCATCTGTGGTCCACCAGCGCAGTGAACTACAAATCACAGATAAACGGATGAACTGCAAGATTTGAAAACAGGCCCTATCAGATATTCTGTACTGACTAGATGACTCAGTGTTTGGACTGAGTTCATGAGCAGATCTGCTGCAACTAAACGGGTTCTCTCATTTTCCTGCGACTTTCTCTAGAATGTAACGCAATATTTATAATAAATAATTATATAAAAAATAATTACCTTTGGCCATTCCACTGACTCACTCGAGCAAAATCCTGATAGTTCTGTTTCCCAGTGAAAAACACATACTCCTCATTATCTGTCCCATTCATCTGGAACACACACACACACACACACACACACACACACACACACACACACACACACACACACACAAGCTGTGAATAGATGTCGACTCTCAGACAAGGAGACTTTGACCCTCTGTGGCCATAAGGAGTCCTCAAACCCCTGTACTCAAACACTCAGTAGACAAACACAAACAGTCAGTAGAGAGACACCTAGTAGAGACACATGCCAAAAATGTAAATTAAACATCATTCTGGCTGATTTGTGTAGTAGATTTTTGAGGGTTCTAACCAAATTTGTTTCAGTTCACTCACCTGTCTCAGACCTTTGAAACTTCAAAGCTCAAATTAAAACTCGCATTCTGTGTAAGAAATTCAGCACCACAGCCTACTGACCCTCTTCTCAGCCAGAGAGAAAAATCGTCTCCTTGAATCTGGCAGTTCTGTGTTTCTGAAACGTGAAGCTCAAGCCTAAAGCTTGTGTTGGTGCAGTGGGTGCTACCTTGTAGAATAGGCCAAAGTAGGGGTCGAGAGAGGGGTCAACCACATGGAGATCCTTCAGCAGGGGGTCCTCGTACCCCCACAGGAGCTCAGACACGGTCCGCATGGCAAACAGTCCGATGCCTTTGGACTTCATCAGGTCAGCGATGAAGCGGCTTATGATGGAATGACCTTTGAACTTCTCCATCACCGCCTAAACCAAACACAGACCGCAGCAGACCAATGTGTGTACAATCAAGGACAATGTAACCCTACCTCTAAAAGGTCAGGGCCTAATTAACTAACCCTACCTCTAAAAGGTCAGGGCCTAATTAACTAACCCTAACCCTACAGGTCAGGGCCTAATTAACTAACCCTACCTCTAAAGGTCAGGGCCTAATTAACTAACCCTAATCCTATAGATCAGTGCCTAATTAAGAAATTCTAACCCTAATTAATTAACCCTAAAAGGTCAGTGCCAAATGAACTAACCCTACACCTACAGGTCAGTGCCTAATTAACTAACCTTAACCCAATGTCAGTGCCTAAGACTCATCATAATCTAAACTGTCTCCGAGACTTTCCAGTGAAGGCCTCCCAATGAAGTAATGGATTAAACGAAATCTTGTGGTCAGAGACTTTGTAGATGAATGTAAAGTGTAGAGTTTTACCACAGCAGGGATGTTGGCAGTCCTGATGAGGTCGTCCTCTAACCCTCGCGACCTGCTGGGCTCGAACACGTAGGTTCTGGGGTTGACCGCTGCTACTTTGGTACCATTCGCCATGAAGATCACCCGCTCCATGGGCCGATACTCTCTAAAAACACACACACACACACACACACACACACACACACACACACACACACACACACACACACACACAGGAAGTGAAACCTCTCAGTACCATCTGACCCTAAGAGTGGAGTCAACAAAATGAGCAAAGGTTTAGTCTTCTCTGAGATTAAATGTTGATGTAAAACTTTATCATCATCATTATCCCACATCCTCTACAAATATACTTGGGTCATATGCAATGGAAGCTTCCTACACCATAAATCAAACTAGCGTTCATTTATGTTAAGATGACAATATATATAATAATGATAAAACAAAAAATTAAAAAATAGCTATGTCTTGGGTCCTCTGTATACAAGAATATACACATGACCAAAATTAGTCTTACAGCTTAAAAGATTACTGTCAACATCATGTCACTTTAGTTCAGGAGGGGTTAATCTTTACCCAGGAAACCAGCCCTGATCATCAAACATTTTCCACACACACACACACACACACACAGGTCCATGTGACTCCATTTCAGTTCCAATGAACAAAGATCACATGACTTGTGTTACAAGCGTCGTGCTCCGTTTGGCTCTTACCTGTATGTGTACGGCCCGACCTCGATCACCGCAGGTCGCTCTCCCGACATCACCTCCGCGGGATTTGTCAGATTGAAGAAGTAAAACTCCATGTAGACAGGCGGGGGAGGATCTTGCCATATTGCAAACGCCTCTGTGCCATTTTCCAGCACTACTTCCTGCGAGGGAAAGGGTAGTGGGTTAAGATAAGGGTTAGAGTTAGGATGCTACTTTATACTGTGGCGGTTTGGTGCCCATGATCAATACTAAGAGACCCCACAGCCATCATGAATGATATCAGCACGGAAACCTCAGAGTGAATAGCAGGGGTTTTTTCCACGACTTTAACATTGTTGACTAAACAGCAATGTCAATATCTGATATTTGTCACCTTTCCCAAATAAAGTCCCGTTCAAGCCTTCTCAGCGCGCCCGCGCGCGCACACAGACACACGCAGCCGCAGCAGGTGTGTGAGGTTGTGTGTGTGTGTGTGTGTGTGTGTGTGTGTGTGTGTGTGTAAGCAGAGTAACGGAGTTTTCGGAGGAACACAGCTGTTTTATAGCTACTGTAGCTAGCCAACGAGAGAAACAGGAAGGGTTTCACACCGTCACCTTCCGTTGCTCATCCGACTAACCAGTGTCGTTAGTGTGCGTGCCAGCGACAACTAGCTAACAATGGCTGTCTTAGCTTAGCATGCTGGCCTCACTTACCGATTTTATCCTGTTGTACAACACGCTTTGGAAGACGTGCGCCAACGCCACTGCAATGCCCACGATTAAGATGAGAATGGACAGCAGCCCTGCGCCGTAGATGCAGCAGGACCTGAGCGCCATCGCGGCTAACGCAGCCGTCTCAGCGCGAGACCCGCGTCACGTGACAGCGCGCGTCCGCCTTGTTTATGCTCGTCATTCCTCAGAAGGTTACAAGGGTTCAGACATCGTCTGGACACAACTGAGCCTTGTGTGCATTTAATCAGAACTGGGCCTTGTGTACATTTAATCAGAACGGTGTCTTTTGTACATTTAATCAGAACTGGGCCTTTTGTGTATTTAATCAGAACTGTGTCTTGTGTACATTTAATCAGAACTGGGCCTTGTATGCATTTAATCAGAACTGTGTCTTGTGTACATTTAATCAGAACTGGGCCTTGTATGCATTTAATCAGAACTGTGTCTTGTGTACATTTAATCAGAACTGTGTCTTGTGTGCATTTAATCAGAACTGGGCCTTTTGTGTATTTAATCAGAACTGTGTCTTGTGTGCATTTAATCAGAACTGTGTCTTGTGTACATTTAATCAGAACGGTGTCTTGTGTACATTTAATCAGAACGGTGTCTTTTGTACATTTAATCAGAACTGGGCCTTTTGTGTATTTAATCAGAACTGTGTCTTGTGTACATTTAATCAGAACTGGGCCTTGTATGCATTTAATCAGAACTGTGTCTTGTGTACATTTAATCAGAACTGGGCCTTGTATGCATTTAATCAGAACTGTGTCTTGTGTACATTTAATCAGAACTGTGTCTTGTGTGCATTTAATCAGAACTGGGCCTTTTGTGTATTTAATCAGAACTGTGTCTTGTGTGCATTTAATCAGAACTGTGTCTTGTGTACATTTAATCAGAACGGTGTCTTGTGTACATTTAATCAGAACGGTGTCTTTTGTACATTTAATCAGAACTGGGCCTTTTGTGTATTTAATCAGAACTGTGTCTTGTGTACATTTAATCAGAACTGGGCCTTGTATGCATTTAATCAGAACTGTGTCTTGTGTACATTTAATCAGAACTGTGTCTTGTGTGCATTTAATCAGAACTGGGCCTTTTGTGTATTTAATCAGAATTGTGTCTTGTGTGCATTTAATCAGAACTGAGCCTTGTGTGCATTTAATCAGAACTGGGCCTTGTGTGCATTTAATCAGAACTGAGCCTTTTGTGCATTTAATCAGAACTGAGCCTTTTGTGCATTTAATCAGAACTGGGCCTTGTGTGCATTTAATCAGAACTGGGTCATGTGTGTATTTAATCAGAACTGAGCCTTGTGTACATTTAATCAGAACTGGGCCTTGTGTGCATTTAATTAGAACTGGGTCATGTGTGCATTTAATCAGAACTGAGCCTTGTGTACATTTAATCAGAACGGTGTCTTGTGTATATTTAATCAGAACTGGGCCTTGTGTGCATTTAATCAGAACGGTGTCTTGTGTACATTTAATCAGAACTGAGCCTTGTGTACATTTAATCAGAACTGTGTCTTGTGTACATTTAATCAGAACTGTGTCTTGTGTACATTTAATCAGAACTGAGCCTTGTGTGCATTTAATCAGAACTGGGCCTTGTGTGCATTTAATCAGAACTGAGCCATGTGTACATTTAATCAGAACTGTGTCTTGTGTACATTTAATCAGAACTGGGCCTTGTGTGCATTTTATCAGAACTGGGTCATGTGTGCATTTAATCAGAACTGAGCCTTGTGTGCATTTAATCAGAACTGGGCCTTTTGTGTATTTAATCAGAACTGAGCCTTGTGTGCACCTAATCAGAACTGGGCCTTTTGTGTATTTAATCAGAACTGGGCCTTTTGTGTATTTAATCAGAACTGGGCCTTGTGTGCATTTAATCAGAACTGTGTCTTGTGTACATTTAATCAGAACTGGGCCTTGTGTGCATTTAATCAGAACTGGGTCATGTGTGCATTTAATCAGAACTGGGCCTTTTGTGTATTTAATCAGAACTGTGTCTTGTGTGCATTTAATCAGAACTGTGTCTTGTGTACATTTAATCAGAACGGTGTCTTGTGTACATTTAATCAGAACGGTGTCTTTTGTACATTTAATCAGAACTGGGCCTTTTGTGTATTTAATCAGAACTGTGTCTTGTGTACATTTAATCAGAACTGGGCCTTGTATGCATTTAATCAGAACTGTGTCTTGTGTACATTTAATCAGAACTGGGCCTTGTATGCATTTAATCAGAACTGTGTCTTGTGTACATTTAATCAGAACTGTGTCTTGTGTGCATTTAATCAGAACTGGGCCTTTTGTGTATTTAATCAGAACTGTGTCTTGTGTGCATTTAATCAGAACTGTGTCTTGTGTACATTTAATCAGAACGGTGTCTTGTGTACATTTAATCAGAACGGTGTCTTTTGTACATTTAATCAGAACTGGGCCTTTTGTGTATTTAATCAGAACTGTGTCTTGTGTACATTTAATCAGAACTGGGCCTTGTATGCATTTAATCAGAACTGTGTCTTGTGTACATTTAATCAGAACTGTGTCTTGTGTGCATTTAATCAGAACTGGGCCTTTTGTGTATTTAATCAGAATTGTGTCTTGTGTGCATTTAATCAGAACTGAGCCTTGTGTGCATTTAATCAGAACTGGGCCTTGTGTGCATTTAATCAGAACTGAGCCTTTTGTGCATTTAATCAGAACTGAGCCTTTTGTGCATTTAATCAGAACTGGGCCTTGTGTGCATTTAATCAGAACTGGGTCATGTGTGTATTTAATCAGAACTGAGCCTTGTGTACATTTAATCAGAACTGGGCCTTGTGTGCATTTAATTAGAACTGGGTCATGTGTGCATTTAATCAGAACTGAGCCTTGTGTACATTTAATCAGAACGGTGTCTTGTGTATATTTAATCAGAACTGGGCCTTGTGTGCATTTAATCAGAACGGTGTCTTGTGTACATTTAATCAGAACTGAGCCTTGTGTACATTTAATCAGAACTGTGTCTTGTGTACATTTAATCAGAACTGTGTCTTGTGTACATTTAATCAGAACTGAGCCTTGTGTGCATTTAATCAGAACTGGGCCTTGTGTGCATTTAATCAGAACTGAGCCATGTGTACATTTAATCAGAACTGTGTCTTGTGTACATTTAATCAGAACTGGGCCTTGTGTGCATTTTATCAGAACTGGGTCATGTGTGCATTTAATCAGAACTGAGCCTTGTGTGCATTTAATCAGAACTGGGCCTTTTGTGTATTTAATCAGAACTGAGCCTTGTGTGCACCTAATCAGAACTGGGCCTTTTGTGTATTTAATCAGAACTGGGCCTTTTGTGTATTTAATCAGAACTGGGCCTTGTGTGCATTTAATCAGAACTGTGTCTTGTGTACATTTAATCAGAACTGGGCCTTGTGTGCATTTAATCAGAACTGGGTCATGTGTGCATTTAATCAGAACTGAGCCTTGTGTGCATTTAATCAGAACTAAGCCTTGTGTGCATTTAATCAGAACTGTGTCTTGTGTACATTTAATGAGAACTGAGCCTTGTGTGCATTTAATCAGAACTGGGCCTTTTGTGCATTTAATCAGAACTGAGCCTTGTGTACATTTAATCAGAACTGGGCCTCGTGTACATTTAATCAGAACTGTGTTTTGTGTACATTTAATCAGTTCAAGAACGTTTTCCAGTAATGGCAGTGAGTGAGTAAATATGTTTCTGTTACCTGTGTAAGAAGTGGGTGAGAAAATGTGTCTTGGACTTGAGTAACTCTGCTTTAAAGCCTGTTACACCCTGAACATGTACATAAACGTGAACAAAACCAGGACTTCTTGGTAACCGGGAAACCGTTGCAGTCACATGACATTGAAGCATGCGCATTCAGGAGCGGTAGCGGGCACGGATTCAAACGCTACCGTTAGAAGCGGGTCAATAATGTTGACTGTTTGTTTTCAGTTATAAACAAATCTCACAAATGACTTGACAAACAGTTACTGGTAAGTTTTTCCAAGACAACATTCTCCAAATTACTACCTAATCTGTAGCATTATTATTTATGGTAGCTGAATAACGAGTTTAACTTACAGGACGTTAGCCTCATAACTTAGCCAAGCAAAACAAAAAACAAAACATGTTAGGGTACATGCCAGCTAACATGTAGACATGTTAGGGTACATGCCAGCTAACATGTAGACATGTTAGGGTACATGCCAGCTAACATGTAGACATGTTAGGGTACATGCCAGCTAACATGTAGACATGTTAGGGTACATGCCAGCTAACATGTAGACATGTTAGGGTACATGCTAGCTAACATGTAGACATGTTAGGGTACATGCCAGCTAACATGTAGACATGTTAGGGTACATGCCAGCTAACATGTAGACATGTTAGGGTACATGCCAGCTAACATGTAGACATGTTAGGGTACATGCCAGCTAACATGGAAACTTGTTAGGGTACATGCCAGCTAACATGGAAACTTGTTAGGGTACATGCCAGCTAACGCAAGGATACATGTAAGCTAAAATGTAAACATGTTAGGATACATGTAAGATAAAATGTAAACATGTTAGGATACATGCAAGCTAAAATGTAAACATGTTCGATAATGCTAGGTTACCAGGGTTACCAGCTGCCTGTCCAGAAAATTAGCTAGCGTTAGTGAATGTAAGTCATTCTGACGATTCTTTAAAACCACACCAACTGATTTAATTTAAACTACAAACATTAGCTAGATGGCTACCTAAGTATCAAGTTATCTAGGTCAGGTTTTTAGTTCGTATTGTAACGTTCCTAATGTTATAATTTATCCTCTTACTTTTAGATTTAACTGACGGTTTTATCCAAAGCGACGTACAGTTATGTCTGAACACAACTTGAGTAATTGAGGTTTAAGGGTCTTGCTCAGGGGCCCAACAGTGGCAACTTGAAGGTGGTGGGACTTGAACTGGCAACCTTCTGATTAGTAGTTGAGTACGTTAACTACTGGCCTGATGGTTTAAACCAACTCTTTTTTTTTACCTACAGATACACTACTCTGATAATGGAGATCTCTGCTCTTCTGCGCTGATCATGATCTCTGGGGACCTGACCTCTGGGGTCAGTCTCCTGTCTCCAGAATCAACAGTCACCTCATTGCTGGCTAGTTCCGGACGACTGCGAAGTTCGTTGCACCCTGAGCCAGCCTGTACAATTAAATACAAAAACAGACGTTACGATTCAGCCACCCAGGCTCTGGATGCATACATCGCAGATTTCCAGCAGAGCCTGCATGCCTCTGCCACCTCAGTAGGAGAGCTTGAATTTCCCAAGGAACCCAGCACACCTGACCTGCTTCACGTTGGATACAGAAACAGAGATGGTGGGTTGCATTACTTTAAAAAAATTACATTGCATTATGAGAGTCTTATATCACCTTTTTCTGTTGATACAAGGTTTATCATAAAGTGTTTATATAATGGTTAGAATGTGCAACTCAGAATGAGTTCAGTTTTATTTATATTTGTCTTGTTTTACTCATCATTGCAAATAATAGAATGTTGGCTGTATGTGGGATGGTCTGTACTCTGTGTGTGGTGTTGGATGTAAGTGTGGGATGGTCTGTGCTCCGTGTGTGGTTCTGGATGTAAATGTGGGATGGTCCGTGCACGGTGTGTGGTGTTGGATGTAAATGTGGGATGGTCCGTGCTCAGTGTGTGGTGTTGGATGTAAGTGTGGGATGGTCCGTGCTCGGTGTGTGGTTCTGGATGTAAGTGTGGGATGGTCCGTGCTTGGTGTGTAGTGTTGGATGTAAGTGCAGGAGGGTCTGTGCTCGGTGTGTGGTGTTGGCTGTAAGTGTGGGATGGTCTGTGCTCGGTGTGGTTTGAGTTTTCCTTTCTCCCTTCCTTTGCTGTGGCAGTTCTAAAGGACAGTCTGTCAGACAGAGAGCTCAATCTTCTGCACTTCACAACCTCTGACCATCACAGCGTGACCACCGATGACCTCCTGCTGCTCCCCTGCGACGGCTCGCTACCTGTGACCTGTACCTCAGCCGCCCTGTCCCGGTCAGGAGGCCATCTGCGCGGATGCAGTGTTAACTCTAGCTTCTGGTCTCGCTCCAGGCCTAGTGGTGTTGTGAAGGGATCGCTCCATTGTTGCCCTGCCACTCTGCGCAGTCCGTGCAGGGCTCGGGCCTTGGGGAGAGAGAGGCCGCTGTGCGTGGATGACCTGCTGACATCCCAGCATGGACCTCCCCTTCTCACCACTCCTCTGACTACAAAGATGGATCCTCCAGCCTCTCGGGCATGTCGCCACCTCCCCAGGTGGATCACAAGTCACAAGTCCGAGATGGACTTTTCCGGGGTGACCAGCATTCCTGACCTCAGGTATCCTGCCTGGCTCAGTGAATGCCACATTCCCACAGAAGCTCAGGCTGGCACTCCATCTGCTTCCTCTTGGGTCAGTGAGTTGGAGCGGAACACCAACGATGGTCAGTGGGAGACTAAAGGCAGTGAGCAAGCCACGTTGCGGGAGCTGAGGCTGCAGTTTGCAGAAACACTGGTAGCAGCCGAGAATGGTGGTGTGTCAGACGAATCACGGGAACCTTTCAGAGGTCTGTATTAGAGGTCTGTGACTGTCTGTATTAGACGTCTAATGTTGGATCTACTCCTAATAAGTGAATAAAAAGAAATCACGTTGTCTTGGTCATATGATTACATCACCAAATAAGAGATTTGTAGAAATCCTGCTAAAATCCTGGCAGCTCTGGGTGGGTTTGAGCAGTTGTGTTCACTCGATGTTACGCCAAGTCGACTCACTGATTGGATAGCCCCTTTCCTCAGGTGACAGGATAGGCTTCCTGATCCAAAGGGCGGAGCAGGTGCTGAACTCTCCCTCTCTGGGCCTCCGCAGTTCCACCAAAGAGCAGCAGGACAGTTCAGGGACGGAGGAACTGCTAAACACCGAGCGCTCGTGGGAGAATCCTCCAGTCACATTGTGAGTGAGTTTATTCTCCAAATTATAAGGAAGATAACTCTCACATTAACACTACCTGAACTCTATTTCAAAGCACTAGATTTTCAAACCTTAACTTTCAAAGGTACTGTTCTGGCTAGTGTGCAGAGATTTTACTTTCATTATTGACTTTGCAGTAAGTCACCAGTGCCAGTAGGTGGTGCTGAAGAACATCTAACCACTGAAGAACTTCCAGAGGACACAATAGAGAAGGTAAGTAGAACTCACACTGTGACTGTAGTAGATACTAAGCCAGCATCTCCTCAGCGTCTGGTGTTCAAAGTCACATCAGTTCATATCTGACCCTCTTTTTTCACTGGGCCACCCAGTCCACAGGCTCCTGGTCATCAGGCTACAGCAGCAGGAAACACCCAGGTCCCGTTGAGGCCCTCAAACAGATGCTATTCACTCTTCAGGCTGTGGAGCAAAGGGAGACACAGCAGGAAGACACCAGGGACAACAGCAGGATGGAACAGACTGCTCCAAGCTCACTAACACGGGCTGAGCGCAGACAGACGCAAGAGGTGTGTACAAAATCACCACATACCTGAGAGATATGGTGATCTACATGTCTGATCTCTCTGGTTCAGACCAGACTGTAGCACTAAAATGTCTGGTCTCTCTCTGGTTCAGACCAGACTGTAACATTGAGACCAGACATGTTGGTGCTACAGTCTGGTCTGAACCAGAGAGAGACCAGACATACTAGTGCTACAGTCTGGTCTGAACCAAACATGTCCGGTCTCTCTCTGGTTCAGACCAGACTGTAACATTGAGACCAGACATGTTGGTGCTACAGTCTGGTCTGAACCAGAGAGAGACCAGACATACTAGTGCTACAGTCTGGTCTGAACCAAACATGTCCGGTCTCTCTCTGGTTCAGACCAGACCGTAGTACTAACGTGGCTGGTCTCTCTCTGGTTCAGACCAGACCATAGCACTAACGTAGCTGGTCGCCCTCTGGTTCTTTTCCCAGGTTCCTCAGGCGGGTAGTGAGTACGAGTCAGCTTTTGGTGGCCAGTCGCTGAAGAGGTCAGCAAACAGCACTGTGCTTTTTTACTTTAACCAGGCATTCAGAACATATATTCTTATTTACAAAGACAGTCTGACCTGGCAACCTGAGACAACAGGACATACAGAAGTGAATTAAAAAACCCACATGACTAGCAGGCTAATGATCTATAAATCTGTCATTTAATAAAAAAAAAAAAAAGCTATCAGACTAATAATCTATAAATCATTTATTAGAAAAGTGTATCATGTGTCACTGAGATATCACTGAGTTTGTCTCTCTTGCCTGTTGGACTATAGAGCTCTTCATCACCTTGGAAGACTGAAAAGCCTCGTGGATGAAATGAGTGAGAGGAAGTCTGTAGAGCTGCAGCAAGACATTTAGTGCAGAGCTGACTGGCCTCTGAGGAGGGCACACACTAGAGCTGCTCCACCTGGTCAGGACTGGTCTTAATGCAGGGGTTAGGTTTAGCAGTGTAGCAGCATGAAAAAGGTGTGTGTGTAAACTTGACCTAAATTAAGAAACTGCAGTAATGTGATAATGTTGTAGCAGTTACACAAAGACATAAGTGTGTGTGTGTTTGTGTATAATGTCACAAGGTTTGATGTAAGTGTAAACATTCCTTTATTTATTTGACAGCAACAGTCGTGCCTCATGAAGAGTGCTCAAGCAGGTTTGGTTAACAATGCTGTTAAACATTCTGGGTGTTTGTGGTGTGTTATTTTAATTAAAGCTCAACCATCTGTTTTAATGTTGAATTTCAGTGCTTAATTTGTAGTCAAACACTGTAAATAATACTAAATAAAATGGGTTAGGGTTATTCACTGTGGAATAATATGGGGTAAATAATACTAAATAAAACAGGATAGGGTTATTATGGTTTATACCCACTATACATGTACCCAGGGATTATAGTAAATATTTGGTCAGTGTACTTTTGTTCCCCTTAGTGTTTTACTCCCATAAATAAAAAAATCCCTTTTGTCATTTCAGATAATAAAGGAGACCTAGTTGTGGTTTATTGAGCTCATTTCAGATACTAAAGGAGACCTAGTTGAAGTTTATTGAGCTGATTTCAGATACTAAAGGAGACCTAGTTGAAGTTTATCGAGCTGATCTGCCTCACACTCGTTGGGCTTCAGATCCTTTGCCTGAGTGTCTGGATCCACAGGCAGAGAGCTCACTGCTCTACGAGCCTCAGCGCAGCACCAATGAATCGGCTATCCTGCCTTCCTCTGATCCTCCTCGTGGCCTGCTGGGGCACGGAGAACCCAGCGGAGTATCAGCAGGCCCTACCACTCGGTGCTGATCATGGACAACGGCCAGCGCTGGGGAACGTGGGGACTGAAGGATAGAAGCCCATCGGCTTCTATGCCGCAGGTTTCAGCCTTAAGGTGAGTGGGCTGGTCTCTTTGATTTAAAGAAAACAAACACAATCCGTCCACTAGATGGTGCTAGTAGAGCTAAACACAATCCGTCCACTAGATGGTGCTAGTAGAGCTAAACACAATCCGTCCACTAGATGGTGCTAGTAGAGCTAAACACAATCCGTCCACTAGATGGTGCTAGTAAATCTAAACGCAATCCGTCCACTAGATGGTGCTAGTAGATCTAAACACAATCCGTCCACTGGATGGTGCTAGTAGATCTAAACACAATCCGTCCACTAGATGGTGCTAGTAGAGCTAAACACAATCCGTCCACTAGATGGTGCTAGTAAATCTAAACGCAATCCGTCCACTAGATGGTGCTAGTAGATCTAAACACAATCCGTCCACTGGATGGTGCTAGTAGATCTAAACACAATCCGTCCACTAGATGGTGCTAGTAGATCTAAACACAATCCGTCCACTAGATGGTGCTAGTAGATCTAAACACAATCCGTCCACTAGATGGTGCCATTATCTCTGAACTTCAGCTGAAGCCTAAATACCTGGGAACGTATAATGCTTTCTGGTGCTGTATTCTATACAGACGTTTTTAGATGTGACTTAAATGAAAAAAATATTTATACTGCAGAAAAAAACTAACAAATTTAACATTTTGTTAAATGATGTTATTTTACGTAACACTGATGTGTTTTCAGGTAGCAAGCTACTGGGCGTCTCTGGTAATAGGTGATAACATTGCTCTGTGGAGTTTGCCTTCACTGTGTTGACACATCCAAAAGTACATCAGACCCTACACTAACTATGGCACTGTACAATCTGATACAGGCAGGTGAGAGGTATACAGAATCAGACCCTACACTGCTATGCCACTGTACAGTCTGATATATGCATGTATAATTAGATAATAAAATGTACTAGATAACTAGTGTAAAGATGACACTGGTTTACTTTTGACCATGGACCAGATTTAATAACAACAATGCCAGTCATAACTAAACTTGAACTGAGTAAATTAGCTTTTCTGGATTCTTCTTTGTTTGCATGTAATCTTGTAAGTAGAAAACAGTCACTCTACAAACACATCGAATTTCCTTCTGTTTTGTGTAACCTTTTCAGCTTTTATTATGGTTTTACATGACTGTGAACAGGACCTGGGTCTAATGCTCAGCGTTGTGTTGGTGTTTCATCAGATGGGGAAAATGGACCGATATCAAATGGTGCAAGTCTGGTATGCTAATGAGTTTACAGCTTCATGTGGAACCTTTCCAAGGAACCTGGGACGATACTGCTGCAAACAACATAAAGTACTAATCCCCAGTTCACAAACACTCGCTTTTCTTCTATAATGCCACTTTTTACAATCTACTGTTTTCTCCAATACGATCTCCACTGACTCTTGCACTAATGTGGGCTTGATTATTACTGGACGTTAAATCTCTGCCAGGTTCAAGTGCAGTGGAGGGGAGGAGCTTCAGGGGTCAGGCACTGCCTGGGGCTCCTGGAGTTACACATGTGCAGGTAAAGGAGTGTGTGGCATCGAGACCATAGTGGAGGAGCCACGTGGCCTTGCAGACGACACCGCGCTCAACGACGCTTGGCTCTACTGTTGTGATTAAACTTTAAAAGGTACTCAAATCCTGTGTGTCAAAAGTTTTATTAAACACATTCAGTAAACAGTGCGTAAACTTAGTTCCGTACATTTTGTATAAGGTTTGAGTTTATTTTCACTAAACTGAGCCTAGGTTTCTGTGGATCTGATTCTGTGTGCTCCAGGTGCTGCCTGATGTTTAACTGATGCAGAATAAAATGAAAACCCAGTCCAGATGACATTTCCCCTCAGTCTTCTGTCTGTTTCCCTTTCCTTGCCTCTCTATGAATATATCAATAAAAAGTTAACCCAAATGTTAATAAAATTACGGCCATGAAATAAAGCAAGGCAATACAGTCACTGCTCCTACCGTAAATACACAGTCAGTGCTCCTACCGTAAATACACAGTCACTGCTCCCATCACAAATTCTCCTATTGGCTGCATGTGGTAGCTTTGGGTTAACCCTAAGCCAAATAATCTCTGGTTAGCAGTGGGTTAACCCTAAACCAAATAATTGCTGGTTAGCAGTGGGTTAACCCTAACCCAAATAATCGCTGGTTAGCAGTGGGTTAACCCTAAACCAAATAATTGCTGGTTAGCAGTGGGTTAACCCTAACCCAAATAATCTCTGGTTAGCAGTGGGTTAACCCTAACCCAAATAAAGTCTGGTTAGCAGTGGGTTAACCCTAACCCAAATAATGTCTGGTTAGCAGTGGGTTAACCCTAAACCAAATAATCTCTGGTCCTCAGGACACCAGATGGCTAATATTTCACAGTATGCCTGAACCAGGCATTCAGACTGTTTAATGGATTGACTCAAGTATGTTGTAAAACAGGATATGGCAAAAATGTGGATGTTCAGGTGTGTTCAGAGGACAGCTTTGAGAAACTCTGGCACCTTACATATCTAGGGCACTTTTACGTCATTATAAATTCTGAGCTCAAAGAATCACAAACTTGTTAGATTGGTCAATCCCCTGCACAGTATCTTAATTTTTGAAACACATGAATGTTTACAGTACTACTAACTCTTCACATTGCCTAGTGAGGGAGGTGTAGAAGAACAAAACATTGTTAGTTTTCTCTCACATAACTTTTGCATTTTAAAAGTTAAGATTTAAACCCCCCACTAGTAGCATGAGAAACCAGTTTAACTACTTTCATGTAACCGTCAAAACAAGACTGTATGTGATAATCACGTGAATGTTCAGGGTGAAAACATTTTACCATAAGTGTGCAAAGTGCTGAAATATATTTGCACTCATCATTACGCTTACTGTACCCACAGTGTAATCTTCAAGATCAAGCACATGCATGGGAAGGACAGCACTATGGCATAGTAGTTGGGAAGGTATACGCTTCCTTTGTGACCACATCTGTATGAGGATTATAATTATCTCCAGCATAAAAAACAAGTTTCAGTACCGTAAAGAAGAATGAAGAGAATACAGGGTGTTATCAAGGTAACTACATATCTTGTACCTCTTTAGTCACATTTAAAATAATAAAAAACTCACCCAAACATTTCAATTATTTGAAACTGTCATGATAACTTACTGACTTTGACTAATAGGAATTAATTTGTTTCACCATTATTCAGTAATTGTTACTATCAGAAGTAACTGAAAATTAGATAGCAGACATACTTGAAAATATCTGAAATAGCTGAAAATGTTACTGTAAATGTGTAAATTTTCCAAAAAAGTTTTTGAACAGTTTTTAAAAAATTGTAACATGTTTATTGGGTGTTATTGGGTGATGAGGTTATATTTTTGTCTTGGCCTAAATACAGACTACACTCTGGGGATGATTCGGATGAAACATTTACATGAAAACACACCTGAATCTAGTCATCAAGAATACAAGAATACCTGTAAAAGCTGTTCTGCAGGCTGGGATCTGGTGTTGAAGGTCTCTGTGAGGTCCTCAGTTATGTGTTAGCTGGTAGTGAAGGTCTCTGTGAGGTCCTCAGTTGTGTTTACTGATGTTGAAGGTCTCTGTGAGGTCCTCAGTTATGTGTTAGCTGGTAGTGTATGTTTCTGTGAGGTCCTCAGTTATGTGTTAGCTGGTAGTGAATGTCTCTGTGAGGTCCTCAGTTATGTGTTGGCTGGTAGTGAAGGTCTCTGTGAGGTGCTCAGTTATGTGTTGGCTGGTAGTGAAGGTCTCTGTGAGGTCCTCAGTTATGTGTTAGCTGGTAGTGAAGGTCTCTGTGAGGTCCTCAGTTGTGTTCACTGCTGTTGAAGGTCTCTGTGAGGTCCTCAGTTATGTGTTAACTGGTAGTGAAGGTCTCTGTGAGGTCCTCAGTTATGTGTTAGCTGGTAGTGTATGTTTCTGTGAGGTCCTCAGTTATGTGTTAGATGGTAGTGAATGTCTCTGTGAGGTCCTCAGTTATGTGTTGGCTGGTAGTGAAGGTCTCTGTGAGGTCCTCAGTTATGTGTTGGCTGGTAGTGAAGGTCTCTGTGAGGTCCTCAGTTATGTGTTAGATGGTAGTGAATGTCTCTGTGAGGTCCTCAGTTATGTGTTGGCTGGTAGTGAAGGTCTCTGTGAGGTCCTCAGTTATGTGTTAGCTGGTAGTGAAGGTCTCTGTGAGGTCCTCAGTTGTGTTCACTGCTGTTGAAGGTCTTTGTGAGGTCCTCAGTTATGTGTTAACTGGTAGTGAAGGTCTCTGTGAGGTCCTCAGTTGTGTTCACTGGTGGTGAAGGTCTCTGTGAAGCTGTGAAACTTCAGTGGATGGTGCTGGACATATTGCCTCAGTGTGGGTGGGATGGATGTCTTAACATCAGACATGACTAGCTTCTTGGCATACTTCAAAATGAACAGAGGTAGTAAATATTGAGTAAAAAAAAGGCTTGTACAGTCCCTCAGGAGTAAAGGTAGTGTATCCAAAATGAGGCAGAGTACCACTGACACAGTTATAGACACATCAACCAGGGTTATGGATAATGATAACTAGGTGAAAATGGATAACACTGAGAAGGGTAGCGCTGCAAAGGTGGAAGAAGGCTAATTAAGTTACTTAGTTTATAAGTCACTTAATGGAGAGTGGGAAGTCAAGTGGGTGAAGTGCTAAGATACTTTTGAGAGTTGTCAGCATAGACGTGGAATCTTAAACTATGTTGTTGCATGATGGATCTAAAGGGAGCATGTAGATGATAACTACAAGGAACCCAGAATAAAGCCTTGTGGGACACCCTATGAGACAGGTGAAATGTAGGATTAGATTTTGCTAATGAAAACATATTTTCTCCTCTCAGAGAGTTAAGAACCATGCAAAAGTAAATGTTTAGGTGAGACTGAAGATGGGACAGTAGGATATATTGTGATTGTACTGAAAGTACTGAGACCTAGAAGAACTAGAATTGTGCTGAGGCCAGTCTGCCATAATAGAGGTGGTTGTTAGCTGGCCTTAGAAGAGCCCTGTGTACTGTAGTGTGATAAAAAGTCTCACCCGAAAGGCTCAGAGAAATTGATAATGGAGTCTTTGTCATGATGTTCAACCTTTTCAAAAACCTTAGATTTAAGATGGATTAACTCACAGTAACTTAGTAGGTAGTGTCAAGATTGTGTGTGTTTCTTTAGAACTGAGGTAACAGCAGCAGGATTTCACAGGGAGAGGATTTAAAGCATGTTGGATTTTTCTATATGGGAACAGGGAGACAGGTTTTCAAAAGTGATGTATGTGCTGGATCATTAATATTTGAAGAATATTTAAATTAGCCCTATCATTAACTGGATTTCCATTGTTATCTTACTTTCTTATAGGGCACATTTGGATCTTAAATTCACCACCTACTGGAGTTCACCATTACACCACTCACCTCCTGGAGTTCAGTTACATGAATTTTTGCACAAAAATCTTTTCAAAAACCAAAAAGCCTCCTACTTTCTTTATACCACAGCAATGCCCAGTCAAAATTCAGACAAAGGTGAAGCGATACAGGCATCTGGGGAATCTAATTTTAAAAAAGCAGCTAAAAAAGCAAAAAAACAAGTTGACAATTTACTTCATGTCTCTCTCAACATCGCTGTAACTGGGGACTCAGGAGCAGGAAAGTCAACTTTTATCAATGCAATTAGAGGTCTGGAGGACGATGCTCAGGGTGCAGCCAAAACTGGAGTTACTGAGACCACTACAGAAGCAACCCCTTACCAACACCCCACAATGTCCAATGTGACGCTTTGGGACCTGCCTGGAATTGGAACCCCAAACTTCAAAGCAAAGACGTATCTTAAAGATGTGAAATTTGACACCTATGACTTCTTCATGATTATCTCATCAGAGAGATTCAGAGAGAATGACATCATGCTGGCCAAGCAGATTCAAAAGAAGAAGAAGCAGTTTTACTTCATTAGGTCAAAAGTAGACAACGATCTACGTGCTGAAGGAAGCAAAATAAGCTTCAGCACAGAGGAGATGCTGTCGAAAATCAAAACTAACTGTGAGGAGAACTTGAAGGAAATCAGAAATCCCAAAGTTTTCCTCATATCCTCCAAGGAATTTTGTGCATTTGACTTTGAGAAGCTTGTGGATACGCTGGTGTCGGAGCTTCCTCAACATAAGCAAAATGCATTACTGCAGTCTGTGCCTGTGAGCTCCATGGCGATGCTGGAGAAGAAAGTCCGCATGTTTGAGAAGGCAGCCTGGGCTGCAGCGTTCGTCTCAGGTGCAGTCGCAGTGGCGCCTGTACCTGGTCTCTCAGTAGCATGTGACGCAGGCATTTTACTGGCTTTCTTCACCAGGTGCTACTACTCCTTTGGCCTGGATGAAAAATCACTAGAAAAGCTCTCAGGACGCGTGGACAGACCGTCTCTGAGAGTCCTGATAAAGTCAAACCTTGTGTTGGCACTGGCAGCAGAATCAGCTGCCAGACAGGAAATCTCAGCCCTGGCTGGAGGGGCAGCAGTGGAGTATCTGTGCAGTCTGGTACCTGGGGCAGGCAGCGCTCTAGCAGCAGTGATATCGTTTGGCCTCACACACAGACTGCTGCAGAACGGGCTGAAAGAGCTGGCAAATACAGCGCGAACTGTGCTGAGAGAGGCAGGACTGCAGTAGTGAAATACACTGATGTGGAGAAAAGTACCCTAGATGTCACTAGTGAACTCTACATACCAGCATATTCCTATATCAATATAGCAGTCTGTTAGCATAGAAAAGGAATCGCTGTTGTTGAATACTCTGTTCAGAAATAGACAATTAGTGATCGATACTGTTTCTTTTATGAATTATAAAAAGCATTACAATTTGAGATGCTTTGATATTTGTAGTTTTAGGTTTTAGCTAAAAATCTTTGACCAACATAATTTCCCATAATGTCATATGAATTCTTTTTTGTTGTTCCACTCTCCAGTATGTTTTATAGTGAGATCAGGAACAGATTTTGAGGTGGTTTAGGAACTCATTATGGGTGTTGCAGTTTTTAATGACTCAGAACGTTCCTGCAGAGTGAATGATAGGAAGCCCAGAGTAATCTATGGCTACCGGAGTCTCACACTGCAATGTAAAAAGACAAAAATCTCTGGGTAAAGTCATAGCAGTAAAGTTCAAGGACAGCCTGCATGTGTGATCATCTGTAGCGTGGAACTGAAAACCCTTCACCCTTTGATAGTTGCTGTTACAGTGTAGATATAACTGGTAATATGACACTTGTTTTTATACTGGTTACCTAAAAGCTACTGCTATATTATTATTAGTGCTGTATTTGTGGAACTAATGTAATGATTCCACTTTTAGACTAAACTTTTATTTTGTGTTATTGCCTGAATAGCAGAAATGACTAAAAGCTCACAGTACCCCATTGGCCAATGTGATTGGTCTTCACTGAGAGGGGCGTGTCTCACTCACTGTAGCCACGCCCTCAGCATCATCCATGTTATACTCTGCTCCAGTCAGTTTGCCTCCTCTGAGTACTGACACTTTTTCAGGCCACACCTCACTTGGGTTAAGGTTAGAGCTTGGGTTAGGGTTAGAGCTTGGGTTAGGGTTAGAGCTTGGGTTAGGGTTAGAGCTTGGGTTAGGGTTAGAGCTTGGGTTAGGGTTAGAGCTTGGGTTAGGGTTAGAGCTTGGGTTATGGTTATGGTTAGAGCTTTGGTTATGGTTAGAGCTTTGGTTAGGGGTAAAGAGCTTGCTGTCATGCAGTCTGAGTCTGAACAGATTTATGTTCCGTTTTACCCTGTTTGTGTTTTGTAAGTGGAACAGGTTTGTTACATTTCTGCAGTCTACCTGGTCTTCATTTCCTCGTAGACACATCCTAGTATTTTGCCTTAAAAGAGGATCCATATTCACATAAACTATATAGTGAGGTTTAACAAGATTCATACACGCACACTCATAAATGAGCACAACACACAACAGCTGATACCTGCAGTCATTCATGAAAGTTGTGACTGCAACACACAAAGTGCAACGGTGCTACAATTGGATAACTTCTCTGTATTAAAATATGTTTCACATCATTCTGAAATACACATAGTTCTTTGTTCAGTTTCCTCTCTCCAAACTCTGGGTTTGGTAATGAGAGGTCAGTGAGAATGGACCTCCACCAAAGTTCAAAGTTCAAGTTCAAAGAGGTTTTATTGTCATTTCAGCTATATACAAGTACACAACAAAAATGAGAATGTTCCTCCAGGACCATGGTGCAACACAAAACAACAGTGCAACAGACAACATGCTACACAAGTGCAAACAGTCCAATATAGTGTAAAAATGTCATTTAGTACCATAGTAGTTTACTGGAGTGGGGTCTACTCAGCAATGCTAGTCAGTCCTATACAGTATATTCTCTGATGAAGCCCCCTTCAGACTGTTTGGAACATCTGGATAAATGATTGTCTGGAGAAGAAAAGGTGAGTGCTACCATGAGTCCTGTATCATACCAACAGTGAGGCATCCTGAGAACATTCATATCTGGGCTTGCTTCTCATCCAAGGGAGTGGGTTTGCTCAAAATTTTGCCTAAGAACACTACCATGAATAAAGAATGGTATCAAAACATCCTCCAAGAGCAACTTCTCCCAACGATCCATGAGCAATTTGGTGATAAACAATGCTATTTCCAGCATGTCAGAGCACCATGTCACAAGGCAACAATGATAACCAAGTGGCTTGGTGAACAAAACATTGAAATTTTGGGTCCATAGCCAGGAAACTCTCTCAATGAGAAACCTCAAAAAGAGGGTGGACTAACAAAAACACAGAAACTGTGATCAACTCCAAGCACTGATTAGGCAAGAATTGGTTGCCATCAGTCAAGATTTGTTTCTAGATTTTCATATCAAGTTACAATGTCCGGTTACTGAGGTTGGCTAAGGGATGGCTGTTGCTCAGACAGTTCAATTATTCCATAATTAATTTTGACAATGTATCTACTTCATTGTCATAAACTATTATATTGAGCAAGTACGCACATGTATAAGTCCTACAATTGTCAAAAATAAAAGCACATGCATGAGTACTCAAAAATAAAGCACATGTACGTTCTCCTATAAATGCTCAAAAAATTACATGTATATGTCCATGTATAAGATGTTGCTTATTCAAGTTGCATCTGTGAAATATTTTTATGTATTTCAGCTTGATAATCTCTTGCCTTCTTTTCTTGGTTTTGTTTTCTGTTGTGCCTGTAGCAGCAGGTTTGTCTAATGTTCTGATCCGTCTGGTTTTGCTTTGATATTGGAACTTGTGAGTACATAGAATTGACAGACAAATGGATCAATATCCCATAGAACAGCTATAAAACTGCTATAAAATAAGTGTAGCCAATTAAGTGGTAATTTATTTATTTCAAAAGAAATACATTTAAAGGCTCTTTGATTTGACTGCTGAAATCTAAAATGTAACCTATTTATTTATTTTATTTATACAATTTACATAGTTCCATTCTGTCACACCACACCAGCAAAGGGGTAAGCCCATATTTAGACAACACTCCAATTCCCAAGAGCCCTCACTCACTCAGACACACTTTCACAAACATCATGCACACACCTCCCAACCACAGACACCAGACTGCTTCCCCCAGGAACTAACATGCCACACCTGCAACCACTTTCCCGACACACATTTAAAATTCCCCTGCCAAGATTTAGTGTGTCCTGGTGGTCTGTTTTCACTACGCCGGTCTCACCTTCTCTCTAAACCCAGTGGTCTTCGTTTCAGCAGGTCAGCTCTTCTGGACTTTTCCTCCAGTGGTTTTGTGTTTTTGTTTTTTTTCTTGTTCCTTCATTTAAATAAAATAGAGTTCTTGGCTTGGATCCGCCCTTCACCTGTGATCTGACACCAACATATGCACATGAAGAAATATTTCTGCTTTTCTTTTAAACCAAGGGCTTTTTAAGTTACACAATCACATACGAGTGAGGAACAGCTATCTGATGCAACATCCTGAAGATAACTAAAAAATAACATACTCTACTTCATACAGTCTGCTTTGCACACCCTTCACACAAAAGGAAATATTTTTCAGCCAATATTTTCTTTCCCACACTTCCATACATCTATTTGCTATGCAATACCTTGGACATTGTCAGTCCGTGAAGTTTCTTAGTACCTGAATTAGTGGAAAAGCGTCTAAAACACATGTTTTACACATGATGTTATATGTGAGAGTGTGTAGTGGTACTGATGTTATATGTGAGAGTGTGTAGTGGTACTGATGTTTTTCCTGAGAGAGTGCACTGCCTGGGATGTGGAAAACTGGAGTTCAGTTTCCATGTTCACAGCGAATCCCAAGCAGTTGTTGTGTTTCAGCTCAAATAACATTTGCACATGACACAAGTACAACGGTCAAGGGTGGAGAGTGAGAGATCAAAAGGACACTTGGATGACTGTGTATTTTGACATGTTGGATGACTAGCTGTTCAACAGAGGAACTACTGCCTGATGCAACATTCTGATGAAAACTGAAAAATAAATGCCTAGTTGAAAATCTTCTGTTTAGATGTATCCCAGTGTAGATGTGTCCCAGACTTGGGAAAAATTCTGTTGCATTCTTCAAGCATTGAGCTGTTGTCACAGAAATTGAATGGTATCCTGTGTGTTTGTAATAATTTGGTTTGATTCATCTACATCAGTGTCTACACCAAAATTACTGTCTACAAGAATACAGACTGGTAGCTAAAACCAGACCAAGTCAGTCAGTTTGACCATAACAAAATGTGCAGGATCTTAGAAAATGTGAATATTGAGCTGATGACACTCAATTATTTATTTCTTTTCCACCCTCTGACACGCATTTCTCCAGACGTATCTCAGCATGCTTGGCTGACATTGCGTCATGGATGACAGCCCAACACCTGAAGCTCAACCCCAGTAAAACCAAGCTTATGGTTTTACTGGCTTCTGGTACTCCCAACCATTACCATGACCTCACTGTTTCCTTCAAGAACTCCCTGGTATCGTCATCTGAAGCTGCCTGTAGCCTGGGCACAACTTTGGACAACCAGTTGTCATTCTCAACTCATGTTTCAAATCTAACCCAGTCCTGCAGATTCCTCCATTGTAACATACAAAGGATTTGGCCCTTTCTCTCACAGGAAGCTACCCAGATGCTTGTGCAGTTGCTTGTGACCTCAACGCTAGACTACTGCAACATTGCTACTTGCTGGTCTTCCTATAAGAGCCATCAAACCTCTACAACTTGCCAAGAATGCAGCATCACGACTGGTCTTCAATCTTCCAAAGTTCACGTTATGCCACTGCTGTGCTCCCTTCATTGGCACCCTGTAGCTGCACGCATCAGATTTAAAACCTTGATGCTTGCCTACAAAGCCAAAAATGGACCAGCCCCTTCATACATGATGGAAATGGTCAAAGCCCAATCCATACCTCGAGTACTTCAAACCTCAAGTATGGCTCGGCTTGAAATGCCTTGCTTCAAGTCTCAGGAAGACGAGCATCGAGACTATTTTCTGTCCTGGCTCCAAGATGGTGGAATGAACTTCCACTTGCTGTCCGGACAGCAGTCCCTTGCAGTCTTCAAACGCAGACTGAAGACCCATCTATTCGTGGAATATTTAAATGACAAATGACCCTGCTCCTATATTGACTAACCAAATTAGTACTCATTGTAGGGTATTATTTATTACACTGATGTTGTTTAACAAACTTTAGAACTTATTGTTTATTGCACTTATCAACGTTTAAGATAGACCATATGTATTTTGTACTTCTAGGCATCGGCAGTAATCCCTGTATTTCTACAGCATTCTAGATCATTGGTATATTGGACTCTAACCTACTGTACTAGGATGTATGTAAATGTAAATATTGCAGTGAGATTTTCCCAAGGTGTTTTTTTAAGAGCCTCAGCCTCCTGTGTGCAGTAATAATGATATTTGTAGGGTGTGTCATCAGCATAGCAGTGGTAAGAGATAAGGAGCTGATGATGACAGATGATACTTCTAGTGAGAACTTGGAAAGGAGAGACTGGTATGAGGTCTTATAGCAGAATACATGTAAGGAAAGAGGGAGTGATGGTGACAGAAGGAGGGCAAAAAGGCTGGGGAGGTATGGCTGGAAAGAGAAGGGAGGGAGAGAGAGATAAAAAGTGATGGTCTTAGAGACGGAGGTGTTGTGGTGGTCCAGGTGAAGATCAGGTCCAGAACATTGGCCGCTCTGCGAGGCAGAGGAGAGCGGTTGAGGACAACAGCGGAAGGATGCAGGAGGAATTTAGCTTGTCTGATGGAAGGTTGAAGTCTCCAATTAGAATGAGTGGATTTCCTTAAATGAAGAATTGACTCAGGAGGACGTCAAGCTTGCCTATGAAGTTATCTAGGGAACCTGGAGGGCAGTAGGTGACAATGATGTGAGGTTTGGTGGAAAAAGACACTAATAATGTGAAATTGAGCAGAAGAGATTGATAGATAAGGAAAGTAGAGGGAAATGCCACTTTAGAGGCATTAAAGTAAACCTGTGCCACAACTCCTGCTGCAACGCCTTAGGGAATGTGTGAATGAAAAGGCAGAGGACAGGGCAGCCGAAGTCGCCGTGTTCTCAGCGGTGATCCATGAGCCAAGAAGTGGAGGAAGTGGAGAGATGCTAATGCTGACATGAAGTCAGCCTTCTGGACAGCAGATTGGCAGTTTCAGAGCCATCCTGCCACCACAATATGTGATGGTGCCGAACATCGCGAGTCAGTGAGGTTGCTGAGATTGCGACGTCTATGATAGCGTCGAGGAGATCTGTGGGATATGTGGACAGGAATTGGGAGACACATTTCAGATTGGAAAGATGTTTAGGTTTGTGGATGTATGTGATGAAAGTTTGAGAAAGTGTGAGGAAAAAAAATATTTGGATGAGTTTGAGAAGTCTGCTTACATTGTAGATGAGGAACTAGAAGAAAAGTTCAACAAAAGCCTTCTACAGGTGCTGATCTCTGCGAAGTTGTCCTTATTTAACAGATTAAAAAGAGCAGAGTCCACCCCTCACTTCACACTAAGGCCAAGGCGAAACTAAACCTGCATCGAATAATTACAGCTAACAGCAAACAAGCAACTAGGTTCAGACAAGAAGCCTTGAAGTAAGATTCTAAGGCCAAAGTAAGTAAACTCAGAACTACCTTAACCAACCTGAGGATGATCCAACGAGAAAAAAACAAAGCACACATATTTGTTAGACAGATAATAATTCACCATATATGGAACTAGGAGTCACATTGAGACATATCCTGTGTCTTATCAGTCTTTAAACATCTGACTGTGGCAGAAATATATAAATAGCTCCTACTTTGCACTTATACACACAACCCTGTTAACACCGTGTCTGCAAAGCCAATTTCAAAAGAACTTATCTACAGCCATGCACCAGCTGTCCATCACTTTGTCTCTGCTTGGGCTCTTAGTTGGGCTTCACAGAGGTGGTGAGGGTATAGGGATTGAGAGGACCAACACTGGAGTGATCACTGTGAGGAATGGACAGACCTGGGGTTCATGGTCCAATCCTGAGATGTGTCCATTGGGCACCTATGCTACAGGCTTCAGCCTTAAGGTGAGTGCATCATGGGAACATTCATTATCACAGCATAAATCCAGTCACATTATACACAGCAGTGCAGCAGAATTCCACTGCAGGTGCAGGTTTACTCAGAGCTGGTCATGTGCATCTGAACCAGGGGCAGATGCTGCAGAGCCAAGCCAGTCTTAAGTCAGTGATGCTTCTGGTTCTAGGAGCTCACCGGGTAGAGCAGGTAGCACAAGGTGCCAGTAACACCAAGGTCGATTTTGATTCCCAGGGAGCACAAATGGTCAGACTCATAAATACATGCAACTCGTGCTGGGTAAGAGCATCCACTAAAGGCTGAGGAATGTCATCATTCATTTACAAATGAACTGTCATTTATAGACTGATGCCTAATACTTTATATTTAAACGTGCCAGTGTTCTTAGCCTCTGCCAAGTTCTCTCTGAGCTCTGATGTGAAGGTGACAGTTCAAACTCTGCAACTCTATACATGTTAAATTATTTAAATTAGGAGTGGGTACATCTTTTCCCTAATGCGCTGACTCCTTTTAATCAGATTTCTAAATTGCTTATGCACTTTGCAACCTGTGCAGGTTGAGCCGAAGCAGGGTGCCGGGGATGATGCAGCTCTGAATGGAATCGCCCTTCGCTGCACATCATCATTCCACAGTCTTGGCTCATATGTGTCCTATGCTACAGTGAGATCTGACACAGGAAGGTAATGCTGTCATCTCAGATTAACAAACAGCAGACATACAATACATGTATGATACGTTTCAGCAACCAGAGATTTTCAATCCAGTCTCTGGATAACCTACAGTCCACACATTTAATCCAGTCTCTGGGTAGTCCGAACCAGTACACACATTTAATCCAGTCTCTGGGTGGTCCGAACCAGTACACACATTCACTTCCAGGTTATAGAATGATCAGGGTTGGTTAGGACCTGGAACTGTACAAACTACTTTGTCTTACAAAGGATAAACCTTTTTTTCCAGCTGGGGAAAATGGACCAGAAATAGGTGGTGCAGAGCTGGACATCTGGTAGCTTTTCAGATGCAAGTAGAGGGTTTTCAATATGTAGGAGATGACACTGCTGCCAACAACATAAGGTGCTCACACATCCCAATAGTCTATGAATCTAGCATTAATTTATTAAGTAATTAAACCATTTAAAAAGTGCATTGTGTCTTATCATACTAGGGTAAATGTTCCAGAAGCTTTCTTATGCAAATTAACCAATGATGAAAATGAGTGCAGTGAAGACAGAGCATACTTGAAACCTGTCCAGGTTCAAATGCAGTACTGGTGAAGTGCTGGAGGGAGATGGCACGTCCTGGGGGAGTTGGGGGTCCTGGAGCCCAACCTGTACTGGGAAGGGGATCTGTGGGATTGAAACAAAAGTGGAGCTACCTCAAGGAGTGGGCGATGACACCGCTCTTAATGATGTCCGGTTCTTTTGCTGCAGATAAGGTGTGGCATGTATTTTGGAATGCATGGCACATTCAACTGAAGTGTTCTTTAGAGTTTGTGTGTGTGAGAGTTTATGTAGACATGCATTAACAGGGCATCTTGTATTTGCAAAACATTACTGGTCATAAAAACCAGTGCAAACCTCATTTGTTTCTTCTGTTATAGAATGCAGTGGTGACAGGTATAGAAGAGCTACAAATCTGAATAAGCCACAATAAACGTCACACTCTCTCAGATGGAAGCAATAATGTGAAGAGATTGTAGTTTCACTAATGCACCTTTTATATCGAGTTCTCATACTGGCTGAGAATGCGCACATCAAAATAATAAAGATCTTTATTGCCTTGCAACCTGTTTTTCACAGTTTATTTATAGTTTTACATTTTCTACACTAATTCCAATTCATCTCCCCTGGTGCTACCTAGAACACTGCAAGCTCAGAATACCAATACCACTTTTCATTTTTACACACACCAATTGATGTCACACGTCATATTTCAAGGGCAGATGTGAAAATGAAGTCACCTTATTGAAAAAGTGCTGTGACTGTTAGTATTTTTAATCTGAGTAAAGATGTGATAGGACAGGAGGAGACAAGATCCAGAGCCGAGCTTGTAACTGCCCCTTCAGAATGGACAGCCACTTTTGTTTTGTTTGGGGGACCATGCATAAGTGACACGCCATAATGGAATATGATTATTAATATATCCTCTATATCAGTAAGTGACAGCTACAGTCATACATTTGACTACTCTATTCATGTTTGTAATTAATGCAAAAATCCATGATTTTTTGTTGATTCCTTATTAGATGTTTCTTCCATACAAAATGTGTGTCAAGCATTAAGAGACAGCATTTTCTAAAGGAATATTCCTTTAAACCTTGAAAATTCATCTATGGTAATTTGGGGGGGGGGGGGGGGGGGAGTGAAGTATACAGTACTGTTCAGTACAACATATTACACCTGTGAGCATATATATCTTTGTTATATCACGTCCTGATGAATTAGTAATACATATCTTAATGTACTTTTAAACTATGGTTAAATGGCTGACTACTTGTGTTCAATTTTTTTGTGATTTCTATTCCACTGGCAAAATGTTGCCCTATCCACAACTTTATGAACCAAATGCACATAATACACAGGGATTTAACCCATAGTACACAGGCTATTTAAGTAGTCAACAAACAAACAAAGTACGTGACAAACTTGGGAAACAATTTTAATTATAGTCATTTCTGGAGGTTTAAATTGCTGGGGTGAAATTGACCCCAAGGATAAAAGTTGTTAGTAAATTTGAAGGTAACTGGATGGGTTAACCCGAGGTTCAAAGGGATTTAACTTGACAGATCAACACAAAAACCTACTGATTATTGTTGGACGCTGCATGAAGGTGTGGCTAATTAACTTTCCAGGTATCCAGGTAATTTAGCTTAGCTATGATAGCTATCGTCAGTTGTGATGGTTGATTGATTTAGCATTCGCAAATTGGCCCATTTTCGCCTAAAGAAATTTTGTTCCTACTCCATACAATTACCTACACATTTTAGTAAGATATTATTTACTTCTACAATTACAGTTTCGGCGCAAAACGATGTATTGATATTAACGTTACCTTTTCCTGCAGGTCCGAGACGTTAGCAGTGGTAGGTGTTACAATAATAAGTGTCCCATCAACAACAGATGGGAACATTAACAGCTCCTAAAATTGTGCAAATCTAGTGGGTGGAATAAATGTATTTTTTACCTCGGTATATTGGGGGAGACATTTTGAGCATCTCGCTGTTGCCACAATATATATTCTGACTATGGCTCTCTAACTGTATCATTAGTTTACAGGCTATTATGGTTTCACATAAAAGTATCAACTTTAACACTATTTTTCATACACTCCTATGCACAACAATGTATTCCGAGCAACACACGTAAATTCAATTGTAAATTTAACTATGCATGAATAAATATTACCACATTCAAATTGGTTGTCCCTAAATTACATGCTATCAATGTCAATACTTTAAACATTAACGCTACTTTAATCAACATGAACATCAACATGATCAATATGTATTCAAAATGGCGCTTTCACAACAACACAATAATCAATTTCAGCCCTTTGTATCACATCATAGACACTATTATATTTAGTCTATGTGGACGGACACACTCACTCAAATAAACCCCTTGTTGCAGACCTGTTTCGTCTGGAGGGCGACAGCCTCCTCAGAGTCATATAAAATAAGTATTGTTACCTGTTTTAATGGCGTGAACAAGTGATAGTGCGTTGGCCGGTCTTCCTGCCCCTTCGTACGGGTGTGCTAATCCAGCCACGATCCCTACGACTCTGTTCACCGAGGCCAGAGGCCCTCACAACAACGCGGCAGGTCGGAGATCTATCTAGTCGCGGAACTTTTCGGGGACCGAACTGAGAAGCCTGACACACACCGTTTGTTCGACAGTTCATGTAGCAAAAACACTAATCGTTTATGTAACACTAACAGTTCATGTAACACCAATAATAATTAGTTCATGTAACATTATTTGTTCATGTAACACTAATAACAATTAGTTCATGTAACACTAATAGTTCATGTAACACTTAGTTCATGTAATACTAATAATAATTAGTTCATGTAACACTAATAGTTCATGTAATACTAATAATCAGTTCATGTAACACTAATAGTTCATGTAACACTTAGTTCATGTAATACTAATAATAATTAGTTCATGTAACACTAATAATAATTAGTTCATGTAACACTTAGTTCATGTAACACTAATAATTAGTTCATGTAACACTAATAATCAGTTCATGTAACACTAATAGTTCATGCAACACTTAGTTCATGTAACACTAATAGTTCATGTAACACTAATAATAATTAGTTCATGTAACACTAATAGTTCATGTAACACTAATAATAATTAGTTCATGTAACACTAATAGTTCATGTAATACTAATAATCAGTTCATGTAACACTAATAGTTCATGTAACACTAATAATAATTAGTTTATGTAACACTAATAGTTCATGTAACACTAATAATAATTAGTTCATGTAACACTAATAGTTCATGTAATACTAATAATCAGTTCATGTAACACTAATAGTTCATGTAACACTAATAGTTCATGTAACACTAATAATAATTAGTTCATGTAACACTAATAATAATTAGTTCATGTAACACTTAGTTCATGTAACACTAATAATTAGTTCATGTAATACTAATAATCAGTTCATGTAACACTAATAGTTCATGCAACACTTAGTTCATGTAACACTAATAGTTCATGTAACACTAATAATAATTAGTTCATGTAACACTAATAGTTCATGTAATACTAATAATCAGTTCATGTAACACTAATAGTTCATGTAACACTTAGTTCATGTAATACTAATAATAATTAGTTTATGTAACACTAATAGTTCATGTAACACTAATAATAATTAGTTCATGTAACACTAATAGTTCATGTAATACTAATAATCAGTTCATGTAACACTAATAGTTCATGTAACACTAATAATAATTAGTTCATGTAACACTAATAATAATTAGTTCATGTAATACTAATAATCAGTTCATGTAACACTAATAGTTCATGTAACACTTAGTTCATGTAACACTAATAGTTCATGTAACACTAATAATAATTAGTTCATGTAACACTAATAGTTCATGTAACACTAATAATAATTAGTTCATGTAACACTAATAGTTCATGTAATACTAATAATCAGTTCATGTAACACTAATAGTTCATGTAACACTTAGTTCATGTAATACTATTAATTAGTTCATGTAACACTAATAGTTCATGTAACACTAATAATTAGTTCATGTAACACTAATAGTTCATGTAATACTAATAATCAGTTCATGTAACACTAATAGTTCATGTAACACTTAGTTCATGTAATACTAATAATTAGTTCATGTAACACTAATAGTTCATGTAACACTTAGTTCATGTAATACTAATAATTAGTTCATGTAATACTAATAATCAGTTCATGTAACACTAATAGTTCATGTAACACTTAGTTCATGTAACACTAATAGTTCATGTAACACTAATAATAATTAGTTCATGTAACACTAATAGTTCATGTAATACTACTAATCAGTTCATGTAACACTAATAGTTCATGTAACACTTAGTTCATGTAATACTAATAATTAGTTCATGTAACACTAATAGTTCATGTAACACTAATAATTAGTTCATGTAACACTAATAGTTCATGTAATACTAATAATCAGTTCATGTAACACTAATAGTTCATGTAACACTTAGTTCATGTAATACTAATAATTAGTTCATGTAACACTAATAGTTCATGTAACACTAATAATTAGTTCATGTAACACTAATAGTTCATGTAATACTAATGATCAGTTCATGTAACACTAATAGTTCATGTAACACTTAGTTCATGTAATACTAATAATTAGTTCATGTAACACTAATAGTTAATGTAACACTAATAATTAGTTCATGTAACACTAATAGTTCATGTAATACTAATAATCAGTTCATGTAACACTAATAGTTCATGTAACACTTAGTTCATGTAATACTAATAACAATTAGTTCATGTAACACTATTAGCAATATAAAGGCGCTTCCGCCACTTAGCACTTAGCTAATACACCACGCAAGCTGCGCAGGAACACTAACCCTAAACTTCGACATTTCTCCCCGCAGAAGAAACTTAATTTATCATTAACTCAGTACCGACTACATTAGTTTCTCAGTAGTAAGTCACAAACTGCATAATTTACTGCAACATAGCCTGCTTATTCGTAACAGAAATCGAACACCGTTTTTTCAACCTCTCCCGCCGACCTCACGCTCGCTACGTCACCCCTCCTCTCGTTGTCAATCACATTTTCCATACATCAGCCCCACCCACTGCTAAACACGTTTTCAGCTGGACTACATACTGCAATAACCTTAACAAAAAAAACTCAATTCAATATTTTACTTAATAAATTATAGTTTTTATAGTTTTATATATATATATATATATATATATATATATATATATACACACATATATATAAATACACACACACACACACGGTTTGTTCCTTTTATCATGACTTATTTTCACTTTGTATTTCATGGTAGTGCTACATAAACCGTAATGTTAATCGGTAGTGCTATATAAACCGTAATGTTAATCGGTAGTGCTACATAAACCGTAATGTTAATCGGTAGTGCTACATAAACCGTAATGTTAATCGGTAGTGCTACATAAACCGTAATGTTAATCGGTAGTGCTACATAAACCGTAATGTTAATCGGTAGTGCTATATAAACCGTAATGTTAATCGGTAGTGCTATATAAACCGTAATGTTAATTGGTAGTGCTATATAAACCATAGCCTAAAAAGGCGTAGAACGTGCAGGAAAAAAGGAGGACGCAAATGCAAGTCTCCAACTGAAGAGTTTAATAAAGAATCAGAAACGAGTGCACTAACCAGAACAAAATAAAGCCAATGTTACAGCCAATGACCAAGAGCCTTATAAAAGGCACAACATAACAGCCCTCAGGTGGTCTGGCAATGAAGCATAACACACACCACCTGAGGGAGGCGTGGGGAGAAATCATAACACAGAACACATGGAACAGAAACACCACACACAAACAAACACACAACACATGGAACAGAAACACCACACATAAACAAATGCCATCAGATTGTCTGACACTGACTTTATTAACCTGGGTGATGTCCGAGCTGATATGACTCTCTTATGTCACAGGACCACCACAGAGCAGGTATTATTTGGAGTGTACCAGGCATGACCGCGCAAGTATGAGTGCACCAGGCATGACCGTGCAAGTATGAGTGGCGTTATGTATGTGTTTTGATGTGTTATATATCATTACTTTTCTAATGCCTCACAAATGATAAATGCCTTTTTTCAGGGTAGATCTCGTTTTGGGGAGTTTCAGGTGGGGAAAACGGACCAGAAAAAGTGACATACAACTGGACACCTGGTAGCTTTTCAGCTGCAAGCAGAGGAGGTTCAGCAAAGAGGTGATAGTACTACTGCCAACAACATGAAGTGTTCACCTCAACACATCACAATAAACTAGGAATAGGGTTAGTAATCTAGCATTTAGGACTCTAATATTTCATTCCTAGACTAACATTATAGCAATAAAATAATTTAAAATTTGCATTGTGGCTTCTCAACATGGTTAATGTTTTAAAAGCTTTCTTATGCAAATTAACCAATGATGAAAATGAGTGCAGTGAAGACAGAGCATACTTGAAACCTGTCCAGGTTCAAATGCAGTACTGGTGAAGTGCTGGAGGCAGATGGCACGTCCTGGGGGAGTTGGGGGTCCTGGAGCCCAACCTGTACTGGGAAGGGGATCTGTGGGATTGAAACAAAAGTGGAGCTACCTCAAGGAGTGGGCGATGACACCGCTCTTAATGATGTCCGGTTCTTTTGCTGCAGATAAGGTGTGGCATGTATTTTGGAATGCATGGCACATTCAACTGAAGTGTTCTTTAGAGTTTGTGTGTGTGAGAGTTTATGTAGACATGCATTAACAGGGCATCTTGTATTTGCAAAACATTACTGGTCATAAAAACCAGTGCAAACCTCATTTGTTTCTTCTGTTATAGGATGCAGTGGTGACAGTCCTGATCTTAGATAGTGTCCACATTTGGCTTACACTGCTGCGAAACATACAGGACAGCTAGCACAAGGCTAACCACCTTCTCTAGGCTAACAGTACCTTCTCTAGGTTAACATTAACTTCGCTAAATTAAAATTACCTTCAGTAACTTAACATTACACTTCTCTAGGCTAACATTACATTACAATGGAGAGACATCTACCCAAGTGGATGGAGAGCCACACCAGTGGACATAGAGCCATACCAGTGGACTGAGGGTAATGCCTGTGTACAGACAGTTACACCAATGGACCGAGAGTTACCCCAGTGGATGAAGAGCTACCCCAGTAGGCAGAGACACCAGCCTGGCACAAAAAAGGAAGACTATCGCAGAGATGAATAAATTCATATTTACCTTATTTTAATACTTGGTTTCATTAGCATATATAATGTATAATACTGCAGAAGCACAGGGCTGATTGTACATACATGCCCTTGGTGAACTTCCTGATTAAATCAAGATTATGATGCTATATCTGGTACAACGTACTCATTGACTTGTAACATAAGTCTCCATATAAACACCCATCACTGGAATTTACAATGATATAGAAAAAGCACAATGACATAGAAAATGCACAAGATTGTTTGTTTTGGGTTTTTTAAAACTGATTTCTGCATCTCCAGCCCATTGCTGGACCCTCTTCCTCCTCTTCATCTACTGAGACTTCAATTTTTAAAGAGTAATAAACATGACCATTGGCCATAAAGACCAGCTAATGTTTGGCAGAAGTGAACAGGCAGGACATGCTGACTTCAGCCTTCACAGTGACAGGGGCTGAGAATGCGCTGATCTGGAATCAGGGCTTCAGCCCTCACAGTGAGAGGGGCTGAGATCGTGCTGATCTGGGATCAGGGCTTCTGTGCAAGGAGTGTACTCAGTTTGATCTTTCCGTCCATAGAGGCGGTGAGACAGGTTCCACAGTCCATAGCAGAGCACCAGTCCACAGTCACCACAGGAGCCTTGTGGCCACCTAGAGACAACACGTTCTCCAGACCCACCTCCCCCTTGTTCAGCTGGGCAGGTGAGGATGAGGATGTACACACACACACACACACACACACAAACAAAATATTAGCAAATGCAGGCAGTGAAAATAGAATTTCAACCACTATACATTACATTTACAGTATCTGGCAGACGCTCTTATCCAGAGCGACTTATGAAAGTGCTTTGTCTTTCACTCCTAGAATATCCTGGTACAGTACAGTAGGTTAGAGTCCAACATACCAATGAACTAGAATATTGTAGAATACAGGGATCACTGCTGATGACTAGAAGTACAAACACATATAAGCTCTATAACAGACAGTGATTAGTGTAATAAACAATAACTACTAGAGTTTGTTAGTCAGCATAGGAGCATGGTCAGTGATCATTTAAATATTCCACAAATAGACAGTCTGCGTTTGAAGACTGGAAGGGACTCTGCTGTCCAGACAGCCAGTGGAAATTCGCTCCACCATCTGGGAGCAGGACAGAGAATCGTCTCCATGCTTGTCTCCATGGTGTTTCAAGACGAGCTGTACTTGAGGTTGGAAGTACTTAAGGTACGTATCGGGCTTTGACCTTTGACCACATGTATGGAGGGGCTGGTCCAGTTTTGGCTTTGTAGGTGAACATCAAGGTTTTAAATCTGATGCAGGGAGCTACTGGAAGCCAGTGAAGGGCTGGGAGTTCCTGGGATGTACAGAAGCTCGGAAGGCTGAGCGTGGAGCTCAGGTGTATTCAGAAGGGTGGAGCTCAGGTGTGTTTAGTAGGGTTGAGCTCAAGTGTGTTCAGAAGGGTGGTGCACAGGTGTATTTACCCGGTGTATGAGGCCTCCGCTGTTGGAGCAGGTGAGGACATGGTGCCCCTCTGAGTCAAACGCGAATAGACGCCCATGCGGCATCTGCACCTGCTTATAGCCGCTGTAGCCAGACAGCACAAAGGGCCCCACTGCATCCTGGGAAAGTGAGTACTCAGACTGCTTCACACCAGAGCGGTGGATGTTCCACTGGATGAACTGGAGGACACACACACACACACACACACACATACACATACACACACACACGTGCACACACAAAAATATGCAGACATGCTCATGTACACACGCACACACAAACACACACATATATGCACATATAACATATAGCTATAATTAAACAAGAAATTACCCCTGTAGGCTTTTTGAGTATGTTCAGGTTCTGTACATGGTGTGAGAGACAGACACACATGCATGCGCACCCCCCCACCACACACACACACTTTGGTGATCACAAAGAGCCCGGTATTCTCACTTTGCCATCCTCTCCAATGCTGAAGACGGTATTCTCATCATAGCTGAACTCAACGCTGTACACTGCCCCAGTGTGAGCCTTCCAACTCATCACGCTCTCATACCGCTGCATGTCTGCATATGATGGAGACAAAGGTGTGTGTGTGTGTGTGTGTGTGTGTGTGTGTGTGTGTGTGTGTGTGAGAGAGAGAGAGAGACGTAAAAACAAGATATAAAGATGTAAGCACAAAGACAACAGCATGGTGAAACAAAATAACTGATGTGTTCTCCAGTGTAATGATCGGGGGGGGGTTAGCACCGCTTACACCTGCAGTGGAAATGCATTATACACACACACACACACACACACACACACACACACTCACTATCTGATCTCCAAAACCTGAAACGTCAGTGTGTTCTGGGACACCAGCGATGACATCACTGTCACTCTCAGAAATAAGTGTCTATATGACTGTCTGGTGGGTCCTGGCTGGTGTGTGACGATAAAGGGTGAAGCCCCACAGTGTAACAGAGATGGGGGTGTTACAGAAGCCCCACAGCACAGTGTAACAGAGACGGTGGTATTACAGAAGCCCCGCAGCACAGTGTAACAGAGACAGTGGTGTTACAGTAGCCCCAGAACACAGTGTAACA
>NC_137517.1:19285000-19325000 GCF_041902795.1 Electrophorus electricus | reverse complement strand
ACACACATATATATAATATACACACACACACACACACATATATATACACACACACACACACACATATATAATATACACACACACACACACACATATATAATATACACACACACACACATAAAATATACACACACACACACATATATAATATACACACACACACACACTCACACATATATAATATACACACACACACACACACACACACACATATATATATATACACACACACACACACACTCACACATATATAATATACACACACACATATATAATATACACACACACACACACTCACATATCTATATTTCTTGTACCCTCTCTTCCCAGTGGGCATGTAATGGGGAGCAGCGGGTCGCATACCGGGGTGTGTGATTCACTCATTGTGGGTGTGGCTTGTTCACTGAGGGTGTGGTTCACTCACTGTGGGTGTGGCTTGTTGACCAGGGGGTGTGGTTCAGTCACTGTGGGTGTGGCTTGTTGACCAGGGGGTGTGGTTCAGTCACTGTGGGTGTGGCTGGTTCACCGGGGGTGTGGTTCAGTCACTGTGGGTGTGGTTCACTCACCGGGGGTGTGCGTCATCTATGGTCATCTCATACAGGTTCTTCTTGGCTTCCGTGTCGTACAGGCGTACCGTTCCTGTGCCACTGCCTAGCAAGAGCTAGTCACACAAACACCACAGAGAAACAACACACAACCAGGTGATTTAAGACCACAGTGAGTACACAACAGAGAAACAACACACAACCAGGTGATTTAAGACCACAGTGAGTACACAACACAGAGAAACAACACACAACCAGGTGATTTAAGACCACAGTGAGTACACAACACAGAGAAACAACACACAACCAGGTGATTTAAGACCACAGTGAGTACACAACACACGACCAGTTGATTTAAGATCACAGTACACAGCACTATTTGTAAAACACAAGGGAACAGTAGATGTGTGTGTTTGGTGCAGATGTGCAGCCTGGTACCTTTGTCTGTGGGACGTTTGTTTATCTGTGTTGTGTACTGACTGTGGTCAGTACATGCGGTGTCTGTCCTTCATGTGGACTAGTTCCTTGTCCATATTTATGAGGGCTGGCGTTTTGTGGTAACATTCTCCACAGCCTCCCCAAAGCTCTTATTCTAAACGATTACACGATTACACGTAAACAGCTTATTGAAAAGGACATCCATGTTTGACTGGAAATCTCCAAAACTTTCCTCTACATAAGGGTTTCCTGTGAAAGTCTCCTCCTGACCAAACAGCTGACCGAATTCATCAGTTAAAACAGGCGCTAAACCAGGAGCACTTCAGGCCGGGGGTGTGTGTGTGTGTGTGTGTGTGTGTGTGTGTGAGTGTCAGAGAGTGTGTGTGTGTGTGTGTGTGAGTGAGTGAGTGTGTGTGTGTGTGTGAGTGTCAGAGAGTGTGTGTGTGTGTGTGTGTGTGTGTATGTGTGTGTGTATGTGTGTGTGTGTGTGTGTGTGTGTATGTGTGTGTGTGTGTGAGTGTCAGAGAGTGTGTGTGTGTGTGTGTGTGTGTGTGTGTGTGTGTGTCTCACCAGGCGGTCAGGTTTTGTGGCCCACTCCAGCGAGAGCAGCAGGGACTTGGACATGATGGTGGCCTTCGTCTGCATGATGGGGTTGAAAGACCAAACCTTCACCACACCATCCACGTCCAGACTGGCCACGCGTCTGCCTGAGCAGTCCACCCTGTTAAGACACACACACAGACACACACAGACACACACGCACAGACACACACACACACACAGACACGCACAGACACACACACAGACACACGCACGCACAGACACACGCACAGACACACGCAGACACGCACGCACAGACACACGCACGCACAGACACACACACACGCACGCACACACACGCAGACACGCACGGACACACACACGCACTTGTCAAACCCAATAAAGAAGTCCTACTGCAACAGACAGGCTCCGCCTTCAGACTCATGCTGGCTGTCCCAGCCACACCCACCTGCAGTGCATGATTGAAGAGTGATGCTCTCCATACTCTTCCTGACTCAGCTTGATGAAGGGTTGCTCCGCCCCCTGCCCGCCCACTTCGCTACCAGCTCGCGTCTGATTGGTAGGTGAGTCTGACATTTCACTCTCGGGCTGGGTGTCACTTTCAGAACCCTCCACCTTCTTCTCAGAGATCTGTGACACACACAGACTGGGGTCAGCTGGAGTTTAGCAGACTGCCGTGCTGCTTGTGTTCAGGGCCTGACGTGTCTGACCTGGACAGGCTGTTTGGAGAACAGCTCCTTCCTCTCCTTCTCGTGGTCCACCTGCCTCTTGTGTCTGACATAGCTGGTGCCCGGCTCCGCCGTCGCCGTGGCAACAGCCCCCGCCTTGGACTCCTTTGAAGCTGTAGGGTCTTTAACCTTCATGGACTGGAAACCAAAGATGGAATTTAAGCGTTTTGGTCATTCCCCCCCCCCCCGTGCTACTGGTGACTGAGCCCCGTTGGTTGCTATGGTTACAGCCTTTGCCGACTGTATAAAAATGACCACGCGTTTCCTTCAGTGGGTCTCAACAGAAACAAAAAAGGATCTGTGTGCCAGGAGATTTACTCGTCACCAAGGCAACTTGAACTCCCACCTGATTGGCTGTGGGGTCCTTCCTCCCGAGGGCACCCTGGGTGGGAGAGGAGCCCAGGGCAGCCTGGCTCACACGCATTGGGCCTTTCTTGCCCTGGGGCAGAAAGGTGGAGAAGAAGTTTCTGGAAGGCGTGGTGGGGTTGGCCATGCGCTGGCTCGACACCAGGTCCCTTTGAAAGAGACATGCACCACACACACACACACACACACACACACACACACACACACCTCATTCTCCTGAACACACCAAAGCTATACCAGCAAATTGGGTTTTTCTGCCTCATCCTCACCACTCATCGACCTCAGCACTCTACACCACCTCCCCACTTGGCATGAGTACACGCACACACACAGAACAATAACGCCTGTGTGCTGTTGATTTCTGAGAGCTGCCCACCATGAAGGATGCCTCTGAGACCTTGTGAGATCAAATACAGAAGCGCTGTAACCTACTGCATCACATTGACTTATCATTGTTTTGTTTGTTTGTGTGTGTGTGTGTGTGTGTGTATATGTGTGTGTTACTGTTTAAGATCTAATGTGCTCTGCACATGTCCAGCTACTGAAATTTTCTCTTTTGTTTGAAGGAAACAAACTGGCTGCTGATGGCGGATTTTCCCATGTGTAAGTCCAGGCTTATAGCAACAGACTGGAAAAACAAGACTGTAGGGAGAAAACCACAACTGAAGAGGATGTTTATTCCCTGTTAAAAGACTGTTAGTACCAATAGTGTAATAAGTTAATCATCTGCAGTATAACAATAAGAGGACATATTTTCTCCTCATAAAAACATAAAAACACCCCCCATCTCAACAGAATGTGTTGTTCCAAAGACCGCCCTCACAGCTCTGTGTCGCCAAGCCGGTCCATGTGCTGGACATAGGGGGGCAGTTTGTGATGCACCACGTCTTCTGATTTCTTTACTCTGGACTCTCCTTGAAGTGCAAATAACTGAAAGCAGACCGCATGCGTGCGCACACACCCACATCCACACATCCACACACACACACAGACACACACACACGTCAGCTGACTACACTGATCCATCAAAGTCATGTTTCACTTTTCATCATAGTTTTCAGTTATTGTGCTACACACGTGTATTCACACAGAGCTCAACACAGAGCTGTGACCTCTGGGTACCTACACCTCTAACATGTATGTGTGTTTCCTCAACAAACTATTCAACTTCATTTGTTCTTTGCATAAGAGAAAGAAAATATCATTAGTCAGTAATAGAAATTAGGAAAGGTGGAGGTACAGCGGGACATGTGCTGGACGTGTGCCTCACCATCTGCCGCAGGCGTTCATTCTCCTCCTGCAGGCTGCCACCGCGCTGCACCTCTGCGTCGAAGCTCAGCAGCACCGGCTGGGGTGTGTGTGTTAAGGAGCCTTGTGGGACGTCAGGGTCACGGCACCAACAGGGACCAACTGTCCTCTAATACAAAATCTCCACCTTTAGGTCAGTGTTTAAAAGATGATCAAGTGCATATCCCATATATATAATTTTTCTTCTCCTCCAGCCAAGACTTTAAGCACATTGTTTTAATAACTATATAAGAAATTCATTTGGAGTTGGGAGAGGGAAACAGAATGTAGAAATGGACTTTTACTACTTTCCAGTAAAAGTAGAAAAACAGAACTATAAAGGTTTCAATCAAGCCTTCTGGGTGAGATGCTGAAACTAAGGCAATGCTACAGTACTGCAGACACAAGGATATGCATGCACTGGAAGAGAACGGCCAGGAAGTTGTGGAGCGACACAAGGAAAGTGTCGGCCCACTGGCGAGAGAAGTATGGGGAGAAGGTGGGGTTCTGCTCAGGGGCAGACATGAACGGCAGGGCGAACCAATCTCGCCACTCCACTTGGCCCTGCAACTCCGCTGCCTGCTTCTGGAAAAACTCCTGCATCTTCTCCACGTTCTTCATCTGGCAACGGAGAAACACACCATGTCATCCCACGTAACTGTTATTACGCAGCACACGGAGAGCACGGCTGACGTGAGGGACGTGGCTGATGTGAGAACCTGCAACGTGGTTCTGGGCTTTCAGTCTCCACTCTATCATAATGCACACGTTCAGTCTGAATCTGCCTTCCCAGGGCTCCTGTGCTCACACAGCTAAAGCTGGAACATCATTACATAATCCAGAAGCCCGGGATGTCCGCTCAGACCTATATCCTATCTGGATCCCTTTGGATCATTCCATTATAAGATTGCTTGCAGTGTAAATCAGGGTCACACTACAAGTCAGGAAGACAAAGATGCATGTGACAATCTGCATTTATTACAGCAGTATAATCAGTGCAGCCTTTCAGTAATAAACAGTGACGATGTTTCTTCTACTGCAACAGTCTTCTCTAAAAGAAGCCAAAACACTCCAAGAACTCAGCCGCAAAATAAATTAGCCCACACTCCCTCTGCCAAACCAGCAGTAATTACGGGGATTACAAAAGCACAAAAACACCACCTACTACCAGATACTTGCAAGACTTGTCCAGGAAATCGTAACCGAAAGACAGAAGGCAGCTGCGTGGTGGAACCTCACCTGTACAGTGTGCACGAGGTAGTAGCGGAACAGGCTGGCCTTCAGCTTACTGACTGTGGGCCGGTACACATCCTCCAACCTGCAGAAGAGCCAGCGGTCCAGGTAGCCCCAGTACTCCTTCAGGCCGGAGAGGTCATAGCACTGGATCAGCTGCTGAAGCTGCTCTATGATTTTATCAACCTGTGGTGGCAACAGTCTCAGTATTTATTAGCACACGTGACATTTACTAACAAACAGCTGTCACTTTTGTTTTTTAATATGTTCTGCTTTGCTTAAACAAATATAGAATCATATATGTAAATCTGTGTGCACAAATTACGTTAATGATACTAATGCTAACGATCTACAGTAACATTAAAGATCCTTTATTATGTAAGCTTTATGTTGTCTATGGCTCAATTTCCATTCGAATGTTTTTCTGGGTTGGCGCTTAAAATGTTTGTCACGGAACACGGAAACTGTCGGAAGAATTACAGCGTAAAACGTTGCAAACAGAGTTCATGTGGCCGAGCGTGTGGCGGGTCGGGGCGGCGTCTTCACCCGGAAGCCTTTCTCCTTGTCCGCTTTGGCCTCCGCGTCCAGGTGCTTCAGCGCGCTCGTGAACCCGCGGTACAGCAGATATTCCCGCACGAGCTCGTCCGTTCTCTCCGCCGCAGACGTCATCGTCACGCGCGCCGCGTCCTGCAGGAAGCAGGTCTGAGTGCCTACTGCTCGAGAAGTGCTTAATGGTGCCTCAGTGGCGTAAATAGTGTCCGTGGATTACCTTAATCATTCAAACAACAACGTGAACTAATGGAAATCACTAAAATACAACGCGAGGGCGTGAAATCATCCCGGTAGCTGAATAGCCGTCCTTTAGCACGGAGGGTCTGACTCTCCAACAGCCGAGCAGACGCTTACAGAAACAACTGCGTTTAAGTGACATGATCATAAAGTGTGCATTTACGGGTTGTGATCATGAAGCGTGCACTCACCCAGTTACCCGTGACTGTTTGGACGATTGTTTCCTGTTTTCGACTGCCTTGTGTTTGTCATATGACTGAACCGACACGATGTCATCTGTCCAGCAGAGGGAGCGACTGCCTCGGAGCGCGTAAACCCGTGTAATGTCTCCATCTGTCCAGCAGAGGGAGCGACTGCCTCGGAGCGCGTAAACCCGTGTAATGTCTCCATCTGTCCAGCAGAGGGAGCGACTGCCTCGGAGCGCGTAAACCCGTGTAATGTCTCCATCTGTCCAGCAGAGGGAGCGACTGCCTCGGAGCGCGTAAACCCGTGTAATGTCTCCATCTGTCCAGCAGAGGGAGCGACTGCCTCGGAGCGCGTAAACCCGTGTAATGTCTCCATCTGTCCAGCAGAGGGAGCGACTGCCTCGGAGCGCGTAAACCCGTGTAATGTCTCCATCTGTCCAGCAGAGGGAGCGACTGCCTCGGAGCGCGTAAACCCGTGTAATGTCTCCATCTGTCCAGCAGAGGGAGCGACTGCCTCGGAGCGCGTAAACCCGTGTAATGTCTCCATCTGTCCAGCAGAGGGAGCGACTGCCTCGGAGCGCGTAAACCCGTGTAATGTCTCCATCTGTCCAGCAGAGTGCCTACGACTGCCTCGTAGGACATGAACCGGTATATAGTATGGTATATTTGTATAAATGGGCAATAAATTAAAATGATTCGTGTAAATATTATTAGTATTTTGAATTATATTAATTTATATTTTATTCACAGTTAAATTAAAAAAATAATTTTATCTGTTTGTGTTGGAGGACATAAGGAGGAATTTGTTTATAATATCTAGATTAGGAAGTAGTTCAGGTTTTCTGCTTGTTTTCTTTAAAAATTGTTTTTTGGTTAGTTTTATTTCCCTTTGGAAGCAGAAGAAACTACACTTACAGGGATCAGGTTAGGGTTAGGGGTTAAGGGTTAGAGTTAGGGTTAGGTTAGGAGTTAGGGTTAGGGTTAGGTTAGGGGTTAGAGTTAAGGTTAGGTTAGGAGTTAGGGTTAGGTTAGGGGTTAGAGTTAAGGTTACTGTAGGGTTAGAGTTAGGGTTAGGTTAGGGGTTAGAGTTATGGTTACTGTAGGGTTAGAGTTAGGGTTAGGTTAGGTTATGGTTAGAGTTAGGGTTAGGGTTAGGTTAAACCCTAACCTTCAGTGTTAGGGTTAGTGTTAGGTTAGGGTTAGGTTAGAGTTAGGGTTAGGATTAGGGTTAGGGTACTGGTCTAGTAATCAGAAGGTTGCGCATGGTGAGGTGGATGTGTGTGGTGTAGGGTGTGTGTTGGGGTCCCTGAACAAAACCCTCAATTACTCAAGTTGTACTCAGTCATAATTGTAAGTTGCTTTGGATAAGTGTCAGCTAAATGCTGTAAATGTGTAAAATAACACCCAGATGCAGACACCCAAACAAATGAGGTCTAGAAACAACTTTCTGTGAATGAGACACTTTGTTCATATGGTCGTGTGTTTTCTACATGGACCCAGTTTCAGCTATACAGATGTTTTACATATGTTATAGAACACCTATCTATCTGTTTCTCTCTATTTTCAATCTGTTTATTTATTTATTATCATAAATCTGCAACCTTGGCTTCATTAAGGGTTTGGCGATTCTTGAGTTGTCTGCGCGTGTGTGTCTGCGCGTGTGTGTCTGCGCGTATGTGTGGGCGCGTGTGAGTGTGCGTCTGTGTGCGTGTGCGTCTGCGTGTGGGTGTGTGCGTGTGTGGGTCTGTGTGTGCGTGCGTGTGTGTGTGGGGGGGGGGGTTGATACATAGCTGATGACTTTAATCAGGTTTTAGAGAAGGTAAACGTTGCCTGCTTGTTCCCCAAGGATGAGTACAGGATGGGACAGAGAACTTCAGGTTTATCCATCTGGTTTATCCTTCTGTCTGTCCCTCTGTCTGTTAGTCTGACCCTCCGACCATCTAAAAATACTAAGAATTATTTTACACATTTAGTGCAATGCTGCACATTCAGTATCATTCTGCATAAAGACCCAGCTGACAGTGAACGCGGAGCTGATCTGATCTCACATCTCGGCCTCCCATAACAACTAAACGCCTGTTGGCTTGTCTAAGGTTTCCGTGGTGACCACACACTATAAAGGGGATGCTCTGGAGGCTTCTCTAAGGTTTCCGTGGAGACCACACACGATAAAGAGGAAGGCGGGTCAGAGCCTGCTTGGCTTGAATGCTCACAGGCTGAGATCAGGTACAGCCCTTCCACGTGGGAAACCGCATTCACAATGAATGTGACAAGCAGCCAAGTGCCATCTATACTGCCCCCTGCTGCTTGTGCAAGAATCAGGTGTATCCATGGCAACAGGTGCATGAGCATGTGAATTCTAGGCCAGGGCTTTCAATTTCAATTTCATAAGACAAATGCTGAAAATGTAAATGTAAATTAACTTAGAAACAACATTAAATTTGATGCAATAATTTTAACTTATTTCAAACCATGTTTCCTGTTCTAGGAGAACTTTAGGAAACCCTATGGTGTATACAGTTAGTGACAGCGTTTTACTGGACTCCTATAAAGGTTGTACTTAGATCAGCAAATCTGCTTTAAAGCAAAAACAGCAAAAGTCTTTAATAACGATTTTTTAATTGATCATTTTTTAAATGTATTTTTGGATTTATTTTTTAGGCTATTATTAAAAGTAGACACCAATAAAAACGAATGTCTAAGGATGAATATGTTTGTGAGCGATGGGTAAGACGTGTCTGAGCCACTGTGGACGTCTTTCGTGGGTCCGAACCGGTACAAGTTGGGCTGCGCTTTGGGAGGCTAATAACCCGACGGAGCTAGGACCCGGCGGGATCCACGCCCAAGCAGGAGCGCTCCAGCGAAGGAGAGGAGACGCGCGATCGGTGAGGCGGTGGACGGCGTGAGCGTGAGCGTGAGCGTGCAGGCTAAACCGGTTAAACCCACACGGTGTATAGGACACGCGCTGAGACGGAGCGGGAGCATGAGCGGTAGCGGATGAGCAGACCCCCACAGAGCCTGCGCACGAGACCCTCCAGACCCTGCAGAGCCTGCGCACGAGACATGTAAGTACGGTCATAGACACGCTGCGCTACGGGCGCTGAGACTGGGACTGGGACTGGGAGACTGGGACTGGGACTGGGACTGGGAGACTGGGACTGGGAGACTGGGACTGGGACTGGGAAGATTTACATCGCGTTCCATGCATCATCGTCAAGCTCGCGAAAGCGCGTGAGTCATAGCCTCCCTCCCTCACCCAAACTTGTTGGTGGAGCACAGCCTCTTCCAAACTGCAGCGCTGTGGTGGACACACACACTACATCCCACAGACTACACCCCACACACTACACCCCACACACTACATCCCACAAACAGCAAGAAGTTCGTGTTTGGTGCTCAAGCTGAGAGATGTGTGCGCAAAGACTGCTGTCGTACTCCCGCACGTCGCACGTAACTCGTTGTGTTATCCCTGTTTTGTAATCTGTTGCTGCCTAATGCGAAAAAACCTGACAACCTGGCATTTGTATAAAGTAACGGGAGTTTAAACATGACAAGATGTTTGTAATTGACATTGTGTGACTATTCCTGGACTGAGAGTGTCAGACAGACAGTCACGACATACGCGAGCCCTCAGTACCAGCGAGAGACCCACGAGCGGATGGAAATAATTTATTTTTAGACTTTAGTGCTGCTTACATACATTTTAATGCAATTTTGAAGTCTGAAAGTAATTCAACATAAGCTCCATCCATACGGTTCCACAGGAAGGGAATTTTCTGAATCAGAAGGTACACATATGGGGCATGACTGGAAATATATAGGTGGAGTTGTAAATGTATAGATGGAGTTCCTGATGTATAGGTGGAGTTGTAAATGTATAGATGGAGTTCTTAATGTATAGGTGGAGTTGTATAGGTGGAGTTGTAAATGTATAGATGGAGTTCTTAATGTATTGGTGGAGTTGTATAGATGGAGTTCTTAATGTATAGGTGGAGTTGTATAGGTGGAGTTGTAAATGTATAGATGGAGTTCTTAATGTATAGGTGGAGTTGTAGATGTATAGATGGCGTTCTTAATGTATAGGTGGAGTTGTAAATTTATAGGTGGAGTTGTTAAATCCAGATGGGTGTGGAGAAGCGTCTTTAGGTGATAAACCATTTGTGAACTCAAAGGTTTGTAACTTTATGGCCTGATGCCTTTGTTGTGTTTCCCTGCAATGTGCTCGTTATGTGGGGCTTAGCCGATGAAGACTGGGGTCTGAGATGATGAAGAGTATGGCTCCTCTTTTAAAAGGAAATGTCACGCAGACAATAAGGAAATGTGTCCATGTGTCCCTATCACACACTACAGCTACAACATTTGACTATGGGCTGTTGATAATGTGGCGTTGTCATAACAACCATCATACCAATCATTTTACATCAGCGTGCGCAGTGATATTGTCTCTCTCTCTCTCTCTATCTCTCTCTCTCTCTCTATATATATATATGGTTGTGTGTGTATTACGTGTGTGCTCATTGATAGGGTGGTTGCTCATTTTCCTGTTGTTCAGGGTCTCTATCGTGGAAATAATTTTGAAGTAGTAGGTAAATATTGTTAAACTTTCCAAATACACCCTTCAGTCCACTCGTTCACTGTAGGAATACAGAGATGTAGTTGAATAAGTACTAAGTGTGTGAAGCAGTCGCTGCTGGGGGTTACCTTGGCTGATGAAGGCGTGTTTTAGTGACGGGGTTAGGGTTAGGTTCAGGTGCCAGTGTGCCATCTTACACATGAAGCAGCTGGAGGCAGTCACCATGGTGACTGAGCCCCCCACCTTCTCCTACCACACGCACGCGTCCATCGGGCAGAATCGTGTGACTGATGAACTACCCCACCCTGCCCAGCGAGAGGGGCTGAGCCAGTTTTAGTCTTTTTAACATCTCAAGCTGTGTAATTTTGATTATTGTGCCCACATCAATTCTCTAGTATGTATGTTTTCCTAGAAAATGCAGCTACACAGTGGTAATATTTGAGAATAGAATAACTCAACGTTAAGAGTTTCAGGGTTAAACACACTAAAGGAAATGTACTATAAAATGTCTTTAATAGTGATAGACACATATTGTTTTTATTATTGTTATTATTACTGTTGTTATTGTTATTACTGTTGTTGTTGTTATTATTATTGTTGTTATTACTGTTGTTATTATTATTATTATTATTGTTGTTGTTGTTATTGTTCTTCTTATTAAAAGTACAGACCCACATTCTCATCATCCAATAAGAAAAAATGGTTGTGTTAGGTGGTGTTAAGGGAATGTTAGGTGGTGTTGAGGGGGTGTCTTACATGGTGTTGAAGGGGTGTTAGGTGGTGTTAAGGGTGTGTGTTAGGTGGTGTTGAGGGAGTGTTATGTGGTGTTTGTTTTCAGTTTCATAGCAGTTTGGTGAAGGTCAGCATACACAAGGTCATCAGATCAACATCTGATAGGACTTATGAGTCCTAACACATTCCTTACGTCGTCTGAGTGGGAGCAGGATGTTCCTGTTAGACTAGCAGGACACTGGGAGCTGTGGGATCATGAGGGTCTGATGAATGATGAAACACTGTATCCCACAGAACTGGAGTTTGTTTACAAAGTCCCTAAAACATCAGGATTTGTGAACAGGCCTTCAGGTGTTGACTCAGTTACAGTGGCAGTGCTTTGATGCAGAAGGTTTAAGTGTTCTGTGTGTAATCCAGAGATACGCTGTGCTGTAGTGTAGCAGTGTGTGCACTGATAGTGCTGTACTTGTTCTGGTACTTGAACCGGGCCGGGAAGGTTCTGATTGCTCCTGGTATTGAGTTAGAGTGACTGATCCTTTAATGTCAGCAATGGCAGAGAGACAGGCAGAGAAAGAGACATGCAGAGAGACAGGCAGAGAGAGAGACAGGCAGAGAGAGAGACAGGCAGAGAAAGAGACAGAGAGACAGGCAGAGAAAGAGACAGAGAGACAGGCAGAGAAAGAGACAGAGAGACAGGCAGAGAGACAGGCAGAGAAAGAGACAGAGAGGCAGAGAGACAGGCAGAGAAAGAGACAGAGAGACATACAGATAGAGAGACAGACAGAGAGAGAGATAGAGAGACAGACAGATGGCTATAGGAGAGGTGGAAGTCAGAGAAAAAGAGAAACACATGGACAGAATGAGAGAGGGGGTCAGCGATGGACAGAGGAAAAAGGAGTGAAAGCAGTCAGTGAAAGAGTGCTAGTGTCATCACAGGGTGGTTGTGTCTGCATGTCCCCAGCCCATGGTGACACTCTGCTCTCTGGGTAATTATCCCAGCTTCACCTGCGATGCCCACTGCAGGGGTCAGAGGTAACAGGCGGGCGGGGGGATGTGTGTGTGAGTGTGAGTGTGTGTGTGTACCAGACTGGAGGGGTGTACCAGTATCCCAGACCCCCTACCTGAGAGCCTTATTACTGTCTCACTGGGGTCGCACCCGAGGAACCTCCACTAGCCTACAGAAGGCTGGCACTGTTTGCTAATCTCCCATTAGACACTAACAATAACTCTAGACCTAACACTAACCCTAACCCTAACCCTAGACCTAACACTAACCATTGACAGTAACACTAACCCTATCCCTAACCCTAAACCCAAACCTAAAACTAACCCTAGAGCTAACACTGACACTAGACCTAGACCTAACACTAACAGTAACCCTAGACCTAACACTAACCCTAACCCTAGACCTAACACTAACCCTATGTCTAAATCTAACCCTTTCCCTAACCCTAGACCTAACTCTAGACCTAAACCTAACCATAGACCTAACACTTAACACTGACACTAACCCTAAACCTAGCCCTAGCCCTAGACCTAACCGTAACCCTAGACCTGAACCTAACACTAATCCTAACCTTAGACCTAAACCTAAACCTAACACTAGATCTAAACCTAACACTAATCCTAACCATAGACCTAAACCTAACCCTAATGTAAACACAGACAAGACTCTGGTTATGTAAACACAGCAGAAGAGTTTATCGGTTCAAGAGTAGCCAAACCTTCTGGATTCTGTTGTTATGAAAAACAGGTTCAAGCTCTTCTGGTGCTAATGGCCACTGGGGCACTAATAGTAAAGTAACGAATAATGAAAACTAGCATGAGACCGGACTAGTGCTCACTGTTGACTGGTTAGGTCAGGCTCTGTGCCTTTACAACTCTACAACTCTGAGACTTCAACTGAGATGAGGTCTGAGACCTGAACAGCCCAACACACCGCTGTTGTTTTGAAGACCCGGGGCTTTGACCTAAAATATAAAATATAAACTGGTGATGGCTAATGGCCTTTTCAGTGATGGATGGTTTGGTGATGGCTAACAGTGTTTTCAGCATCATGGCTAATTCCCTCAGAAGTTCTAATCTCTGCGACATGCCGCTGGAGTCGTCATCCTGGAGCAGGCCAGAGAGCTAACTGCTAACTGCTAACTGCTCGTTGTAAATAATTAATGGTACTGACAATCCTCAGAAGTGGCAGGAGTCTGAGTTAGTGTGAACACCCTCCTGCTTCATTTATTTCTGTTAATATAATCCCTCTTCTCTCGTCTCTTCTCTCCCTCTCTTCTCTCTCTCTTCTCTCGCTCTCTCTTTCCTGTGTATCTGGCTTTCTCCGGCTCATTACATGGTGTAGTGGTAAGCATGCCCTGGTCACATACATTTTGCTGAGTTTGTATCTCCCTATGAGGGAAACCATTAGCCAGCCTCCCTACTGACCTGCTACCATGGAGATACAGAAGAAACGTCTAAGATACCACAGAGCCATGGGCTTGCTGCAACACTGCACAGCCAAGATCTTTAAACGGGCTCCATGGAACTAAGTGCTAAGGGCGTGGTTAGGGAGGGATTAGGGTGTGGTTAGGCGGATTAGGGCATGGTTAAAGTGGGATTAGGGCGTGGTTAGGGAGGGATTAGGGTGTGGTTAGGGAGGGATTGGGGTGTGGTTAGGGCGGGATGAGGGTGTGGTTAGGGAGGGATGAGGGCGTGGTTAGGGAGGGATGAGGGTGTGGTTAGGGCGGGATGAGGGTGTGGTTAGGGAGGGATGAGGGCGTGGTTAGGGAGGGATGAGGGCGTGGTTAGGGAGGGATGAGGGCGTGGTTAGGCAGGATGAGGGTGTGGTTAGGGCAGGATGAGGGTGTGGTTAGGGAGGGATGAGGACGTGGTTAGGGAGGGATTAGGGCTTGGTTAGGGAGGGATTGGGGTGTGGTTAGGGCGGGATGAGGGTGTGGTTAGGGAGGGATGAGGGCATGGTTAGGGAGGGATTAGGGTGTGGTTAGGCAGGATGAGGGTGTGGTTAGGGCGGGATGAGGGTGTGGTTAGGGCGGGATGAGGGTGTGGTTAGGGAGGGATTAGGCTGTGTTCAGGGAGGACTTTACGAATTGGCTGATGTGACAGACAACTTGGCCTTCTGTCCTGGAAGCCCTTACTGTTTCTACGGCTCAGAGTAGCCTGAGCCTGAAGATCACATGATACAGCCTGTGAGGAATGAATTATTCTCCACATCATCTACAATTAACCCCTTAATCTAAGAACCTCATTATAGGCGCTATTCCAGAATTCTAAATGGGTTTGTTATAAATGATTGTTTTATGAGCTAGGATATAAATGACTGGGTTATAAATGACTGGGTTATATATGACTGGATTAGGAGCTGGGTTATAAGAGACAGGGTTATGAGCTGGGTTATAAGAGACTGGATTATGAGTTGGGGTATAAGTGACTGGGTTATGAGCTGGGTTATAAATGACTGGGCTATGAACTGGGTTATAAGTGACTGGGTTATGAGCTGGGTTATAAGAGACTAGGTTATGAGCTGGGTTATGAATAACTGGGTTATAAAATGGGTTATAAGTGACTGGGTTATGAGCTGGGTTATAAGAGACTAGGTTATAAATGACTGGGTTATGAGCTGGGTTATAAGAGACTGGATTATGAGTTGGGGTATAAGTGACTGGGTTATGAGCTGGGTTATAAATGACTGGGCTATGAACTGGGTTATAAATGACTGGGCTATGAACTGGGTTATAAGTGACTGGGTTATGAGCTGGGTTATAAGAGACTAGGTTATGAGCTGGGTTATGAATGACTGGGTTATAAAATGGGTTATAAGTGACTGGGCTATGAGCTGGGTTATAAATGACTGGGCTATGAACTGGGTTATAAGTGACTGGGTTATGAACTGGGTTATAAGAGACTAGGTTATAAATGACTGGGTTATTAGCTGGGTTATAAGTGACTGGGTTATGAGTTGGGGTATAAGTGACTGGGTTATGAGCTGGGTTATAAGAGACTAGGTTATGAGCTGGGTTATGAATGACTGGGTTATAAAATGGGTTATAAGTGACTGGGTTATGAGCTGGGTTATAAGTGACTGGGTTATGAACTGGGTTATAAGAGACTAGGTTATAAATGACTGGGTTATTAGCTGGGTTATAAGTGACTGGGTTATGAGCTGGGTTATAAGAGACTGGATTATGAGCTGGGTTATAAATGACTGGGTTATAAAATGGGTTATAAGTGACTGGGTTATGAGCTGGGTTATAAGAGACTGGGTTATGAGCTGGGTTATAAGAGACTGGGTTATGAGCTGGGTTATAAGTGACTGGGTTATGATCTGGTTTATAAGTGACCTGGGTTATGAGCTGGGTTATAAGTGTCTGGGTTATGAGCTGGGTTATAAGAGACAGTTATGAGATGGGTTATAAGTGACTGGGTTATGATCTGGGTTATAAGTGACCTGGGTTATGAGCTGCGTTATAAGTGACCTGGGTTATGAGCTGCGTTATAAGTGACTTGGGTTATGAGCTGGGTTAGAAGTGACCTGGGTTATGAGCTGGGTTAGAAGTGACCTGGGTTATGAGCTGGGTTAGAAGTGACTGGGTTATGAGCTGCATTATAAGTGACCTGGGTTATGAGCTGGGTTATAAGTGACTGGATTATAAACTGCATGTGTCCGTATGCAATGGGGTCTCATCGACGGCCCCCAGGGAACCTTCTGGAAACTTTATTGGTCATCTGGAGAGGTATTAGGAAGATTTATTGGATTAATTTGGTGTTTGTTGGGGTAGGGATATTGTTCAGTGAGTTGTAGATTACCAGAGGGAGCAAAGGAGGGGTGTCTGTGTGTGTTTGTGTGTGTTTGTGTTTGTGTGTGTATGTTTGTGTGTATTGCTATAATATGATGTTCTGCGGTAAATGCAATGTATTCATTTTCGCTTATTCATAATAGCTTTTTAAAAAGCGATTTGCATGTGAATGCATTGTTATAAACTTTTGCAGTATCTCAAATGCCCTAACCCTAACCCTACTGTATACACCCTAACCCTAACCCTACTGTATACACCCAGACTCCCTAACCCTACTGTATACACCCTAACCCTAACCCTACTGTATACACCCTAACCCTAACCCTACTGTATACACCCTAACCCTAACCCTATTGTATACACCCAGACGCCCTAACCCTACTGTATACACCCTAACCCTATTGTATACACCCTAACCCTAACCCTATTGTATACACCCTAACCCTAACCCTATTGTATACACCCAGACGCCCTAACCCTAACCCTACTGTATATACCCTAACCCTAACCCTACTGTATACACCCAGACTCCCTAACCCTACTGTATACACCCAGATGCCCTAACCCTAACGCTACTATACACACCCAAGCAGACGCCCTAACCCTACTGTATACACCCAGACTCCCTAACCCTACTGTATACACCCTAACCCTACTGTATACACCCTAACCCTAACCCTATTGTATACACCCAGACGCCCTAACCCTACTGTATACACCCAGACTCCCTAACCCTACTGTATACACCCAGACGCCCTAACCCTACTGTATACACCCAGACGCCCTAACCCTAACGCTACTATACACACCCAAGCAGACGCCCTAACCCTAACCCTACTGTATACACCCTAACCCTAACCCTACTGTATACACCCTAACCCTAACCCTATTGTATACACCCTAACCCTAACCCTACTGTATACACCCAGACTCCCTAACCCTACTGTATACACCCAGACTCCCTAACCCTAACCCTACTGTATACACCCAGACACCCTAACCCTAACGCTACTATACACACCCAAGCAGACGCCCTAACCCTAACCCTACTGTACACACCCAGACTCCCTAACCCTACTGTATATACCCTAACCCTACTGTACACACCCTAACCCTAACCCTACTGTACACACCCTAACCCTAACCCTACTGTACACACCCAGACTCCCTAACCCTACTGTATACACCCTAACCCTAAACCTAACCCTAACCCTACTGTACACACCCAGACTCCCTAACCCTACTGTATACACCCTAACCCCAAACCTAACCCTAACCCTAACCCTACTGTACACACCCAGACACCTTAACCCTACTGTATACACCCTAACCCTAACGCTACTATACACACCGAAGCAGACACCCTAACCCTAACCCTACTGTATACACCCAAACAGACCTCCTAACCCTAACTCTACTGTACACACCCAGACATCCTAACCCTAACCCTACTGTACACACCCAGACTCCCTAACCCTACTGTATACACCCTAACCCTAACCCTACTGTATACACCCTAACCCTAACCTAACTCTAAACCTAATCCTAACCTAACCCTAACCCTAACTCTACTGTACACACCCAGACATCCTAACCCTAACCCTACTGTATACACCCTAACCCTAACCCTACTGTATACACCCAAACAGACCTCCTAACCCTAACCCTACTGTACACACCCAGACTCCCTAACCCTAACCCTACTGTACACACCCAGACTCCCTAACCCTACTGTGTACACCCTAACCCTAACCCTACTGTATACACCCTAACCCTAACCTAACTCTAAACCTAATCCTAACCTAACCCTAACCCTAACTCTACTGTACACACCCAGACATCCTAACCCTAACCCTACTGTATACACCCTAACCCTAACCCTACTGTATACACCCAAACAGACGTCCTAACCTAACTCTACTGTACACACCCAGACATCCTAACCCTAACCCTACTGTATACACCCTAACCCTAACCCTACTGTATACACCCTAACCCTAACCCTACTGTATACACCCAAACAGACGTCCTAACCCTAACCCTACTGTTTACACCCAAACGTCCTAACTCCAAAGACCCCCCCCCCACCACACACACACACACTGAAGACCTTCAGCATATGATCAAAGGTTCTCCTCTAGCTTTTATGCGTGGCCCATGATTGTGTAATGTGAACTGCGTTTATGTGGGTGTGTATGACTTCTCCATTTATGTGTGTATATTTGCGCACGTGTGTGAGTGCATGCTATATATACTTCCTGTAATCTCTAACACCAGACCTGCTTCTCACGCAGAGCTGGAGGCATAGAGATGTATGGATGCTCGCATGACAGGATATCTGTTGCCATGGTAATAGGCGAGATGTTATGCCAATACGTTTAGCGTAATCAAATCAGATGCTGTCAGGTATAAGGGGGTGGGGGTGGAGCTTTCACAGGTCACATACAGATTCAGAAATGAAGAGTTTCTCCTCATCCTCCTGGTGTTTGTGGCCTGAACTTAAGTTCCTGATATATCTTACCTTAAATTGTGATACATTCCCCCTGAATTCTGCTCTTTAGTTCACAATCTGTTGCAGCTAAACAAGAGCTGGCAACTTTCACGGTGTATCGTTAAGTTTGGCATTGTGAAATTTCTTTCATGTTTCCACAAGCATTGGATATGTTCAGATAATGAGGGTTACTTCAGAGATTTTGACCATATCTGACATTTCCAGGTAAGATTCATTCTGACTGTGAGAACATTCTCAAGACATCATACAGTGTGACAAAATATGAAACAGTGATTCACATTCAGTTCATCATATCCAAAAGAATGGAAAATATATTTTGGTTTGGCATGGGGACATCAGACTGTACCAAGTGATGGGGGACAGGGCTCAGCACCTGTTTGGGTACATTCTCTATGATGAAGAGCGTCTGACAAATATGGAACATGGACCCCATAGTGAGGCAGCAAGTGTTAACTGGTAGGAAGTCACTCCTGGTGTGATGTGTTAACTGGTAGGAAGTCACTCCTGGTGTGATGTGTTAACTGGGAACACACACACACACACACACACACACACACACACACACACACATATATATATATATATATATATATATATATATATATATATATATATATATATATATATATATATATATATATATATATATATATATATACATACACACTCACACATACATACACACTCTCACACACACTCACACATTTGTACAATATGACTGTTTCTCGTCTATTCACTCTTCGTATTGTTTCATTCACCTTTTTTTTCTCAACTCTCCCCCTCTCCCTCTCTCTCCCCCCTCTCTTTCTCTCCCCCTCTCTCTCTCCCCCCTCTCTCTCTCCCCCTCTCTCTCTCCCCCCCTCTTTCTCTCCCCCTCTCTCTCCCTCTCTCCCCCCTCTCTTTCTCTCTCCCTCCCTCTCCCTCTCTCCCCCTCTCCCCCTCTCTCCCCCTCTCCCCCTCTCCCCCTCTCTCCCCCCTCTCTTTCTCTCCCTCTCTCTCTCCCCCCTCTCTTTCTCTCCCCCTCTCTCTCTCTCTCTCTCTCCCTCTCTCTTTAATACTCTTTTACTGGTTTCATATGTTAATCTCCAAATCATGTTGGAGAGGAATATTTACAAATGCTAGTGGTCCCAAGACCCTCAATCTCTCTCTCTGTGTCTCTCTCTCTGGGCCTGTCTGTGTATTTTCCTACAGTGATGTGTATTTTTAAGATAACTTTTATGGATTTTTAATTAAGTGTGATATGAACCTAATTTATTGTGTAGTGTTAATGAAATTCTTTTATCTGTATGGAGCTCAGCTTCATAAATATTTGAATGTAAACTAATTGGCCAGTTTAAAAGAGTCACGTAGATTCCAGCATATGCTCCAAATTGGTCAGTTTCCTGTTTGCTTCAACATCCCTAGTTACTATAACAACATTACTGACATCATTTCGCCCACGAAGGCCGCTATTGCTGAGCCTCCACCTGCTGATGATTCTTGGTTCAGTTGGCTGACGGGCCTTGTCAGCCTTTGTTGGCTCTTGGAGATCTTGACTCATAAACGTGTTCGCCCATAATCTTGATTATTGTGTTGATTCTTGTTTGTGGCCCCTGTTTATTGTCACTGCTGTCTTCTTTCATAACTCGCATTTCTACCTCTGTGATTAATCATGCTAATGTTGCCTTGGTACCTGTGTATGAGAAAGGTTTATATACTGATATGTGAATCAAAGGGGGGAGTGTTAGATACTGGAGCCTTTCTGCCTTCAGGCACCCAAAGCAACGTCTCTGCCTATCAATCATGACATGACGGCTTGACCGCAAGCTGGTCACCTGAGGTCATCCGCACCCTCTTCTTGTCTCCTTTACCCCTCCCCTCTCCCCTCCCCTCCCCCTCCCCTCTCTCCTCCCTCCCCTCTCTCTCTCCCCCTCCCCTCCCCCCCTCTCTCTCTCCCCCTCCCCTCCCCCCCTCTCTCTCTCTCCCTCCCCCCCTCTCTCTCTCCCCCTCCCCTCCCCTCTACCAATGAACTAGAATACTGTAGAATACAGGGATCACTGCTGATGACTAGAAGTACAAACACATATAAGCACTATAACAGACAGTGATTAGTGTAATAAACAATAACTACTAGAGTTTGTTAGTCAGCATAGGAGCATGGTCAGTGATCATTTAAATATTCCACAAATAGACAGTCTGCGTTTGAAGACTGGAAGGGACTCTGCTGTCCAGACAGCCGGTGGAAGTTCGTTCCACTATCTGGGAGCAGGACAGAGAATCGTCTCCATGCTTGAGGTTGGAAGTACTGAAGGTACGGACCGGGCTTTGACCTTTGCCATCATGTGTGGATGGGCTGGTCCATTTTTGGCTTTGTAGGGGAGCACCAGGGTTTTAAAACGTGTGTTTATGTGGGTGTGAGTGTTTACATTGATGTTTTACACAGTCATACTGTCTGAGATGTAAACACCCCCCACAACGCCTCTCTCTCACACTCTCTTCAACCTCCTGGTATTTTCACATTTCACATTTTGCTCCAGACTGAGGTCGTCGCCGTGGTGACACAGACTCGTCGGTGTTGTGTGTATGCTTCTACAGGGACAAATGATAACATCTGTACTATAACAGCACTGGTCTCACTGGTTCTGTATGAAAACTCTGTGTGTGTGCGTGTGTGTTTGAGCTGTGCTGGATCCAGATTCCAGTTGGACCTGAACTGAATTTTTCTTCTGAGCACTCAGACTGTACTGCTAATTTGCCTGATTTCTGCCCCGCCACACACACTCTGCTCTGCACCTCATGTCCACACTGTTTACACCTTTACTCTACATGATGTAGAAGGAGACAGCAGATTACACGTCAGTCATAATCACCTCCCTGTGTGACGTGCTCCGTGTCACCAGGCAACCTGTGTGCGCGCGCGTGTGCGTTTGTGTGTGTGTGTGTGTGTGAGAGAGTAGTGATTTTTACTCCCTTTGTGTAACCACATTTCTCAACAACACTGGTAAAAGGCTATTTTCTGGGTTTTTACCTTAAAAAAACAGGATGAGATTTGTTTAGTGTGTGTTTGTGTGTGTGTGTATGTGTGTGTGTGTGTGTGTGTGTGTGCGCGAGTGTGTGTACGCGAGGTGTGTGTGTGTGTGTGTGTGTGTGTGTGTGTGTGCGCGCGAGTGTGTGTGTGTGTGAGAGACAGACCCACTTCACACTTACCTTCTGTTAGAAGATGTGGGCTAGAGTACAAGGTTAAACACCAATCTGCACACAGAGAGTGACGCATGTGTATGTGTGTCTGTGTGTGTTGTATAGTTGTTTTTCATGGCTGCAGGTTGAGAGAGAAATCTGCAATGATTGTGAAATTAAGAAAGTGAGAGAGAGAGAGAGAGAGAGAGAGAGAGAATGGAGGGAGAGAGAGAAAATGGAAGGAGGGAGAGAATGGAGGGCGAGAGAGAGAGTGGAGAGAGAATGAAGGGAGAGGGAGTGAGAGAATGGAGGGAGAGAAAGAGAGAGAGAGAGAGAGAGAGAGAGAGAGACAGAACAGAAAAACAGAACAACAGTCACCCACTCACATTTTGGGCTGACCACTGCTCAGCCGTCCTGAGTGGGGCGTAGCAGTGCAGGCAGATAAGATGCTTCGTAAGATCCTGTGGGGACTTGGACGTGGACACAGACCCTGAGGTCACTGCTGTAGGTCCTGTGACGGGACATGACAGGACAGCACAGACTGGGAGTTTGAGAAAACCAAGGCTGTCAGACAGCGGGGCAGAATGAGGACTGTGATGACACCAAAACCGATAAGAGTCTGACGTCAACACCACTCACGTAAAAGAGGGCGTCTGTTATGTGAGCATTGTTGTTGTTTGTTGTTGTTTCCTCAAACATGGCTGACATGGTGGTGTAGACCCCTCCCTCACCACCAGCTCCGCCCACTCCCTCAGCAGCCCCGCCCATGTTCTGACTCTAGGGCTGTGCTGAAAGAATTAATCCCGGAAGCAGTTTGGTAGTTTGGTTTAGGAGCAGATCAAAGAGGGTGCAGACAGTTTTTGGTTCATTTTTGAGCACTGTTAAGGGTTAAGGGTCTTGGTCAGCGGCCCAGCTGTGGAAACCTGGCAGTGGTGGGTAACTTATGATTAATTCATGTACCTTAACCACTGAGCTACCACTGGGGGCACCGCTGTCTGGGAAGACGATCTGTCCTGCTAGAGTTAGCACTAAAGGTTTAGGACTAGGTTAAGGACTACATTTACATTTTTTATAGCATTTAGCTGACGCTTTTATCCAAAGCAACTTACAATTATGACTGAGTACAACTTGAGCAATTGAGGGTTAAGGATTAAAGGATCTGGATCAATGGGACCAAAGACTGTCATAGACAGTCTAGTGTTAGACAGAGACTGTCATAGACAAACTGTCAGTGAGAGAGAGACTGTCAGAGAGAGATACTATCAGAGAGAGACTGTCAGAGTCTGTCAAAGGATTCTGTCAGTACATTGTTTCTGTTTATTGAGTTACGTCTTAAGCATCAGTCATTGTATTGAATATGCATGTTTGTGTGTATGACTGTGAGTGTGTGTGGATATTGAGTGTGTGTGCGCACGTGTGTCCATTGTCCTTAGTGTGTGTGTGTGTGTGTGTGCGCCCATTGTCTTTAGTGTGTGTGTGTGTCCATTGTCCTTAGTGTGTGTGTGCCCATTGTCTTTAGTGTGTGTGTGTATGTGTGTCCATTGTCCTTAGTGTGTGTGTGTGTGTGTGTGTGCCCATTGTCTTTAGTGTGTGTGTGTCCATTGTCCTTAGTGTGTGTGTGTGTGTGTGTGTGTCCATTGTCCTTAGTGTGTGTGTGTGCCCATTGTCCTTAGTGTGTGTGTGTGTGTCCATTGTCCTTAGTGTGTGTGTGTGTGTCCATTGTCCTTAGTGTGTGTGTGTGTGTGTGTGTGTCCATTGTCATTAGTGTGTGTGTGTGTGTGTGTGTGTGTCCATTGTCATTAGTGTGTGTGTGTGTGTGTGTGTGTGTGCCCATTGTCTTTAGTGTGTGTGTGTCCATTGTCCTTAGTGTGTGTGTGTGTGTGTCCATTGTCCTTAGTGTGTGTGTGTGCCCATTGTCCTTAGTGTGTGTGTGTGTGTCCATTGTCATTAGTGTGTGTGTGTGCCCATTGTCCTTAGTGTGTGTGTGTCCATTGTCCTTAGTGTGTGTGTGTGTGTCCATTGTCCTTAGTGTGTGTGTGTGTGTGTGTGTGTGTGCCCATTGTCTTTAGTGTGTGTGTGTCCATTGTCCTTAGTGTGTGTGTGTGTGTGTGTGTGTCCATTGTCCTTAGTGTGTGTGTGTGCCCATTGTCCTTAGTGTGTGTGTGTGTGTCCATTGTCATTAATGTGTGTGTGTGTGTGTGCCCATTGTCCTTAGTGTGTGTGTGTGTGTGTGTGTGTCCATTGTCATTAGTGTGTGTGTGTGTGTGTGTGTGTGTGTCCATTGTCCTTAGTGTGTGTGCCCATTGTCTTTAGTGTGTGTGTGTGTGTGTCCATTGTCCTTAGTGTGTGTGTGTGTGTGTGTGTGTGTGTGTGCCCATTGTCTTTAGTGTGTGTGTGTCCATTGTCCTTAGTGTGTGTGTGTGTGTGTGTGCCCATTGTCCTTAGTGTGTGTGTGTGTGCCCATTGTCCTTAGTGTGTGTGTGTGTGTCCATTGTCATTAGTGTGTGTGTGTGTGTGTGTGCCCCCATTGTCCTTAGTGTGTGTGTGTGTGTGTCCATTGTCATTAGTGTGTGTGTGTGTGTGTGTGTGTGTGTGTGTGTGTGTCCATTGTCCTTAGTGTGTGTGTGTGTGTTTCCATTGTCATTAACATTGACCATCATTAACAGTGAAGCTGCTGGAGTACAGGTAGCCTAATCTCATTTGCATAATCCCTCCTATCTGACATGTCCTCATTTGCATAATGCGGATGATCTCTGAGCTTTCGTTGCTTATGTGCTGCATGGGGTTTCCTCTCGTGGCTTGGTCCCTGTGTAACATCGATCTCACACAGAGGCTCTGCCTGTTGATAACTTTTTCCCTACTGAGGTTGAGTGTGTGTGTGTGTGTGTGTGTGAGACAGAGTGTCTGCATGCAGGCCGTATTTCAGTGAGGGGAAGGTTATTGGTCTTAACACTTTAAATTCTTCAAATGGTCTGGTACTGTGTTTGCTAATACATACACATTTAATGCATCTATTACATCTACATCTATTATATCTACATCTACATCTAATACATCTACATTTAATACAGCTATTACATCTACATCTAATACATCTACATCTAATATATTTACATCTAATCTATATCTATTATATATAAATGTAACCCTAACCTGCTGGTTTTATATCTACCTGTAACCTTTTGTCAGAGTTGGGTTAGGATTAGATTTAGGGTTAGAGTTAGTTAGGGTTGGAGTTAGGGTTAGGGTTAGGGTTAGGGTTAGGGTTAGGGTTGGAGTTAGGGTTGGGGTTAGGGTTGGGATTGGGGTTAGGGTTGGGGTTAGGGTTGGAGTTAGGATTGGGGTTAGAGTTAGGGTTGGGGTTAGGGTTGGAGTTAGGGTTGGAGTTAGAGTTAGGGTTGGGGTTGGGGTTAGGGTTAGAGTTAGAGTTAGGGTTAGGATTGGGGTTAGAGTTAGGGTTAGGATTGGGGTTGGAGTTAGGGTTGGGGTTAGGGTTGGGGTTAGGGTTAGAGTTAGGGTTAGAGTTAGGGTTAGGGTTAGAGTTAGGGTTAGAGTTAGGGTTGGGGTTGGGGTTAGAGTTAGAGTTAGGGTTAGGGTTAGAGTTAGTTAGGGTTGGAGTTAGGGTTGGGGTTAGGGTTGGAGTTAGGGTTGGAGTTAGAGTTAGGGTTGGGGTTAGGGTTGGAGTTAGGGTTGGAGTTAGGGTTGGAGTTAGGGTTGGAGTTAGGGTTGGAGTTAGAGTTAGGGTTGGGGTTGGGGTTAGAGTTAGAGTTAGGGTTAGGATTGGGGTTAGAGTTAGGGTTAGGATTGGGGTTGGAGTTAGGGTTGGGGTTAGGGTTGGGGTTAGGGTTGGGGTTAGGGTTAGGGTTAGAGTTAGGGTTAGAGTTAGGGTTAGAGTTAGGGTTGGGGTTGGGGTTAGAGTTAGAGTTAGGGTTAGGGTTAGAGTTAGGGTTGGGGTTAGAGTTAGGGTTGGGGTTAGAGTTAGATAATCATATCACAATCCCTGAGATGTAGTTCCAACTGAAGGGTTGGTATTGCTGGAAATTATCAGTTGTAGAACTGAGGCTCTCCTCACACAGCACACATGCCCAGCAACCAACACTGCCTCCTGTTTCTGTGGCAACAGAGACTGATATAAGTGTTTCCACGAAGATGCTGTGAATGGGAGCAGATCAGATGGAGTTTTATGTCATATATCTGAATGGGAATGGGAGATATGTGATTGGGTGGGACAGTCTTCATCCAGGCCAGGAGCAATGTCTGGTGTGGTGGAGTTTACTGGATTGTTATGGGATTTTGTGGATTATGTTATGGGATTTTGCGGATTATGTTATGGGATTTTGCGGATTGTGTTATGGGATTTTGTGGATTAAGATGTTATAACATGACTTTTCTGCTTTCTTCTTCAGCTTTTTCTCTGACGTTGTGGCTCCATTTGGGATTTTCATTTTTAGTAACTGACGTCTTTAGTCTTTTATGGGCCTCTTTCACTTATGAAAATTTGATGTACCTGAATACCGGAACCCTGTCATACTCTTTGTGCACCAGCAGTGCAGCGTCTGATAGGAGCAGCTTCCCGTGTGGTGGATCTGGGTGCTGTTGCTAGACAAGCATTTGGATTAAAACAATCTGCATTTCAGCACACAAAGCATGTCTAAATGTGAGCACATATGTGTGTGGAGCGGTTCACACACACACTCACACACAGCAGGAGAATATCCTGGTTCTCCTACCCACCCTTCTTATGACCTTTGAGGTCGGGGTGACTGAGTCTGCTGGGGCACAGCCATAGGCCAAAATCCATCCTTGTTTTTGAGCTTTTCTTTGAGCTGATTGGCTGTCTGCAGGTCTAGACCCATAAGCTCCTCCCCCTTTCCTGCTGCTCAGAAATTGTGGCAGAAGCAAGAAGCACCCACATAACATAAAAACCTCCACACACCCCACTCCTGTCCACACACTCCAGTGTGCCTGTCCACACACTCCACTCCTGTCCAGACACCCCTGTGGTGTTCTGTTGGTTGTCAGCCCTGTGATGAATGTCTATGCTGGTGTGCTACTAAACAGAGTTTGTTTTCTCAGTCCTGATCTGCACAAGGTTAGAAATGCTTTTTGACTTTTAATGTGTGTGTGCCAGTAACCAAAGTCTTGGAGACCCGTGGGTGGGGACAGAAACTCCCCAGATTTCACATCTAACCAACACCACAGCTGTAGCTCCTGCGACGGGTTGTTCTACCCTGGCAGTAATTGTTTGGGTGGTGTTTCTGCAGGTTACGCGCTGTCAGCACTATGACTGATGGAGACTACGACTATCTGATCAAGCTCCTGACTCTGGGGGACTCTGGAGTGGGCAAGACCACCTTCCTGTACCGCTACACAGACAACAAGTTCAACCCCAAGTTCATCACCACTGTGGGAATCGACTTCCGGGAAAAGAGAGTGGTCAGTTGGGTTAACGTTCGACCTTCCACTGGCCTTTAGTGAACACAGCTTTCCGTCAAGTGACTCATAAGTTAACACCATAAAGGGGTGTGTATGTGTGTGTTGAGGGAGATTGTGTGGGAAATGTTGCAACAGTTGATCATAAAAGCTACAGAGAAGTACACACACGTACGCTCCATGCACACAGACACACACTCTAGTTCCTCACTTTCTCGCTGGTAGTATAACTGCCCACTGGAGTTTCTGTTCTCCCAGGTCCCTTAAGGAAGTGGTGGAGATTTACATGACACATTATAGAGAGAGAGAGAGAGACAGAGACAGAGAGAGAGAGAGAGAGAGATGCACTACTCTGACCAGAACACTGAGCTCAAATGAGTCATGTACCAGGGGCAGGAAGTGCTGCAAACTCCCTGTGTGTCAATGCTGACTACTGTACACAGCTCAGATATTGTGTTTGTGTGTATTATGAGAACATATAAAGGTAATATAAAGTGTGTGTATATATGTGTGTGTCTGTGTGAGTGTGTGTGTGCTCTGTACTGCTGTGAATATTTTTAAAAGCACATGTCTTAATACTAATGAAGTATTTGCCTGTAGCGGTGCGTGTTGTAGCACACACACACACAAACAAACAAACAATGGTAATGATAATTACATTTACATTTAGGACATTTAGCAGACGATCTTATCCAGAGCGACGTACAAAGTGCTTTGTCGTTTACTCGTAGAATATCCTAGTACAGTACAGTAGGTTAGAGTCCAACATACCAATGAACTTGAATACTATAAAAAAAATAATAATAAAATTTTAAATAAATAAATAAAAATTAGGTGTTTGTGTTTTAGGTTACAATTTGGTGTTAATTAGATGGTAATTAGGCTTTAATTGTATTACACATTTAATGCTCTTGTCATGATTGAAAGGTGGCCTTTTAAACTCAGTTTGTGTATGTGTGTATGCATGCGTGTGTACGTGTGTGTGTGTGTGTGTGCGTGTGTGTGCGTGTGTATACATGTACGTGTGTGTGTGTGTACGTGTACGTGTGTGTGTACGTGTGTGTACATGTACGTGTGTGTGTACGTGTGTGTACATGTACGTGTGTGTACATGTACGTGTGTATACATGTACGTGTGTGTACGTGTGTATACATGTACGTGTGTGTGTACGTGTGTATACATGTACGTGTGTGTGTGTACGTGCGTGTGTGTGTACGTGTGTATACATGTACGTGTGTGTACATGTACGTGTGTGTGTGTGTGTACGTGTGTGTGTGTGTGTACATGTACGTGTGTGTGTGTGTACATGTACGTGTGTGTGTGTACGTGTACGTGTGTGTGTGTACATGTACGTGTGTGTGTGTACGTGCGTGTGTGTATGCGTGTGTGTACGTGTACATGTGTGTGTGTGTGTACGTGTATGCGTGTGTGTGTACGTGTATGCGTGTGTGTGTACGTGTATGCGTGTGTGTATGTGCGTGTATGTGTATATGTGTACATACGTGTGTATACGTTTATGTGCGTGTGTGTGTGTGTGTGTACGCATGTGCGTGTGTGTACGTGTACATGTGTGTACGTGTATGTGCGTGTGTGTATACGTGTACATGTGTGTGTGTATGTGTGTGTACGTGTATGTGTGTACTCCAGGTGTACAGCACTAACAGCCCAAATGGAAGCAGGGGGAAGACATTCAAAGTTCATCTGCAGCTGTGGGACACAGCAGGACAGGAGAGGTACCTCACCATGATGATATTCTCACACCTGGTCACCATGACGATAATGTCACATCTGCAGAGCTGCGGGAGAGGGGGTGTGTAACCATGACGATAATGTCACACCTGCAGAGCTGGGGGGCTGTAACCATGACGATAATGTCACGCCTGCAGAGCTGGGGGGCTGTAACCATGACGATAATGTCACGCCTGCCGAGCTGGGGGGCTGTAACCATGACGATAATGTCATGCTGGGTTACTCAGACTGGGTCATGGGAGCAGAGCCTGAAGCTCTGTGATCTCTGGTCATCTCAACTGATCACATTGTTTGTGGTTGGTAGGAAACAAATAGATTATCAGGATGCTGTTAAGAACGAAAACAAAACATTGCATTCCTTTATTCCTTTACCTGAGAGGTACAGACATACCTTACCTGGGGTGAGTCACAGATAGTCTAACCTTTGCCAACACTTACCTGAGGGGAGTCACAGATAGTCTAACCTTTGCCAACACTTACCTGAGGGGAGTCACAGATAGTCTAACCTTTGCCAACACTTACCTGAGGGGAGTCACAGATAGTCTAACCTTTGCCAACACTTACCTGAGGGGAGTTACAGACACACCATATCCACCAACACTTACCTGAGGTGAGTCACAGACACAGTCTAACCTTCACCACCAATTATGTGAGATGAGTCACAGACACAGTCTAACCTTCACCAACACTTACCTGAGGTGAGGCACAGACATAGTCTAACATTCACCACCAATTACGTGAGTTGAGTCACAGACATAGTCTAACCTTCACCAACACTTGCCTGAGGTGAGGCACAAAGCCAAACATTCACCAACACTTATCTGAAAGGCACACAGTCTAACCTTCACCACCACTTACCTGAGGTGAGTTACAGATGCAGTCTAACCTTCACCAACACTTATCTGAGGTGAGTCACAGACACAATCTAACCTTCACCAACACTTACTTGAGGTGAGGCACAGACACAGCGTAAATTTCACGAATACTTACCTGAGATGAGTCTCTGACACAGTCAGTAACACTTACCTGAGAGGCACAAACATAGTGAAACCTTCACCCACATTTTCCTGAGTTGAGTCAGACAGTCTAACCTTTACCAACACTTACCTGAGTTGAGGCTCAGATGCAGACACAGTCTAACCTTCACAACATTTACCTGAGTTGAGGCTCAGACGCAGTCTAACCGTCACAATATTTACCTGAGTTGAGTCACAGACACAGTCTAACCTTCACCAACACTTATCTGAGGTGAGTCACAGACACAGTCTAACCTTCACCAACACTTACCTGAGTTGAGTCACAGACACAGTCTAACCTTCACCAACACTTACCTGAGTTGAGTCACAGACACAGACAAACCTTCACCAACACTTATCTGAGTTGAGTCACAGACACAGTCTAACCTTCACCAACACTTACCTGAGTTGAGTCACAGACACAGTCTAACCTTCACCAACACTTACCTGAGTTGAGTCACAGACACAGTCTAACCTTCACCAACACTTACCTGAGTTGAGTCACAGACACAGTCTAACCTTCACCAACACTTACCTGAGTTGAGTCACAGACACAGTCTAACCTTCACCAACACTTACCTGAGTTGAGTCACAGACACAGTCTAACCTTCACCAACACTTACCTGAGTTGAGTCACAGACACAGTCTAACCTTCACCAACACTTACCTGAGTTGAGTCACAGACACAGACAAACCGTCACCAACATTTCCCTTTGGTGAGGCACACACATAATCTAACTTTCACCAACACTTCCATGATGTGAGTCACCAACACAGCCTAACCTCCACAAACACTTACCTGAGGTGAGTCACAGACATGCATATCTGAAGATCAGAATGAGTTTGCATATTTTCCTGAACATAATAAAATGTTTGTAGCATTGAATTTGTGGGAATGGAGGTTACGCAAAGGAATCACCTCAGCTCATGTTAGCAAAAATACCTGCTGTTCTTCAGAAGTATGACAACCCGACACCACTGACCCCTCAGCCCAGCTTACCATGTGTGTTACACGTGTGTCATACTGTCACAATCAGTCCCTCCTTGGCATTCCAGTTCCCATGGTGATGCTTTGTGTTTTGTTTTGTTTTGTTTTGGTCTTTGTTACATGTCCTTCCTAGTTTTGGTTTTCTCCGCCTCTTTGTTTAGTTACATTTACATTTACATTTACATTTATGGCATTTAGCAGACACTCTTATCCAGAGCGACTTACAAAAGTTCTTTGTCATTTACTCACAGAATACATCCTAGCACAGTACAGTAGGTTAGAGTCCAACATACCAATGAACTAGAATACTGTAGAATACAGGGATGAATGCTGATACCTAGAAGTACTAAATACACAAGGTCTATCTTAAACAATGATAAGTGCTAGAAACTTATATAGACGGATATAAAGTTCTCCATCCCCTTATTGGATTCTGATTTTGTCTGTTCTAGATGGTCAGTGCATTTCTCCTGTGTTTTGTTACCTGGTTTGCCGGTTATTTTGCGTTCTTTGTGTGCTCTTTGACATTCTTTTCGGATCTTGTTTGTCCTGCTCTCCTTTGTAGTTTCCCTCCAAATTGTTCCGAGTCTCCTCACATGTGGCTTATTTGGTTTGGTTTGTAGATGCGTTTAGTTTGATTAAATTCTCTCTGCATTTGCGTCTGTCTCCCACCTGTGCATGTTACACATGCGATGTGTGTCATACGGTGTTCCAGTCACAATTAGGGTAGGATAATAGGCTCAGGATAGGGTAAGATAAGTAGGGTCGCAGGGCAGTAGGGCAGTAAGGTAGCAGGGCAGTAGGGTAGTGGGGTACCAGGGTATTAGAGCACTAGGGCAGTAGGCTAGTGGGGTAGTGGGACAGTAGGGTAGTAGGGCAGTAGGTAGTGGGGTAGTAGGGTAGTAGGTCAGTAGGGTACCGGGGTATTAGGGCAGTAGGCTAGTGGGGTAGTGGGACAGTGGGGCAGTAGGTTAGTAAGGTAGCAGAGCAGTAGTGTAGTGGGGTAGTAGGGCAGTTGGGTATTAGGGCAGTAGGATAGTAGGGCAGTAGGTTAGTAGGACAGTAGAGTAATAGGGCAGTAGTGTAGTAGGGCAGTAGGGTAGTGGGGCAGTAGGCAGTAGAGTAGTAGGGCAGTAGGTCAGTAGGGTACCGGGGTATTAGGGTGGTAGGGCAGTAGGGCAGTAGAGTAGTAGGGCAGTAGGTAGTGGGGAAGTAGGGTAGTAGGGCAGTAGGGTACCGAGGTATTAGGGCGGTAGGGTAGTAGGGTAGTGGGACAGTAGAGTAGTAGGGCAGTAGGGCAGTAGGGTACCAGGGTATTAGGGCGGTAGGGCAGTAGGTGTGTGCTCAGAGAAGGAGGGACCATGAGCCACTTCAAACACGGCTGATGACGTCATCGTTCTTGTCATCATGACACCAGGTTCCGGAGCCTGACGACGGCGTTTTTCCGAGACGCGATGGGATTTCTGCTCATGTTTGACCTCACCAGCCAGCAGAGTTTCCTCAATGTGCGCAACTGGATGAGTGAGTGACATTTCACTCTCAAAACACCAGACTTCATTTGATTAATAAACAAAAAATTAAAATATCAGTTACATTTATTTCTTTATTTATTTTGGAGAAATAACATTTTTGTACATTTATAACTTCTCAGTTAACACAAAATACGAAACTCTGAGGAAAGTGTTTTCACAGCGTTCCGTTCTGTTCAGCTAGAGCAGACTGGACTAGAGCTGCCATTATACACACTGGTTACGTTAGGGTTAGTGTTAGGGTTAGTGTTAGAGTTAGAGTTAGTGTAGGGCTAGGGTTAGGGTTAGTGTAGGGTTAGTGTAGGGTTGGGGTTAGAGTTAGTGTAGGGCTAGGGATAGGGTTAGTGTAGGGTTGGGGTTAGGGTTAGGATTAGTGTAGGGTTAGGGTTGGGATTAGTTTAGGGTTAGATTTAGGGTTAGGATTAGTGTAGGGTTAGAGTTGGTGTAGGGTTAGAGTTAGGGTTAGGGTTGGGGTTTAGAGTTAGGGTTAGGGTTGGGGTTAGAATTAGTCCAGCTCTGTTCTGCAGAGGGGAGAGAGGAGGCGTGTTAATCAAAGAGATTGGTGGGCTGGCTTAATTCTGACAGTCTGATTGGTGAATTGCTCTGATTGGCTCAGGTCAGCTGCAGGCTAATGCATACTGTGAAAATCCTGACATCGTTCTTGTCGGCAACAAGGCGGATCTGGCAGACCAGAGAGAGGTACAGGAGAGACAGGCAAAGGAACTGGCAGAGAGATATGGGTGAGACCACACGCACACACACACACTCACACACACTCGTACACACACACTCCATCTTAAATCTCATAATAAAATATAACACATTCACACATGAAATATAACACACAATGTTTTTTAGCCTTAATCTGTCTGAAAATGTGGTTTGTTTTTGAGCTCTGGGATTAGTTAGGGTTGGTCTGTAGCTTCAAACAGCTAAGGACTGAAGCCGGCTCTGCTCGGGACTAAACCCTGTTCTGCTCGGGACTATACCTGGCTCTGTTCGGGACTGTTCTGTTTGGGGCTATACCTGGCTGTGTTCAGGACTAAACCCTGTTCTGTTCGGGACTATACCTGGCTCTGTTTGGGACTAAACCCTTCTTACTGCCAGTTGGCTCTTCTGCCCTTCCCAGAATCCCCTACTTTGAGACGAGTGCAGCCACAGGTGTGCAGGTGGATAGGGTGGTAGTCACACTGCTGGACCTGGTGATGAAGAGGATGGAGCAGTGTGTGGAAAAGCCCACCCCCGACACCCAGAATGCTGCCAGCACCGCCCAGCTTGACTCCGCCCCCGCCAGCCAGAAGAAATGCGCCTGCTAGAAAACCCCCGCCCTTCTAACCCCCCACTTACACGCATACACTTCCAGCTCCCTCCTGTGGACAGATGCAGACTTGCGGTTGGGCCTGGTCCATGCTGACATGTGGTGAGCGCAGGGTCAGGTCCGGTCAGGCTCTGGTTCTGTAGGACCTCCAGTGCACGCTGGAGTATTTCCACAGTCCCCTCTGGTTAATCTCCTCTGGTCATGGCACCTTCCCCCTTTACACTCAGTCATGTAAACAATCTTGGAGAATTGTAGAACTTAAACATATCTTAAATGTATGGATTAGATTCTATACATACTGTACAATCCACCTTTACAAAATGAATGTGTTGGGTTGTTTTTGGTAACCTGGATGTGTGTTATATTGATTTCAATTTCATTTGATTTCATACGTTTGTAGGCATCACATTTATCTGTGCTGTGTACCTAGTTTATTAAAACGCCATTAGCTTTGCACCCTTGTTATGGCTCACACGCGCAGGGCCAGCATCCTGCTCGCAGGAACGTACCCAGTCCTGCTCAGGCAGCGGGGACCCCGCCCCCCTGAGTCCTGATTTCAAATGAGTCTTTGTCTGTTAAGTGAATGCACACTGGTCAGTGTTGAGCTGGCCCCTGGTCAGTGTTTAGCTCAGCATTTTTGGGGTGGAATATTTTAAATAGTCTGTCTAATCCAGGATCAGGTTTAATCTGTGTGCATGCAATTAGCTCTGAGTGCACAGAAGAGAAACCCTTCTTTGTAAATCCTGAATTTCTTAATTCTTACCTCACACAGACTGGTGTGTATGTCTGTGAAATGTGTGTGGTGTCCTGGGTAGTCCAATGGGGAGCGAGGTCACCTCGTCCTCTAGTGGTAACCAGTCTAACCAGTCAGCGAGGTCACCTCGTCCTCTAGTGGTAACCAGTCTAACCAGTCGGCGAGGTCACCTCGTCCTCTAGTGGTAACCAGTCGGCGAGGTCACCTCGTCCTCTAGTGGTAACCAGTCTAACCAGTCAGCGAGGTCACCTCGTCCTCTAGTGGTAACCAGTCGGCGAGGTCACCTCGTCCTCTAGTGGTAACCAGTCTAACCAGTCAGCGAGGTCACCTCGTCCTCTAGTGGTAACCAGTCTAACCAGTCAGCGAGCTCACCTCGTCCTCTAGCTGTAACCAGTCAGCGAGCTCACCTCGTCCTCTATCTGTAACCAGTCTAACCAGACAGCGAGCTCACCTCGTCCTCTAGCTGTAACCAGTCAGCGAGCTCACCTCGTCCTCTATCTGTAACCAGTCTAACCAGTCAGCGAGCTCACCTCGTCCTCTAGTGGTAACCAGTCTAACCAGTCGGCGAGCTCACCTCGTCCTCTAGCTGTAACCAGTCAGCGAGCTCACCTCGTCCTCTAGCTGTAACCAGTCAGCGAGCTCACCTCGTCCTCTATCTGTAACCAGTCTAACCAGTCAGCGAGCTCACCTCGTCCTCTAGCTGTAACCAGTCAGCGAACTCACCTCGTCCTCTATCTGTAACCAGTCTAACCAGTCAGCGAGCTCACCTCGTCCTCTAGTGGTAACCAGTCTAACCAGTCAGTGAGCTCACCTCGTCCTCTAGCTGTAACCAGTCTAACCAGTCAGTGAGCTCACCTCGTCCTCTAGCTGTAACCAGTCTAACCAGTCAGCGAGCTCACCTCGTCCTCTAGCTGTAACCAGTCAGCGAGCTCACCTCGTCCTCTATCTGTAACCAGTCTAACCAGTCAGCGAGCTCACCTCGTCCTCTAGCTGTAACCAGTCAGCGAACTCACCTCGTCCTCTATCTGTAACCAGTCTAACCAGTCAGCGAGCTCACCTCGTCCTCTAGTGGTAACCAGTCTAACCAGTCAGTGAGCTCACCTCGTCCTCTAGCTGTAACCAGTCTAACCAGTCAGTGAGCTCACCTCGTCCTCTAGCTGTAACCAGTCTAACCAGTCAGCGAGCTCACCTCGTCCTCCAGCTGTAACCAGTCTAACCAGTCGGCGAGCTCACCTCGTCCTCCAGCTGTAACCAGTCTAACCAGTCGGCGAGCTCACCTTGTCCTCCAGCTGTAACCAGTCTAACCAGTCGGCGAGCTCACCTTGTCCTCCAGCTGTAACCAGTCTAACTAGTCGGCGAGCTCACCTCGTCCTCTAGCTGTAACCAGTGAGCGAGCTCACCTCGTCCTCTAGCTGTAACCAGTCTAACCAGTCGGCGAGCTCACCTCGTCCTCTAGCTGTAACCAGTCTAACCAGTCGGCGAGCTCACCTCGTCCTCTAGCTGTAGCCAGTCTAACCAGTCAGCGAGCTCACCTCGTCCTCTAGCTGTAGCCAGTCTAACCAGTCAGCGAGCTCACCTCGACCTCTAGCTGTAACCAGTCTAACCAGTCAGTGAGCTCACCTCGTCCTCTAGCTGTAACCAGTCGGCGAGCTTTTCTCGTTCTCTATCGGCAACCAGTCAGCGAGCTCACCTCGTCCTCTAGCGGTAACCAGTCTAAGCAGTCAGCAAGATCACCTACGTAATGTGGGTGCGACACTGGTACCTTTCACCTGACAAGCACTGACAAGCTACAGGCTCTGGATGTTCAGGGGCCCCAATTACAGTAATTACCCCAACTACGCCAACTACCCCAACTATGCCAACTACCCTAACTACCCCAACTATGCTTTTTACCCAACTACGCCAATTACACCTACTATGCCAACTACAATAACTGAACCAACATAATTATCCTAGATGCTCAGCCCGTCGAGCACGGCCAGTCATATCCCAGCAGTGCTCCATGGCCAATCACATCACAGCACTGCTCAATGGCCAATCCAATCCCAGCACTGCTCCACGGCCAATCACATCACAGCACTGCTCGACAGCCTCAGCACGTTACGTCCCGGCCAGCGCGTTTTTGTGTGCTGTAAGGACGCGGTTTCTCAGGTCTGGATTTCCCCTGATCCAGCTCGTCAGATAACTGTCATGGTCTTAGTGAGAAGAGGAGTGAGACAGACCCAGATAGAGGCCCAGACACACCGGCATGGAGACTGGACGGAACCCAGATAGACGCCCGGACACACTGGCACGGATCCGGGATGGGACCCAGAGAGAGGCCCGGACACACCTGCATGGCGGCCCAACTCCGAGCCCAGACGACCAGTGATAAATGTAAATACTTTAAATTACAAATCAGAGAATAAGCTTCCCCATGTAGAAGAAGCCAGCACCACACGGTTTGGGTCGCTTAGACTGAGCTTGACTCATCCTGCCATGGAACTGCCACAAGTTCACTTTAGTTTTGAAATGGTCAGTTTAACATCCTGCTTAGGGAAATAACCAAGGACTCACGGACCTGTGCTTGCAGGGGCAGCAGAGGCATTAGAAACGTTTGACCTGTAATCTGAAGTGTGAATATTCATGAGGAGCACTAATCCCATGTGCTGGGAACACTAGAGAATCAGATAGGAACCGCATGCTCCAGAACACCCCCCCCCCCCCCGAAGTAAAGTCCCCCATGCGATCTAGAAAAGTCTCTGTGGGTCCTGGGATAGGCTGCTCATGTTCTAGAACATCCTGCTGGAGTTCTGGAACAGCACCTGCAGGTTCTAGAACACCGTCTACAGGCTCACACACGCTGGACATCACCAAGAATTCCTGAGAATTTCTGAGGCGGCAGCGGCGTGGTCTTGAGAAGCCCTGGACATTTTCCCTTGCTGGTGTAACCCACATTATTACTGATCATCCACGAGCAGTCAATGGGATTTAGTTTTCTGTGGAAGGTTTTTTTTTTTTTTTTTTAAGTAAATGCATTTATCCTCCTCTGTGCCAAGCATGTCGTATTGTGCCATACTGTTCCCACACACACACACACACACACACACACACACACACGGTCCTGTGTGGAGACCATTCACACACACACACACGCTGACTCGGACCTGTGTGGAGACCGTTCACACACACGCTGACTCGGTCCTGTGTGGTGACCGTTCAGACACACACACGCTGACTCGGTCCTGTGTGGTGACCGTTCAGACACACACACGCTGACTCGGTCCTGTGTGGTGACCGTTCAGACACACACACACACGCTGACTCGGTCCTGTGTGGTGACCGTTCAGACACACACACACACGCTGACTCGGTCCTGTGTGGTGACCGTTCAGACACACACACGCTGACTCGGTCCTGTGTGGTGACCGTTCAGACACACACACACACGCTGACTCGGTCCTGTGTGGTGACCGTTCAGACACACACACGCTGACTCGGTCCTGTGTGGTGACCGTTCAGACACACACACGCTGACTCGGTCCTGTGTGGTGACCGTTCAGACACACGCTGACTCTGTCCTGTGGTGTGACCGTTCACACACACGCTGACTCGGTCCTGTGGTGTGACCGTTCACACACACGCTGACTCGGTCCTGTGGTGTGACCGTTCACACACACGCTGACTCGGTCCTGTGGTGTGACCGTTCACACACACGCTGACTCGGTCCTGTGGTGTGACCGTTCACACACACGCTGACTCGGTCCTGTGTGGTGACCGTTCACACACACGCTGACTCGGTCCTGTGGTGTGACCGTTCACACACACGCTGACTCGGTCCTGTGGTGTGACCGTTCACACACACGCTGACTCTGTCCTGTGGTGTGACCGTTCACACACACACGCTGACTCTGTCCTGTGTGGTGACTGTTCACACACACACACACACACACTGACTCGGTCCTGTGTGGTGACTGTTCACACACACACGCTGATTCGGTCCTGTGTGGTGACTGTTCACACACACACGCTGATTCGGTCCTGTGGTGTGACCGTTCACACACACTGACTCGGTCCTGTGTGGTGACTGTTCACACACACACACACACACACGCTGACTCGGTCCTGTGTGGTGACTGTTCACACACACACACACACACACAGACTCGGTCCTGTGTGGTGACTGTTCACACACACACACACACACACAGACTCGGTCCTGTGTGGTGACTGTTCACACACACACACACACACACACACACACACACACACACACACAGACTCGGTCCTGTGGTGTGACCGTTCACACACGCTGACTCGGTCCCGTAGTGTAAGACTCTAGAGGTAAAACTCTTTCTAGTGGATGGGCACTGGACGTTCCTTTTTAAACCGATCTGCTGTTTTAAAATGTTGTTTAAGAACAAAGTTGTCCCAGGAGTTTTGTTTTCCTGCGTCATAAACCTGGGACCAATTGTTTCTTTTGGAATATGATCAAACAGCGCAAGACGAGAAAAGAAAAAAGACCAACACATGATTTAAATGTTTCTTTTCCATCTTTACGTTCTGCTTTGAAAGTTTACACTGAACAACTCTGTGCCTGCGCAGCTCTGTTGACTAATGACACTCTGTCCTTTGTAACAGTCGTGACCTCTTAGGTATTTTAATGCATAAAAAGCATATTTAACAGAATCAAATTTAACAGGTATGATGTGTGACGGTACACCAGGTTTCCTTAAATCTGGTTTTCTTTGAGAACATTATGTTGTAAGTGTTCAGTAAGTTCCTTATGAATAAAGGAGAAGAAAAACGTGCGAGTGTGTGTATGGGGGCGCTTGATAATTTTTTAATACGCTTTGGGATGAGCAGTGGGAGCTAAAATGCTTTAGTGTTTATGGATACATCGTGTTCTTGGGGAGAGCGGCTCCAGGTTTGTGTGTTTACTCTCACTAGAGTGATAAACAGAGACCAGTGACATGTAAACAATGCTTAACTTGTAATCAGGGCCAAGAACACACTCCTCACACACCACCATATCGATAAGCTCACACAATAGGATCGTAACGGAAAAAACAGACGATACTCACTCCAAGGGTCCGGGAGCAACCAAACACACATGCTGTGGAGAATAAACGTGTTCATTTGAGGACTATAAAGCAATTTGAGTTTATATCTCATATGAGCTGCACCCTACAGAAAAAAAGTAACAGTCACCTTCATAAAATCATACTTAATAATCACCATCATAATTATCACCATCATAAATACTGTTTGCTTTTTGATGGTCAAAATGACAATGCTGCTTTAAATGTCAAATGTTAATATGGTTT
>NC_137517.1:19247500-19280000 GCF_041902795.1 Electrophorus electricus | reverse complement strand
GGAGTGTGTGTACGAGAGAGAGAGAGTGTGTGTGTGGGTGTGTGTGGGGGGGGAGTGTGTGTACGAGAGAGAGAGAGTGTGTGTGTGGGGGGGAAGTGTGTGTACGAGAGAGAGAGAGTGTGTGTGTGGGGGGGAGTGTGTGTACGAGAGAGAGAGAGTGTGTGTGTGTGGGGGGGAGTGTGTGTACGAGAGAGAGAGAGAGTGTGTGTGTGGGGGGGAGTGTGTGTACGAGAGAGAGAGAGAGTGTGTGTGTGTGGGGGGGAGTGTGTGTACGAGAGAGAGAGAGAGTGTGTGTGTGGGGGGGGAGTGTGTGTACGAGAGAGAGAGAGAGTGTGTGTGTGGGGGGGGGAGTGTGTGTACGAGAGAGAGAGAGAGTGTGTGTGTGGGGGGGGGAGTGTGTGTACGAGAGAGAGAGAGTGTGTGTGTGGGGGGGAGTGTGTGTACGAGAGAGAGAGAGTGTGTGTGGGGGGGAGTGTGTACGAGAGAGAGAGAGTGTGTGTGGGGGGGAGTGTGTACGAGAGAGAGAGAGTGTGTGTGTGGGGGGGGAGTGTGTGTACGAGAGAGAGAGTGTGTGTGTGTGGGGGGGGAGTGTGTGTACGAGAGAGAGAGTGTGTGTGTGGGGGGGAGTGTGTGTACGAGAGAGAGAGAGTGTGTGTGTGGGGGGGGAGTGTGTGTACGAGAGAGAGAGAGTGTGTGTGTGGGGGGGGGAGTGTGTGTACGAGAGAGAGAGTGTGTGTGTGTGGGGGGGAGTGTGTGTACGAGAGAGAGAGAGAGAGAGAGAGAGAGAGAGAGAGAGTGTGTGTGTGGGGGGGAGTGTGTGTACGAGAGAGAGAGTGTGTGTGTGGGGGGGGAGTGTGTGTGTGGGGGGGAGTGTGTGTACGAGAGAGAGTGTGTGTACGAGAGAGAGAGAGAGTGTGTATACCTCTCCTCCACTCTGAGTGTATTCTCTAACTCTCTAGCTCTCATCTCTGCTTTAGTGACCACGTGTTCCTGGACCATGTTACTCTGCAACTCCTCCATCTCACTTCGTAGCTCTCGCACCTGAACACAAATAGAGCAGTCATCACCACCAACACACACACACACACACACACACACACACACACACACACACACACACACAGTGATCCAAACACAACTAAACTATAAATCTCACACACACAGTCTCACCACCGCAATCCAAAAATAACACATACTGGCATAAATAAAACTATAAATCACCGTCTCACACACACGTAATATCTATAAAACTATAAATCACTGTCTCTCACACACACACACACACACGTAATACCTGTTTTTCCAGGATGATTTTCTCACACTCCAGTTGGTCATTAAGGTCTTTCTGCTGAATTAGTTTGAGTTGGAACTGTTCAGACTGAGAAAACAAAACCAAACAAACATTCAAGTAATTCACAGATCTGTACACATGCGCACACACGCTTCAAACCAGCACTACAATCTATAGTTACAGTTTGGTCTATAACTACATTCTGAGTCTGCTAAATGCCGTAAATGTAAATGTGTGTGCACGCACGGACCTGGTCCAGAGCTTTCTTGAGTTTGCTCACTGATCTCTGTTCATTCTCTTGCAACTCCTCCAGATCAGTTTCCAGATCAATAAACTTTTCCTGAAACAGGTAAGGACATTATGTGTGTGTTTCGTACACTCCAAACAGATGTGCAGAGATGTAACTGACTGCGTTACATACCCTTACAACTAGTCAAGTCAGAGACGTTACCTTATAAAATGGGGTTTAAGCAACCATGTAAGAAACTGGGCCTGTTTGAGCTGCATACCTGCGCCTGTTTGAGCTGTTTGACTAGGTCGTCTTTGGCCTGCATTACGGTCTGTAGCTCCATCTGCAGGTCGTCCACTCTGCGCTCGGCCTGTTTACACTGGAGCTGCGCACGCTCTCGGAGCTGAATCTCCTCCTCCAGAGACTGTTCCTTATCCAGCAGTTTATCAGACACCTGCATACATAAACACACACAGACACGTAGACACAAGCACACCAGTGGAGGATTATGGTGTGGTAAAGTATCAATGACATTGTAGATTCCAGTGGCATGTAGGATTATATGGGTGTGACAGATGAGGGTGTGTTACATTTGTGTGTGTGTGAGAATCTGTCTGTGGGTGTGTGTGTCTGTGTGCACATGTGGGTTTTTGTGTGTGTATGCGTGCGTGTGCATGCATGTGTATGTATGTGTGTGCACTTGTATGTATGCATGTACGTACGTATGCATGTATGTATGTGCGTGTATGTGTGTGCACGCATGTGTATGTATGTGTGCGTGCATGTGTATGTGTGTGCGTGCGTGCGTGCATGTGCGTATGTATGTATGTGCGTGCACGTGCGTATGTGCGTATTTGCATGTACGCATGCATGTATGTGCATGCATGCTCGTATATGTATGTATGCGCGTATGTATGTGCACGTGTATGTATTTATGTATGCGCACATGTATGCATGTGCGTATGTGCGTATGTATGCATGTGCGTATGTATATGTGCGTATGTATGCATGTGCGTATGTGCGTATGTATGCATGTGCGTATGTATGCATGTGCGTATGTATGCATGTGCGTATGTATGCATGTGCGTATGTATGCATGTGCGTATGTATGCATGTGCGTATGTATGCATGTATGTATGTGCGTATGTGCGTACACGAGTGTGTATATGTGTTGGGCACACCTCCCCCTGCAGGCGGCTGGTGATCTGCTGCAGGCGTAGCACCTCCTGATCTTTCTCCATCATGCTCTCCTCCAGCTCCTCCACCCTCATCTGTGTGTCCATGCGCAGCTTCTGCTGGAGGTTCAGCTCTGCACTGGCCTGGGAGCTCTGCTGGAGCACCTCCGCGAGCTACCACACACGTGTGGGAGAGAGAGAGAGTGAGTGAGTGAGAGAGTGAGAGTGAGAGAGAGAGAGAGAGTGTGTGTGTGTGAGTGTGTACCTCTGTCTCCAGTCTCTCCACAGTGGCGTTCAGCTCCATGGTCTTCTTGCCTTTGGTCTCCTTCTCCATCACCATCTCCTCCAACTTCCTCTCAGTCAGCCACAGCTTCTCTGACAGCTCCTGGGTGTGGAGCGTCTGCTTCTCCAGAGAATCCTGTTCCCCCCCCACGCACACACATATATACACGCGCACACATATATACACGCGCACACATATATACACGCGCACGCAGGCAAACACACACCTCTGCATCCTGTATTTTGTTCTTGAGTGACTGTTGCAAAAAGTTGAAGGCATATTCCTGAGTGTTTGCTTCTACCATCACCACTCTAGCATCTTTCAGTTCCACCTGAAACACACACAGACACACACACCTGAGTCACATGGATTTCAGTACGTGTGTGAGTGTGTGAGAGAGAGAGAGAAAGAGAGAGAGTGTGTGTGTGTGTGTGGGGCCATCTCTGACCTCCATGTTTTTCAGACGCTCCAGCAGGACGTTGTTGCTGCTCTCCAGGTCTACGATCACGTCCCTCATCCTCTTTAGCTCACCCTGCAGCTGTGTGTTCATCCGCAGAAGGTCCTCATTGCTCACCAGAAGACCTCGCATCTCAAAACGGATCTGTGTTCGCTCCTTATCCAGCTCAATGCTCTCAGCCTCCAGAAACTGATTCCTCTGCAGGGAGAGAGAGAGGGATGGAGGGAGCAGGAGAAAGGGAGGGAGAGAGAGAGGGGGAGAGAGAGGGAGGGAGAGATCAACAGGTTCCTCTGAAGGTTTCTTAGTGTGCGGAATAAAGGGGTGAGTGGGCGTGGCCTTTCACTCACTCTCTGAAGTGCCTCCATCTGCTTGGTCAGCTCCTCGATGTAATCACGCTTGGCAGAAACGTTGTTTCTGAGCAATGGGTGGGCGGGGACAGCCTGAAGAGGAACAATGAACAATGCAGTGTTAGCCCACTGGCCCTGTTAGCCCACTAGCAGTGTAAACTGACTGAAACATGTTACACTGGCAGTTTAGCAAGACATGAAGTCATTATGCGATGTGCTACTCAAATGTGTGAGCATTTCAGTTCAGGTTATCATTAGTCATGGTTAGTTTTTTTTTTGTGACGTCAGAGCAGCACACCTCTCGTCTCCTGGTGAGGGTTTCATAGGTGGAGAAGCGTCCCCGGGTTGACAGCACTGTGGGAGACGCCCCCGAGCTCATACTTCGGTTCAGACCGAATGCGTTGTAGTCGGAGGAGACCGGAGACATCAGCTCTGGGACCTGATACACAGACGTGCCTTAATGTGACCTCAACGTGACCTCAGTGTGGTAACCCTCTCTACAGCATTAGAGGGTCATCCCAGTCTGGTTGATTAATGTGTCATTTACACTGAGACCGTAGTCCTGGTGTCTGTGTCCATGAAGTGTCATCGTGTAATGCCGAGTTACCTTGTAGTCTGACACTCTGTTGACAGGGCTGTAGTCCAGGGAGAGGGTGGAGTAGGGGCTGTTAAATGTCCTGACGGGACTCTCCACACTGGATGTCTGTGGATGAAGAGATGCAACTGTTAGACACGCGCTGGATCAGTGTGTGTGGACACTTAACCCCCCCCCAGACAGTGCCGTCACCAGTCTTAACCCCCCCCCCAGACAGTGCCGTCACCAGTCTTAACCCCCCCCCCAGACAGTGCCGTCACCAGTCTTAACCCCCCCCCAGACAGTGCCGTCACCAGTCTTAACCCCCCCCCCAGACAGTGCCGTCACCAGTCTTAACCCCCCCCCCAGACAGTGCCGTCACCAGTCTTAACCCCCCCCCCAGACAGTGCCGTCACCAGTCTTAACCCCCCCCCCAGACAGTGCCGTCACCAGTCTTAACCCCCCCCCCAGACAGTGCCGTCACCAGTCTTAACCCCCCCCCAGACAGTGCCGTCACCAGTCTTAACCCCCCCCCCAGACAGTGCCGTCACCAGTCTTAACCCCCCCCCCAGACAGTGCCGTCACCAGTCTTAACCCCCCCCCCAGACAGTGCCGTCACCAGTCTTAACCCCCCCCCAGACAGTGCCGTCACCAGTCTTAACCCCCCCCCCAGACAGTGCCGTCACCAGTCTTAACCCCCCCCCCAGACAGTGCCGTCACCAGTCTTAACCCCCCCCCAGACAGTGCCGTCACCAGTCTTAACCCCCCCCCAGACAGTGCCGTCACCAGTCTTAACCCCCCCCCAGACAGTGCCGTCACCAGTCTTAACCCCCCCCCAGACAGTGCCGTCACCAGTCTTAACCCCCCCCCAGACAGTGCCGTCACCAGTCTTAACCCCCCCCCAGACAGTGCCGTCACCAGTCTTAACCCCCCCCCAGACAGTGCCGTCACCAGTCTTAACCCCCCCCCAGACAGTGCCGTCACCAGTCTTAACCCCCCCCCAGACAGTGCCGTCACCAGTCTTAACCCCCCCCCAGACAGTGCCGTCACCAGTCTTAACCCCCCCCCAGACAGTGCCGTCACCAGTCTTAACCCCCCCCCCAGACAGTGCCGTCACCAGTCTTAACCCCCCCCCCAGACAGTGCCGTCACCAGTCTTAACCCCCCCCCCAGACAGTGCCGTCACCAGTCTTAACCCCCCCCCCAGACAGTGCCGTCACCAGTCTTAACCCCCCCCCAGACAGTGCCGTCACCAGTCTTAACCCCCCCCAGACAGTGCCGTCACCAGTCTTAACCCCCCCCCAGACAGTGCCGTCACCAGTCTTAACCCCCCCCCAGACAGTGCCGTCACCAGTCTTAACCCCCCCCCAGACAGTGCCGTCACCAGTCTTAACCCCCCCCAGACAGTGCCGTCACCAGTCTTAACCCCCCCCCAGACAGTGCCGTCACCAGTCTTAACCCCCCCCCAGACAGTGCCGTCACCAGTCTTAACCCCCCCCCAGACAGTGCCGTCACCAGTCTTAACCCCCCCCAGACAGTGCCGTCACCAGTCTTAACCCCCCCCCAGACAGTGCCGTCACCAGTCTTAACCCCCCCCCAGACAGTGCCGTCACCAGTCTTAACCCCCCCCCAGACAGTGCCGTCACCAGTCTTAACCCCCCCCCAGACAGTGCCGTCACCAGTCTTAACCCCCCCCCAGACAGTGCCGTCACCAGTCTTAACCCCCCCCCCAGACAGTGCCGTCACCAGTCTTAACCCCCCCCAGACAGTGCCGTCACCAGTCTTAACCCCCCCCAGACAGTGCCGTCACCAGTCTTAACCCCCCCCAGACAGTGCCGTCACCAGTCTTAACCCCCCCCAGACAGTGCCGTCACCAGTCTTAACCCCCCCCAGACAGTGCCGTCACCAGTCTTAACCCCCCCCAGACAGTGCCGTCACCAGTCTTAACCCCCCCCAGACAGTGCCGTCACCAGTCTTAACCCCCCCCAGACAGTGCCGTCACCAGTCTTAACCCCCCCCAGACAGTGCCGTCACCAGTCTTAACCCTCCTAGTTGCACACCCTAATTCCTCACCATGCTGGAGCTGCTGTCCCAGTCTCTGGGCATGAGGGACTCCATCGACTTCCAGTGGCTCAGGGAGTTATTGGCCACCACGCCATTGGTACTGGTGGGTCCACCTGGACCGCTGGCACCGTCGCCCTGCATGTCGGCCAGGAAGAACTTGGGGCTGGGAGTGGTGGTCTTAGGCGAGCTGGGCTCGTCTGACACCAGGCTGTCCAAGTGCTTGTCTGTGTCCACCTGAGTGTCCTGGAAGAGATGCACATGATTGGCCATGTGTGAGTCTGTGGTGTGTGCACTAAAACACACATATGGAGCAGCACGCACACACACAGGTCTGCAAGTGTGCGTGTGCGCCGTATAAGCAAAACAGCTTGTGCAAAGCGATGCATGTCAGCAAACTAAGCTTTGAGAAAACACACACACACACACACACACACACACACACACACACACAAGCCAGTCACCTCTGAGGCAAAATGTTAAAGGCTTATGCAGTAATGGTTTCCACTGCTAAAGTGCTTATGCATGGGGGCTCCTGGGTTAGTAGCCTGGCAGTTAGCCGTGGAACCTCCCGCCCACCGATCCGCACGCGGCAGGCCCTCGCTTGCATGCACATACACGCTCCTGGTTGCCGAGGCGCAGCACATACCAGGGCAGCCAGGGGGCCGCTGTTGAGCAGGAGACCTGGGGCAGTGGAGTCCACCGCCGGTGAGACTCCGCCCCCACCACCGGCCCCAGCCCTCTCTCCTGATGGAGGTGTTATGGTCACCATGGGAACAGCAATCTGGATTTCACTCATCTTCACATCGCTCATTCCGTCCTTTTCTTGGACACTGGCCGAATCCTGACCTGGTTTGACCTCTGCCCCACCTGCACCTTTGGCCTCCTGTGCCAGGTTGGTGTGAGAGTTCTTGGGGGAGGTGCTGGGCGAGAACTTGTGGATGAGGTGTTTGACGCTTCCTGAGCGCGTCAGACTGGCCCTCCTGACCAGTTTCCTGTCTCTCCTGTTCCTGTCCTCCACGCTGATCTGTCCCTCTACAGTCGTCATGACAACGTGTCCATTTGAAAGTTCAAAGTTATGCAGTGCGTCTTTGCTGTCTGTTCCCTGAGAAACACACCAACCTTTAGTTACACACACACACACACACACACACACACACACACACACACTTTCCACTGCCAACATTCATTGAGCTCACGAGGGAACAGAGAACATCTGTAGCAATAAACTTCAACACTGTCTGCAGCTAGCTGTCTGTCTGCAGCGATAAAGGTCAACACTGTCTGTCTGCAGCTAGATGTCTATCTGCACCGATAATTGTCAACATGGTCTGTCTGCAGCACATGTGGCCTCATTTTGGGAATGTATCTGACTTGCTGGACTCCCAAACGGCCCGTCTGCCAGATCGACTCAGACGGGACTGGATCCAGGAGGAGAGAGTGCCGAAACGCTGGTTCACAAAGCTCTCATCTCAGGACACACGGCTCAGACGAACAGGGGACCAGAGTGAGGACGTTCATTAAAGTGACAGGGGTCATCCCTGCTCATGTCCTTTAGGAGACAGGTCGGGTGTCAGTGGACCGCTGGGTGACATGATCTGACAGTCAAAAGGTTAAAGTCCACACACATCTGAGAAAAGCACGAAAGATGAACCGACAGCCAACGCACGTAGATGCCAGAATTACTCGATGTGACGCAATTGACAAATTCAGCGGACAGTGATGGAGCTGACCTCCACAAACAGATCAACACCTGGCATTTACACCAGCAGACACATGACACAGCCTCCGACGAAAGCCCTTCCAAAAACAGACAGACGCAGCCGAGCAGTGGAACAAACTGTAAATGAATAAATAAAAACAGTAGAAGTCTGATAATGTGAGACAGCACCACTGGCTAATCTCCAACAGATTACGTAGGTGAAAAAAATATCTGGCCTAATCCAGCGACTCAGCTAGCGCTGGGGAACACGCACCCCGTCTGGGCAAGCCTCTCCCCTGTACCTGCTTCAGTGCTGAACTCTTATTGTAATTAATACACTCACAGGAAATCACTAAACCACTAGTGCGCTAATCCCGACACCACACCCAAACAATGCTGCCCAACTGTTGCCAAGCGCATCATCATGGCAACGGCAGCTCCCACCCCCAGTCACTAGCAGTGGCGCCTGTGTGTGTGCGCAGAGGGTGCAGTGGGCGGGCCCTGGTATGCTAATGAGGTAAGGTGGTGGAGGCGTGGGATCGGGTCAGGGCTGCCCCAGACGGCGGGGGGCATTTGCTGCCCCACGGTGGGCATCTCTGGGTGGGGACAGTCTGGTCTGCTGAGGCACTTTGGAGACATCGTCATGGCTGTCAGCCCACGGAGACACGACAAACCCACTGGGAGATGAGATCATTAATAGGGCATCTGTCTCATTCCCACAGCATGCATGCACACACACCCACACACGTAAACCCACACACACTTGCACACTCCAAGGCTACATACTGTAAGCCATTCTAGCCAAGTATCATCACACTGGCACTGAAGGCAGAGAATGGGGAAGCATTAATTAACATTAACAAGGACTGATATGGTAGGTGTGTGTGTGTGTGTGTGTGTGTGTGTGTGTGTGCACGCGTGCGTACGCGAGAGACTGTGCGTGCGTGCGTGCGAGAGAGACTGTGCGTGCGAGAGACTGCGTGTGTGCGTGCGAGAGACTGTGCGTGTGCGTGCGAGAGACTGCGAGTGCGTGCGTGCGAGAGACTGTGCGAGTGCGTGCGAGTGAGAGACTGTGCGAGTGCGTGCGAGTGAGAGAGACTGTGCGAGTGCGTGCGAGTGAGAGAGACTGTGCGTGCGTGCGAGTGAGAGAGACTGTGCGTGCGTGCGAGTGAGAGAGACTGTGCGTGCGTGCGAGTGAGAGAGACTGTGCGTGCGTGCGAGTGAGAGAGACTGTGCGTGCGTGCGAGAGAGACTGTGCGTGCGTGCGAGAGAGACTGTGCGTGCGAGTGTATATATGCGGGGGGACTAGTATATTGTATTCATATGTCACCGCACTAGTGCCCTAGTAGGGTACTGAATTTATCATGCGTATTGACCTACATTTCTGCAATCCTATGCACCAACCTCACACCGCGTGTGGGCATGATATGTGTGTGTGTGTGTGTGTGTGTGTGTGTGTGTGTGTGTGTGTGTGTGTGAGTGCATGTGTGTATATATACTGTGGAATTTACCATCCATCCATCCATCCCCAGTCCACAACACAGTAAATGACTGAATCACAGTAAATATTAAAGGTGCTGTCTGTATTAAAGCTATATCTTATTTCAGATGGATTAGGGTTATTAAAAAGGTGCAGTCTATATCAACTGGCACCTTCTAGCTGTAATTCAGTTTGTAACAATACAAATTAAGAGTAACAGACTCGCTAATGGGATAATATAAGGATGTTACCATGACAACAGTATCACCTAGAGTGAGCGAGTGCTCAGACACACATCTCCCGCACCACTGTTGACTGTAACGCAGCTCCACCTACTGGCTGCTTGTGGAAGCATCAGAGCAGAGTTGCTAGCACAGCAGTTACCATGGTAGCATCCAGGCGACTCCTCCCTGGCATCCCGTTGGTCAGCTTGCTGGTCAGGTGGTATAGCTGCACGGTCTTCTGCTGGTACCTAGCCACGTCTTCTCCCAGCATCCGCAACAAGGTGATAAGTGCCTGCTCTCGAAACCTCAGTCGCTCAATGTGATCCGCTTTACCCACAATACACCTTGGCAGCTCACGCTCATCCCCTGGGAACAGCTGCAGCATCAGAAAAAGAAGGGTCAGCCCCCGGAGCTGCGTGTGACACACAGGTATCCTAGATAAATGCTCAGAATAGATTTAAAAGGTGCTATAAGGGGCTTTTTAGAGAGACTTAAAGTTAAAGTTAGCTTACAGCTCCAGTGTGGTGCTATACATGTAGTACTAGACTAATTTCAATTTCTGGACTAATTTGGACTAACAGTCATATTGGACAAGGCCAGTGGACTTACAGAGCTCGTCTCTGTGTTGGGTGGTGTCTGAAGCAAGTGTTTAGTGTGGTCCTCCGCAGGCTCTGAGAGTAGTGTCTGCTGTAACCGCACGGACCTTAATCTAACACACACACACACACACACACACACACAAAAGGAAGATCCAGGCAGGAGTGTAAATTTGCAGATATCAGTTGCTGTACTGAGCTGATAGCATTCCTGCATAGAACAGGGGGAGCACAATTTATCAGCCAGTTCAGTTCAGACAATAAGAGGCTATGCTAATGAGATGCTAATGATATGCTAAACAGCTTTGAAATGTCACACATAAATTATAAACACTGGACTGATCAAACTTGCTTTCTCTACACAGACTCTTATGACTTAGTCACAACATCTCCACTAGAGGGAGGACTACGTTTGTGTACTCATAGGTTCACTCAAACGTGTGTGTGTGTGTGTGTGTGTGTATACAGCCTCACGTCACCTTACTCTTTACCACACTACCCTTTATATAAAGTTACAACACACTGCAGCATGTTCCACCGCACATTACAACCCCTCTCTCCTAACCAGTCTTACTGTGTTCATCCCAGTCTCCAGCACACATCTGGTGTTTAATACCTCGTCCACCCACAAACAAACATGGCAGTTGTGCAAAAGAATGTCTGACCAGGATTTACCGTTAATGTTTAACATGGACAAAAGGAGGAAGGTGAGGAGAAAGAGAGAGTGGAGGGTCACAGCATCACACCAGAGGAGCAAAGATAGATGTGAAGGACCTCACACTGCTGCATCCCTGAGAACATCCGACTAGAAAAGCCTACTGCATACCCCCCCCCCCCACACACACACACACACAAGGATTGACAGATGAGTAAAAAAAGGGACATCCCATCACAAACTTGTGTGAAAGGCCCGAGCGTCAGTTACAGGTGTGACTCTCCGAGTCGTGACTGACTCTCTCATTAAGGTGTTTCAATTTTGACAGGGTTGGAGTTTTGCATGCTGGGCTCTAAAAGAGAAAACCAGTCGTGCCAGATGACTGACGTAACTGTCACACAAAGACAAGGATCCGTATTTACAAGGAGGTGGCAAATGGAAGCCCCGTCATTCCGGCACTGAGGAGCTTGGACAGGAATGTCACAAGGAAACATACAGGAAGAGTTCCAGTTTGTCAACGGAGCAAAATCCCCAAACACTGGACCACATGAATGAAAACCATCCATTTCTCATAGAACAGCACAATCTTCTCATCACATTACCACAGTCGAGCCAAATCTTTGTACCTGTCGGGTTTCAGCTACAGTGAGTCCCGTCAGAAACCCCAGAACTAATCTGGTCGGAATTAACCTCTAAAACCTGGAAAATCATTATTCAAAACAGGTGCCTGGGGTGATGAAAGTTGAAGTCTTTGGCAACCCAAATCTTTAAATCAACATTAGGTTTCCAGTAAAAGCACCTACGCCCTGCCGGTGTTGTGCACTGATGTCAGGATGTGCTCCAACATGCTCACCCGCTCCCTGAGCAGAAGGTACTCTGAAATTCCCAGGTACAAGCACACAGTCGACACAGACTGGAAGCTTAGCACGTCACGGAGAGCACAGGAGAAAGAGCGTTCCGGGAAAGAGGAGAATGACACAACAAAAAAAAAGTGTGTGTGTGCACACACACGTGCATGAGCAGGACGGGGAATGTCACCTTCTCATCACAGACAGCAAAATGTCGGGAAGTCATATGCAAATTAGGTGCCATGAATTTGGAGCCAACATCTTCTGGGGTTGATGTCATGTTAACATGGATCTGTCCACAAGCGGCATGTGTCTAAACACGTTACCCAAGGTAAACACAACTGGAGGTTTCTGTCAGGTGATCCGTCCTTCATCAGACTGTAATGCACATGCAAAATATGACGTAGATTTATGGATAACAGATCATAACACAGCAGAGTCTTGGTACAGGGGAGCAGCGTGGGAGAGAGTCCTGGATCTACATACATATACACACACATTATATATAAAAAATGTATTTGTGTGGAAAATTATATATGTACGTACATATATACACACACGTGTATTATATATATATATATATATATATATATATATATATATATATATATATATATATATATATATATATATATATATATATATATATATGTGTGTGTGTGTGTGTGTGTGTGTGTGTGTGTGTGTGTGTGTGTGTGTATGTGCATATATGTATGTGTGTGTGGGTATGTGTGCATGCCTGTATGTATGTGCGCGTGCGTGTGCATGTATGTATGTGCGCGCGTGCGTGTGTGTGCGCGCGTGCGTGTGTATGTGTGCGTATGTGTGCGCATGCGTGTATGTATGTGTGTGTGTGCATGTATGTATGTGTGTGTATATATGTGTATGTGTGCGTGTATGTGTGTGTGCTCACTGTTGTCTGACACAGATGATCTCCTGCTCTGTCCGTCTCTGCAGGTCTGTCAGTCTGATGTGACACTGTGTGATCAGACTCCACAACCTGCTAATCCCACCACTGTATTCTGCAAAGGTCTGCCATTAGATCAGACACACACACACACACACACACACACACACACACACACACACACACAGTTACACTGTCAAAATGTGTGTGTGGACTCTCAATCCCTTGCCTTTTACTAATGGTGCTCATGGAATTTCTGTACAGATTCAATACAAGCAAAATATTGCAGAAATAAATTCTTATAATATTTTAAATATTTACAAACACTTTGAATTCATCAGCTTTTATCTTAACACACTTCTGCACAAGTCAGTGTTTCGCCCTCAGTAAGACACACAGACATGATGCCCGTGGAGGGGAGACCACCACACAGCCTGCAGACAGCGCTGAAAGGTGATGATGGGGTCAGTCTCTGCAACCTGCTATCTAGCACACTGGACCAGCGCTCACGCACGCCCACGCACGCCCACGCACGCCCACGCACGCACGACACGGTCACCAAAGCTGACGCAGCCAGGGGGCGGAGCTCGCGGGATCAAAAGGAGGGAGGAGTGAAACGTAAAAGCTTCCTAGAAGTTCAGCACCTGCTCGTCTGCCACCAGAGAGTTCTGAAGGACATGAACACTTTCCTCCAACAGCTGGACGAGCCACAGCAGTGACGCCCCAGGGCACTGTGGGAAACAGGAGGAGACACAGACCGGGACAGACATTCCACAGTGAGGGTTCCCATCAACACAAACCCCACCTCAGAATGATCACAACTGACTGACTTAAAGGTTGCTTAGCAACCCATAACAAAAGGAGAGGACAGATCCCAGCAGCGGGAAAACCTTCTCTGGAATGTCAGCAACACAAAAACGGGAATCGTGATTTCAGATAGGCGCTCCTGTGAGCTGCTAGACACACACATACGAGAAACAAACTCTGTACAACTTTATCATTGGAGAGAGAAAATGGAACTACAGCACAACCAAGTACACACACACACACACAGACAGATCTTCCAACCTTACGCAAATGATCAGTATAAATCCTGTTGACGCTGAAGTCGCGGGCACACGGACGCACCGTCGCTACACTGGCCTGTGTTCACACTCACCAGCTGGAAGACTGAGAAGCTGCAGTCACTCATGATGGGAAAACACAAGCTTCCAGGCTGCTGTGTGTGCAAATGTGCCCTTCACAATCCAGCACGGTGTGCACGCGCACACGTGTGTGTGTGCATGTGTGTGTGTGTCTGCTTAATTATACTCTAGTCCCCCCTGGAGAGTTAAAAGGGGAGGGGAGACAGAATTAAAGGATTCTTGAAAAGTTACTGTTTGCTGTGTGTGTGTGTGCACGCACTCAACTGATGGGCCTCACACAGTTAATGTTCCTCTCTTGTGTTGCCCTGGAGTTTAAATGTGTAAAACACATGACGCGTACAGCACCTAGCTGTCTGAGACGCCTCAGTGCACTTCACATTATCCTCGCTAATGACATCTGATTAGGTGATATAGGAACTAATCAGATTGATTAATCCACACACACACACACACACACACACACACACACGGGATTATTCACCACAACCTCCTGAAACTCATTCAGGTACGGCCAACGGCACTGTGATCACCGAATCTTTCGGAATCCACCACAACCAGTTGCGCTGTGGAGCAGCAACCAGGTCCGCCAGGTCAGATCACACCCGCCCCCCGATACGTCCTGAAGTACTGGAGGAACACTGACTGGAATATCAGAAAGTACTGACAGGCTGCAAAGACTGAATGCTCTGTGGGTGCTACAATCTGATTCAAGATGATCGGACCGAGCTAATCAGTAAACTGCCCGACACTGACCTGCACACACAGGATTATCAGACGTGTGCTGAGTGCGCTGAGCAGAACTCACACATTCCTCACGCCATTCCCACATGACAGCTGTTTACTCTTTCCATGATTAGAGAACATGGCTTAGGGCAGAGGAGTGACCACCCACACGCTTCACCTCTGAGGGGCTGATAATAAAACCTGCTTCTCCTCTTTATGTCAGTAGTGCAGTGACGATGCTACTCAGAGAGAGACAGATGAACAGGTGTGAGGGAAACGAAGAGTCTGAACTGTTTAACAATCACACAGGGTTAGAGGTGGATCTGCCCCGGCGCTTCGTCCTGCTGACGGGTCCTGGACGTCACTGTAGCGTGAACTCAGCACGTTGTGTGTTGTGAATGGTGAGCGCCGACACTGCTGGGAGAACGCAGGGACTCCAGATCAGCTTCAGAAACCTGACACGCACCTGTATACCTGTGTGGCAGGTACGCATGGCCAAATGTGGTCATGTGACCGTGTGTGTTGGCATGCAGGTGAAAGGCATTCTGGTAAAAGGGTGTGGGAGGGTGGAGTCAGCGTGGCTGGCTGCCAGAGCGCACCTGTCCAACGGGCTGTGTGCGCGCGTCTGAGGGGTGATTAAGAATGTTAGAAAGGGAGAGGACAAAAGAGTGAAAAGAATAAATGACAGAGAATGGAGGGAATGCTTGAGAGAGAGAGTGTGTGTGTGAGAGTGAGAGTGAGAGTGAGAGAGAGGGAGAGGGAGAGTGTGTGTGTGATGAGGAGTTGACCCTCTCTGGGCTCTGGGCTGCTATCCGTGGTGGGTAACCAGACTCCTCCTTTTATCGGGCCGGGCTGTGTTTTATGGTACTGATAGGACAGACTTGGACTTTTTACACAGAATTGTGGAATTTTTATTGCCTCCATGAGCTTGGGCAGGGCCGTCAAGTGATTGCATAAAAAAATTTAAATCACAGACAAGTGTTCTGCAAATTTCATCACATGTTGGAATTCTTTTGAATATTTAATTACATGTTGGAATTCTTTTGAATATTTAATCATGTTAGTTTTCTATGAAAATGTTAACATCACTTCCATGAAAACATCACAATTCCACGAAAAAGGGAAGATATTTCTTCTCTTACAAGGAAGGTTCTGGGAGAAACTCGGACACGTAGCCCAATCTGGTCACCAGAAAACATTTAATATCCTCCAGCTGGTAAGAACCTTGTCAACATGGAGTGTGTCAGTGTGGTCCAACAGGGCAGTGGAGTCTCAGTGGTTAAGTTACTGGTCTAGTAATCAGAAGGTTGTGCATGGTGAGGTGGATGTGTGTAGGGTGTGTGTGGTATGTGTATAGTGTCTCAGTGGTGGAGGTACTGGTCTAGTAATCAGAAGGTTGTGCATGGTGAGGTGGATGTGTGTAGGGTGTGTGTGGTATGTGTATAGTGTCTCAGTGGTTAAGTTACTGGTCTAGTAGTCAGAAGGTTGTGCATGGTGAGGTAGATGTGTGTAGGGTGTGTGTGGTATGTGTATAGTGTCTCAGTGGTTAAGTTACTGGTCTATTAATCAGAAGGTTGTGCATGGTGAGGTGGATGTGTGTGGGGTGTGTGTGGTATGTGTATAGTGTCTCAGTGGTTAAGTTACTGGTCTAGTAGTCAGAAGGTTGTGCATGGTGAGGTAGATGTGTGTAGGGTGTGTGTGGTATGTGTATAGTGTCTCAGTGGTTAAGTTACTGGTCTAGTAATCAGAAGGTTGCCAGTTCAAGTCCCACCACTGCCAGGTTTCCACTGTTGGGTCTCTGAACAAAACCCTTAACTGTCAATTACTCAAGATGTGTTCAGACATGATTATAAGTCAGCTCAGGGAGGTGTGAGTAAGACATTAACCTCCCCCTACAGGAAGCAAACTGCCATCCTGTCCCTGTCAAATGGAGGACAATCTAGGACAGTGTCCCTGTGCTGCTCGGATCCCACATCCCTGACCGTGTGTGTGGGCATTCCCACGGCCAAGTTCCAACCGGTCCTGGTCCGACAAGCCTAATCAAACCTGCCCGGCATCCAGGTGTGCAACTCAAAGGCTCACATGGGAACAATCAGTCTGGTCAGGCCACGGCCATCTGACTTCCTGGAAGACTTTGGAATCGGAGCACGCCATGGAGTGTTCTGACCCAGCCCATTATCCTTCACGGGCTTATTTGATTGGATAATTACACAGTGTTAGCTTAGCTCCTCAGGCTAGTGCAGATAAGAGCTGATGTGACAAACTCTCCATGCCATTCATTCCCTCAGTGGCCCAAGTTTCCACTGTCTGGCGTCAGATAGACCGGACCAGCACAGGCGTGTGGGCATTGTGGTTTTGATGCCAGTCATGGGCTGCACTTGGTGTCACTGTTTCAGGAGTCACTACAGCCCATGAGACCATAACGTGACCCCTGACCCCCCCCCCAATCATTAACTCTAACCTTAACCTCTAACCTTAACCTCTAACCTAAACCCTATCCCTATCCCTAACCTTAAGCCTGACCCCTATCCCTGACCCCTCACCTCTGTTTGCCTGATTTTTTGTTTCATAAATGAATGATTTATAAATGATTCATTTAGAACAATTTATGTTTTTAAATTCATTTATGTTTTTAAATATTAAATAACATACATTAGACATTCAGTACTGTGTTTGGTAGCAAACATCAGTTCAGCATCTCTGATGTAAATATTTCAGTTCTACAGTCTACACACAAGTTACAATGAAACTGGCTAGTTTTGCAGAACTGAAACTGTGTGTGGCGTGATCAGAACACGCTCCCATTGGCTGTTACGTTTGTCCTTGTGTCCATGACAACGTTACTCGAACCAGAGGAATCCAGTGCAAGAGTCAGTCCTGAACACACCCTGAACACCGTCGCTCAGACAAAACAGACGCTGGAGTCTAGTTGTTGACTGCACACTTAAGAATAGGCTCTCCTCTCAAACACACACACACGTCTAGTTGCTGACTGCACACTTAAGAATGGGCTCTCCACACACACACACAATCAATTTCATGCCAGCCCTGCCTCAGGCAACCACAGAGCTGTATGAAGGTCAGGTGGGCCCGTAAAATCATTCCTTCAGCTCCGCCATGGCGAAGGATTCAGCATAGATAGGATACAAAAGTATCCGGGAAAGCGCCGTTTTTACTTTTTAACAAAATGGTAAGGGCGGCGCAGCCGTACACACGCCCCTGGCTTGCTGTTAGTTCGAGCTGTAGAAACAGAAGAACCAGCATGTAGCTTTAGAACCTCTGCGCCGCAGCCAGGAACAATCGGATCGGTCAGCGCAGAGCCTGCTGCTGGCGTCGGACATACCCAGAACATGGCCCAGCCCGTTAGCCTTCGCACCGGCCTAATTTCTGATTGTCTGATTACAGCAGTGAGTTTAGCGCCTCAGGCTGGTGCAGACGCAAGCGTGTCTGAAAACGCAAGATGCCTGACTACGGTCGGCACTGGGGCGCGGGAGGGTTGTGTGTCAGAAACGCCCGGAGCTACGGTTATGCCATGGCTCTGATCACCTCACACCCAGGAAAAAAAAACCCATCGGGATTCTCATCAAAAGAGGAACATCAGTAAGCCAAGGCTGAGAGATCACTGGTGTAATCTTAGAAACTCCTCACACAGACCGCAGGCCGGCGGAGGCCGCCTGCACCATGCCTGAAGCAGACGCTCCCTTTACCAAATAAGGACGTTGGCCCTACACAGGGGGAGTTCCCACAGCCAAACGAAAGCTCAATACCGTTACCACGGCCACATCACCATGAAGATGAGCAGCTACTCATTCCCAACTTCATTACACGAATATTAAACGTCAGCACGAAGCTGCGCGATGTGAGATAATATACCCCGGTGACGTTACGGCGCTTTACTGCCGCCCAGCTAGAGGGTGCCACCGACCCACTCAGGATCAGAGTTCACTTAAGTGGACTTATCAGTCCGTCAACCTCTCTGTGGTCCTCATGGAGACAGAGGGCCCCTAAGGAACAGGAACTGGAAGAGTGTCTCCAGAGGCCAGAGAGCCTTCCCATGCTAACGTGGCAGTAGAGTGCTGAAGAATTCTTCTATGACCGACAGTTAAATGGCTTTACAGGATGGGAATGTGGGCCTGTGAGCTGGGAATCTTCTATGAACTGTGTGACAGTAAAAGGCAGGCGTGGGCCGTCCAGGAACGTGCACTTAACTACACTAGCAACGCAGGGAAGAGTCAAAACTTGCATGCCCACAAACTCTCTCAAACTACCCATGTCACACCAGTAAGACAAAAAATAAAACAGCCCTCAGTGTAAACAACTCGTCATGTTTCTGCTATTCAACCAAAACCTTTCAGTGAGGGCGGTTTACCTCAGAGGGTTAGCATCGCTCGGAGCACTCCGAGTATTTTTGACATTTCAACGAACAGCACCATTCTAGTGGCAACACTGTCGTATGACTGGTGATGGGCTACGATCACAAGCCATGCTATTCTCAAAGTATTCTCATGGGATTCTCATAGGGCCGGTAAAGATTAGCGACACACTCCAAACACCCATTAACACTGCAGGTGCGTTAGGCTGAACTGTTTTGATGTGAATACACATGAGGTTAAAACCAGCCCACTGGATGCATATGTAACACACACGTAACACACACATATTTACATTTACAGCATTTCTCTCATGCTTTTATCCACAGCAACTTACAATTATGACTGAATACAACTTGAGTAATTGAGGGTTAAGGGTCTTGCTCAGGGGCCCAACAATGGAAACTTGGCTGTGGTGGGACTTGAACCAGCAACCTTCTGACTACCTTCCACTGTGCCACGTAACCCATGCACATGTACTGTTGTTACTGTCATTCATACATGAGTTACATGTTCAGGTGGAGCAGGAGAATAAAATCTTGATGGAAAAAAACAATCACCACATTAAGGCAAACCCCCAGATGGAGGTTACTCCATGTTGGTAATGTGCAGGCAGCCATAGTGAAGGCATTATTACGCACGTCACCCACGGTTACCCATGTTAGCGGAGTCCTAGCCAAGCGTGACGAACAGAGCTGCAGGCTTGATCAACACCTCCGTTCTGAACATACTTCACAACGCCACCAACGCCGCCTTCCTCCCACGGCTGTTTCCAACATTCCAGTCGTGCCTGTCCTCACGGGTGCTGCCCCGGCTGGGGGCTCACATTCAGGGATGTGAAAACACAGGCGGATGCGTGTTTGGACTGGAGACTGCCACCGCACACAGGACACGGCTGGACAGAGACTCATTGGATCTGACAGTTCTGCGCCTATCATTTCTAACACAGACAGAAGTGTATTGTGTACCTGTGCAACTGACCAGCACACGTCAGTACAACACAAACAGGTTCTTTTTGAGTTGTTCTATAAATATTGAGTTGTTATAGCTATAAATACTATGATGTTCATATTCCTCATACCAACAGCTGCTCACACAGCTGTTGTGCAGTCCAGAAACTGGCGTGTAATCATTACAAAATGATTTCTGTGTCGTTTCAGCACGGTAGAGGTGGTTTATGTGCCGTGTAGCTTTAAGGATTTGACCGTCTAAGTCCTTAATCTCTGGCTTCCGCAGTCTGAATGGCTTTTGTTTAGTTTTAATTGGATTACTGAATAGAGTTGGTACACAGCAACAATATCACTATTGTAGCCATCACCACTCACGCAACTGAACACACGGCTGCAATACAGTCACCATAGCAACTTGAAAAAAATGCAGAACAGGACCCCAGCCCTGCAGGACATACAGAGTGGTCTGAGGCAGGTTGAGTGATGTTAGCAAGTTTGGATGAAATCACTAAGATTGGGGTCAGGGGGAGATACGACTCAGATCTCACGTAAACGTGAGCCTCTTCTGTCTGCCTAATCAGACAGATCTCACGTAAACGTGAGCCTCTTCTGTCTGCCTAATCAGACAGATCTCACGTAAACGTGAGCCTCTTCTGTCTGCCTAATCAGACAGATCTCACGTAAACGTGAGCCTCTTCTGTCTGCCTAATCAGACAGATCTCACGTAAACGTGAGCCTCTTCTGTCTGCCTAATCAGACAGATCTCACGTAAACGTGAGCCTCTTGTCTGCCTAATCAGACAGATCTCACGTAAACGTGAGCCTCTTCTGTCTGCCTAATCAGACAGATCTCACGTAAACGTGAGTTTCTTGTCTGATTTTGGGTACTACCTACAGTGGCACTGCTTCCCAGTTATTTTTGAAGTCAATAAATCTGGAGAGTTTGTGTCAGCAGAACAAAGCCCTGCATGTCTGTGCCATGGAGATCACATCTGCTCCGCCGGCTTGTGCTCATCTCAACTCTATTATTTAGGAACTACTGCCAGTTATTTCAGAGATACATTGATCTGACAGGAATGTGGTTCAGAGAGAAGAACGAGAGGGTGTGACCCCAGGAGGGACACGCATAATGAAAGGACGCAGAAGACAAGGAGGCTTTGTCAACACGCTCGTGCTGTACACACTTCCGAGACCCCAGGGTTAATAACCCTTTAACCCCTGCGCAGGGGCCAGAGGTTGCCGTGGGAACACCCGTTACGATGGCTTCCTCTGGGTGCCCAGACGCAGCGTTTCTGAGGAGACAAGGGAGCGAAGACTGAACCTCACAGGTCAGGTGACCCGGCCGGTCACGCGCACTCCACAGGTCAGGTGACCTGGCCAATCAGAGATGTTTCCACTTAGACAGCATACTGTTTGACTCACACACCTCAGATGTTCTCTGCATAGCTAGTGTAAAAAAATAATGCTAGCATTACAAAGGATTTTGTGTGTTGCACACATGCACAGACGCACGCACACAAACTCTTGCGCGCACACATACGCACTATCAGGAATCTCACAGTAATGTTATTTGCATCACACCCTGACTATTTCTGTGAACATGTTGATTTGAATCTAGGATTTCACGATGTGGGCATTCTTCCTGTGTGAAGCGGCTACACACACACCCTCTGCTCTCTCTCATGGCAATCTGATCACTAGATGGAAGTGCTCCACAGTTTGACCCCACCGGACTGAAGAGCAGGTCGGAACGCCTACCCCTCCCTAGGGTAACCGGGGTGTGTGGGTAGCCCCTCCCAGCAGCACGGCATGTGACCTTTTAACCCAACATGAGACAGAGCAGGGCAGACTTGAAACCTGGGCAGCTGAAACCAGGAAGCCACTCCTAGACTTGTGAAGGATAATGCCACCAACAGCCATCACTGCACGCAGCCGAGCCGCTCTGAAAAGTGGTCTTACACTACAAGTAACCCTGACTCTAAGACTGACCCTGACCCTAATACTGACCCTGACATGTCCTGATTTTTTTTTTTTTTAATAAGAAAATAAAACCAACCAAGCAAAAAGTCACATTAAGACAACCAGACACACATACAAACCGGCACAGTGCTTAAACACACCAGTACTGAAGGCTGCTATTGCCAGGCCTCAACAGGTCCTGGAGTTTGGGTGCAGTGCGACCCCAGCACGTTTCAGACGTCCTGTTAATTGTTCCTACAGGTCTTCAGGACAGCCGGTGGCTTCTGCAGCCCTGCGTAGCACACGCACGGCATGGTGCAAATCCGTCACACTTCTAATCAGCTCGTTCACTCACTCACGTTTAGATCAGATTAACGCCACGCAGACTTCGGTCCGTGGTCATGTCACCGCCAGGTCGTCTCTATATCGCGTCCAGTATTAATTACTCATCACTCACACTTACACCTACACCTTATACCTTATACCTAATAAACTTATAAACTACGCGGTTTTTTGCGCGTGAATCAAATCAACAGACTGAATAACCGCCTCCAAACGCGCGCGCCGCGAGCTTCACGGTAATGCTGCACGCTCACAGGCGTCCGCGGCTCTCGCGAGCTACACCTCATGCTCGCCGTCACCGGGAACGCTGGTCTCGAGACTCACACCGCGCCACTGCCTACCGGCGAGTGAACTTTATAGTAATAAGGCGGAAGAAACGCGACATTTACCTTCCAGTCCGTGCAGGCGCCTCCACGCGCTCAGGCTCTCGCGCTGCGAAATAAACGGCTCCGCGTGGAAGGTGAGACTTTGACACTTTTGGGTGGAACGCCTGTAAGAATGTGGGCGTGCGCGCCACACCTGACGCACGGGCGCAGGCCTCGTCACGTGGCGCTGGGAGCAGCTCGTGCAAAGACACAAGCTGCGCCAGCTCGGTCGCGCGTGACGTCTGCTCTCGCACGAGCGGATGTTTCTCCGCATGCGGACAAACGCGGAGTTTTAAATGATTCAAAGCTGTTCAAGGGATTTGATGTTCGTGTGGAACAAAACACATTAGCCTCGAACACACTCCTCACGCACCGCGCCACCGGCCTGAGCCCAGATCACACTCTTCACTCACAACACAGGGTCCACCGCTCCTTTCTGATCCTATGGTCTGATTTACACAGATACAACAGATCACAGAACCGCTGCTTGTTGGGTGTTTTTGGTTTTCCTGTGTGAACTCCAGAGGCAGCTGTGCGTGACAGTCCCTGGAAATGCGGAGATTGTGGATCCTCGGACCAGCCTTGCACAGATCTCCTCCTTCGGCATGTGACATTCCCTCGAAACAGACGTCTGAACCGAACTGAAACTAAAGAATTACAAACACGAACAGGTGTACAAGCGTTCCTATTAAACTGTCTGGTGTGTGTGTGTGTGTGTGTGTTTACACCAGGGAGAATAGTCAGAACAGCATCCAGCCCTGGACACCCTAGACAAGCATCTGTCATTAAACTGACCTGGTCCATCTGAAGCCTGCTGGTGCTACTATACATGTGGGTCCTTCATTCTCACATTCCAGTTGAGTTGTTAATTTCACTTTAAATAGAAAATAAAGATGCAGACTCAATGACTAATTGAAGAGAATAGCAGGTCCTGTGTTTATTTCCAGTTCAATATAACCCAAATGAGGCGTATTCCGGAATACATCTCAACACTTCCAAGAGGGCATGATCTTTACACACTCTCTTCAAGGACAGTTACACAACCACTTTTCTTTTTTACATAGTACCTTTCAGGTTTCCACCATTATTTCCAAATCATGCATTATTTAACATATGCAAACTGATATTCAATACTACCAGTTAGAGTTTGGTACCATTATATCTAACCATAAACCATTTTATTTTTTAAAAAGTGATCTCATTCAAACCACCTGCTGCCCATGGTGATAATATTGTTTATTCCAGTGCCAGGCTGAGATGTCCCGGCCTTAGACCGAGGCCTGACACAGAGACCATCTGAGGCCTTACTGAAGCCTACAGAGGCCTTTTCTACATAAACACAGTTTATTTTATACCACCCACATTTTTCTGCTTACAATATCATTTTATTACCTTCACCATCTCAAACCTCAACTGTATTTTGGCCTTTCTGGTCTCTGAGCAAAGCTCATTCTGTGTGCGGAACCTATTCAGTTAAGTGGGGGAGGAGGGCCCATGTTTTTAGCCATGCCCATGATTCCGAGGTGGGGTTAGGCAGGAGAGAGCACCCCTCTGGCTATTTAATGGAACAGGCTGTGTGCTAACTACTGCTGTATGGGCTGGTGTGATGTCAGTTGTTGGGTGTGTGCTCACACACATGCCTCCACAGGGAGTGTGAATTTTTTACACACCTCACTGGGTGAAAGTCATCAGCTCTAGGGAATGTTGTTGCTGTGTTTGGATTGTATCGTTTAACTCTCAAAACACGCAGTCTGTAGAAATCTGTGTGTGTGTAAGCACACTTTCCAAAGTGCCGTATTCATCATTGTCGAAAAGCTTTTAGACTTTTTATTATTGTAGTTTTTCTCCTTTTGCCAAGTAAGCTTTTTACAATTAATAACAACTTTAAAATAACACAAATAATGGTATATCCAAAATGTGGTGAGAACACACTCACACTTGAATGAACACAAATGCACACACACTCTCTCTCTCTCTCACACACACACACACAGACTCACACATTCACTGGAACTATTTAGGAATGTGTCAGAAAACACACCAAATGGATCAGACATTGCAGGGCTTGCTGGGTCATACATCAATGCATAGTTGATGGACTGAGTCACTGGTGATGGCTCAGACCCCCACAAACCCCCCTGTGTGGGCAGGGCTGGGATGGTGGTGTTCTCCATCCTGAATCACAGCAGCAGGAATGCTCATGTGTGTTGTCAGCGCGCTGACTCAACACCCTGCCTGCACACACAGCACAGCAAGGATGTCACCTCAACCAAGACGCCGAGGGGAGCGATGAGATCATGGCTTCAGCATGCAGGCAAAGGGATGACACGCTGATGTCATCATGAGCTCCTGTAACGCCTCATGCTGAAATTCAAAATTAAGCAATAACTGCTTACAAAGTCAGTCAGGATGTAGGCCTAAAGAAGTTGAGATGTCTTGGTTCAAAAAAACATCTGAAAAAGGTTATTTTGGCAGCGGAAAAGGATGTTTCTGGGGGAGTGGTTAACCTTCAGGTGAGGTTCCCCCTGTCTCCATAATAACTCCGTAACTCCGGAAACGTCGGCGTTAACGTGAGCTGGTGATGTTCTCGTTAATGAAGGAAACACAGGCAGTAGAAGGTGGGTTATAAAAATGGCACATTTATTGCTACAGAACGGTCATGAACATGATTTCATCGAGTAACTACAAGATGAAAACCAACAGGCAATGGCCTAAGAACTGACTCAAAGAGCAAAGTCCAGCACAACGTGTTTCGACACTGATACTAGTCTGGAAAATAGAGAAAACGACAGCAACAATAATCAAAAAACAAATCAAAAATACAAAAAGAAAACAAAACCCTTAATTAAGAAAGAAATGGATAAAAATGAGAATGCACACACGCGTGCGCACACCCACGGAAAGACGGCGCAAGCCTGCAGCGCAAACGAAGGAGTCACCTGTTTTGTGTAACGGTGTGAAACCACTGCTCAGGTGTTCACAGAACGGCTCCATCCTCCCTCAGAATGAGCCCAACTCTGTCTCCATGCCTGCTGAAATACCAGCTTTAAACAGTCCAAAAAGTAACAAACTTTTTACATTTTTAATTTTATTTTTACTTTCAATGATTCCAAAAATCTACAAAGTGGAAAACCCTTTCAGTCAGACATTTTAGCCTGTTTGCTTGTTTTATTGGTATTCCTGGAATAAAAGAATTCCCACTGCAAAAAACAAGACCAATATCATTAGGTTTTAAATTTTAGGTTTTAAATTTTTTAAAAGAGCACTAGTCAAAAGTCTTTTTAACCAAGAACCAGGCACTGGTACATGGTCAGTATCTGATTCACTGGTACATGGTCAGTATCTGATACACTGGTACATGGTCAGTATCTGATACATTGGTACATGGTCAGTATCTGATACACTGGTACATGGTCATTCTCTGATACACTGGTACATGGTCATTCTCTGATTTACTGGTACATGGTCATTCTCTGATTCACTGGTACATGGTCAGTATCTGATACACTGGTACATGGCCAGTGTCTGATACACTGGTACATAGTCATTCTCTGATACACTAGTACATGGTCAGTGTGTGATACACAGGTACATGGTCATTCTCTGATACACTGGTACATGGTCATTCTCTGATACACTGGTACATTGTCAGTGTGTGATACACGGGTACATGGTCATTCTCTGATACACTGGGACATGGTCATTCTCTGATACACGGGTACATGGTCATTCTCTGATACACTGGTACATGGTCAGTGTGTGATACACTGGTATATGGTCATTCTCTGATACACTGGGACATGCCTTTAAGGGCAGAGCCAGCTGAGCTCAATCTGATTCTGGTTGTTTCCAGGATTCCTGGGCAGCTCGAGTGTTCTACTATGCTTGATTTCCTGTGCCTTAGAACAGAACCTCAGTGTCTATGGAGACACACTCGGCAGTAGACCGAACAGAACCTGTGTCTATGGAAACACTCGCTGCACTGGCCAGAACAGAACCTCGGTGACTATGGAAACACACTCGGTACTGGTCAGAAAATAACCTCAGTGTCTATGGAAACACACTTGGCACTGGACCCAACAGAACCTCAGTGTCTATGGAAACACACTCAGAACCGGCCAGAACAGAACCTCATTGTCTATGGAAACACACTCGGCACCGGCCAAAACAGAACCTCTGGCTTTTGAACACTCTCAGTTAAAATAATATCAAACTACAAGAATGAAATCGCTTCAGTTCAGTAAGAATTCAGTCATTAATGCTTCTTGGTAGACACGCACAGAAGTTCTACGAGCTAATGGCAAGTCCACAAAGACCACACTGAATACAGCCTTGAAGCACCATATACCATCAACCAAAAGGTCACCATGACAACGGAGTGACCACAGCCTTGAAGCACCATATACCATCAACCCAAAGGTCACGATGACAACGGAGTGACCACAGCCTCGATGCACCATATACTATCAACCCAAAGGTCGCCATGATGATGGAGTGCTTCCATTTCTGAATGGCTTTACAAAAGGGTTTTAAAGAAAGATCATATCAGATTGCAATGAAACTGCTTGATTTAATTTATAATGACCGTGTTCCTCTACTGTTTGCTGGTATCACCTGACCGTGTTCCTCTACTGTCTGCTGGTATCACCTGACCGTGTTCCTCTGCTGTCTGCTGGTATCACCTGACCGTGTTCCTCTACTGTCTGCTGGTATCACCTGACCCTGTTCCTCTACTGTCTGCTGGTATCACCTGCGTTTGAATCTGACCATGTTCCTCTACTGTCTGCTGGTATCACCTGACCATGTTCCTCTACTATCTGCTGGTATCACCTGACCATGTTCCTCTACTATCTGCTGGTATCACCTGACCATGTTCCTCTACTGTCTGCTGGTATCACCTGACCATGTTCCTCGACTCTTTGCTGGTATCACCTGACCATGTTCCTCTACTGTCTGCTGGTATCACATGACCATGTTCCTCTACTGTCTGCTGGTATCACCTGACCAAAGGTCCATGACCCCTGGTTACTTACGCAATTAAACATGGCAATGACACACATGGAAATCAAAACAAATATTATATACCTTTCCATTTTCCAAACCTATTTTTTTAAAGAAAAATGTTCCCAGAAATATAAACAATGTTTTATAAAGAAGTGATTGCGAAGCTTGTGACCTCACGACATTTTCAATGTGACACATTTTTCAACAAACACTGAATTACTTGTTCGCTTTTTAACAAAAAAAAGAGAAGAAACTGATACAACGTATTATCTAAACACAAACTAACAACTGTCTACATGTAAAAATAGAACTTTTACATACACAATTTCAAAATAAGGGTAAGTTTGCATTTGTTGCATAAAATTTACAAATGTCCGTGTTTCCTTAGACAGCCGAGGAGTCACGAGGGAGCATGCATTGCTCCGATCCCTTTTGTCCTGCCAGAGGCCACCGTACTGTCACTGTGATGTCACTGTGATGTCACGACACATCAGAGCACAAAGTCAGGCTTGTGTTTTGGCCCAGCTCAAGAGAAAACCCTCCTTTTGAAAACAACACTTGTCTTTATATACTGTATATATTTCTACATTTATATATATTGATTTTCTAATAGACTTTTCTCAGTTTCAGCGCCTCATGGTGCTTGGATAAGGAAGCCACTGAAACAGAAGACGCCATCAGCCCTCAAACAGCTTCAGCTTTCCTTCTTTTCATTTTTTCCCGACAGAGAAACCAGAACAGACAAAGAATAAGAGAAAGATTAACAAAGGGGAAAACTGAATTTTACACATACAACCACACATTTGTACTGAAGACTACAGTGGCTCACGGCAAGCCAATATTCATAAAAAGCCGACAGCTATAATACAACGCTTGAACAGGCCTGGCGCTCGCGATGAACACGGGGCGGAGCCAAGGGGCGGGGCATACAATACTCAAAATGGGATCTGTCCAGGACACGCTTCCTAATTACATATAGGCATACAGTACATTAAATACAGTTTATCCAAAAAATACTTTTTTTTCCTTTTTAATTTTTTTAAATTCCAGGCTGTAAAACACCTGACTGCATAGACCTAATGACTAAAGGTTTCCTACGCTTGCATCCTAAAAAAGTCTGATAATGTCCTTCTGGCGCAGTGTGATGATATGAACTCTAAAAGGCACGTTGGTAGTGTAGTGTGTTTGAATTGCATCTCCGGGTCAAGCAGGGGTCGAGGAGAGAGACTTGGGCAAGGCTCGATCTGGGTTCAAAACAAACAATCACGTCTCGGATGGCCTGGTTTTGTTAGGAGCGGAGGGTGGGCGGTGGGGAGGGGTGGAGGTGAGGGGCGAATGGTGGGCAGAGGTGAGGGGCGGAGGTGAGGGGTGGAGGTGGGGGGCGGAGGGGAGGGGCAGAGGTGAGGGGTGGAGGGTGGGCGGAGGTGGGGGCGGAGGTGAGGGGTGGAGGGTGGGCGGAGGTTGGGGTGGAGGTGAGGGGTGGAGGGTGGGCGGAGGTGATGGGTGGAGGTGGGGGTGGAGGGTGGGCGGAGGTGAGGGGCGGGGGGCTGAAAAACTGTCTCTTGAGGCGGCTGGGGTCGCCGTTTCCGGAGAGAGCGCACACACTACATCCTGACTTCCCACTCTAACCTGCCAAACACGTCTGCGGACTCCAGGGGGTGGAGAATGCCTCCACCGTCCTGTACGGGCTCCACCCGCTCCACCCGCGCCCCTGGAGCTGTGGGGCTCACGCCCTCACACACCAGGAGACACAGCAGCAGTTCCTGTCAGAAGTACACTTTTTTGTTGTTTTGTTTCTTCTTACATAAATGTGTTATTGCGAGTTTCATACAATTGTGTGAACTTCTACACGGCCCGGTCTTGCTGTGGCATGGCTGCTGCCCTCGTCTGCCCCCTCTGGTCACAGTGGGAACTGCACCGTTAGGGATGAACTGAGCGGTGGTTCCATTGCCAGCCTTGCCACAGGGTTTACAACGTCATGATATGTTTGAAGAGTCCCCCAACCATTTGCACATTTTCCAAAAGGTTTTAAAAAAGAAGAAGAAGAAGAAGAAGAAGAAGAAGAAGAAGAAGAAGAAACGTTTCTGATGTATTTTCATACATATTTACTGCTCCTTTTCAAACCAGGAATGTCAAAGGAGAAAGTGGGTATAAAGTTCCCACGAGTCTCTGTTTTTTTTTCCCTTTTACATGTAAGGATATCTCGACAGAAAACACGACAGAGGTCAAGGAGAGAACGGAAACAAAACGAAACAAGAAGATGGTCAGATGATGGTCAGATGGGAGGCTGACCATCTGACTGAGTGATCTGATTGGATTTGATTGTTTTACAGACTGTCAGGCGCATAACGATGTCGTCAAAGGAAGTGGTCCCTCATCATCTTCATAAACTCTGGCAGCTTTGACCTGACAGACAGACAGACAGACAGACAGACAGAGATAGATAGATAGATAGATAGATAGATAGATAGATAGATAGATAGATAGATAGATAGATAGATAGATAGATAGATAGATAGATAGATAGATAGATAGATAGATAGACAGACAGACAGACAGACAGACAGACAGACAGACAGACAGATAGATAGATAGATAGATAGATAGATAGATAGATAGATAGATAGATAGATAGATAGATAGATAGAAGTGGAGATAGAGTACAATGAGTTTTGTTACTGAGCCAAACTCACAATCACACATGCAGTGTTGAACACATCAAACAACTCAGCACATTAAAGTCACATATAGTACACTGGGCCATACTGGTTTACACTGGGCCATACTGGTTTACACTGGGTCATACTAGTTTACACTGGTTCCTACTGGTTTATGCTGGTTTAAACTGGGTAACACTGGCTCATATTGGTTGGGGTTATATTTATAAGGGTTAAGGTTATAAGAGTTATATTTATATGGGTTATATTTATAAGGGTTAAGGTTATATTTATAAGGGTTATATTTCTATAAGTGTTTGCCAGTCTGTCAAACTAGGCATTGGTTAGACTCTAGTGTTTGGGTGATAGTACTGTTATTAAAATCGGTTATTCCAGTAGGCGGAGTCAAGCCTGTATCCTGTGGTTGGAGTCAAGGCTGTCTCCTGTGGGTGGAGTCAGTCAAGGCTGTCTCCTGGTTTCCTCCTTCTGGGAAGACCCTAGTCTGCCTTTCTGGGGGGGGGGGGTATTGCTCAAACCCATGTTACTGTGGTAACCAGGCATTGGCTGGGGTTTGTCTCATATACTCTCCTGTGCAGCTACTTTCGCTAACCAACCAGAACACTGCTTTGAGACTGTGTGTGGTTTGGTAAGGCTAGAGGGTGAGCGTGAACAGTGTCCAATGAAATCTTCTGACCATTCAGAGGGGGTGTGGCTTTTTACATTTGTCCCATGGGATTGGAGGCATCGCCCATGCCGTGGTGAGCCCCGCCCATCGAGAGGGGCGGGCCATCTGACGAGACTTTCTCCTCCTCTCGTCTCTTCAGACACGCTGCCTTTGGATTCAGGTTCCTCTCTGGTGGCACACACACACACACACACACACACACACACACACACACACACACACACACACACACACACACACACACACACACACACACACACACACACTCAGTACCTTCCCTGATATACCCAGTGCAGGTATTTGTACAAGTATTTACACCAGACCACTTTGACCAGACAACAAAAACAGTAAAGTTGTTGCACTGACAAGTGGTCAGAGGTGGTATTACACACATTCAGAGTAAATACAGACACGGTTCAGGACTGTGATGTACCAAGTACCATTTCATTATCTACCACAAAAATAGTAATGAAGGCTCAGGACTGAGAGGAGAGTGAAGGGGCCACAGGTGCTACTGACCTCAGACCAGTCGACCTGAGGCTCAGGACTGAGGGAAGAGTGATGGGGCCGTGGGTGCTACTGACCTCAGACCAGTCGACCTGAGGCTCAGGACTGAGGGAAGAGTGATGGGGCCGTGGGTGCTACTGACCTCAGACCAGTCGACCTGAGGCTCAGGACTGAGAGGAGAGTGATGGGGCCTCAGGTGCTACTGACCTCAGACCAGTCGAGCCGAGGCTCACGACTGAGGGGAGAGTGATGGGGCCACAGGTGCTACTGACCTCAGACCAGTCGACCGGAGGCTCAGGACTGAGGGGAGAGTGATGGGGCCACAGGTGCTACTGACCTCAGACCAGTCGAGCCGAGGCTCACGACTGAGGGGAGAGTGATGGGGCCACGGGTGCTACTGACCTCAGACCAGTCGACCGGAGGCTCAGGACTGAGGGGAGAGTGATGGGGCCGTGGGTGCTACTGACCTCAGACCAGTCGAGCCGAGGCTCAGGACTGAGGTGAGAGTGATGGGGCCGTGGGTGCTACTGACCTCAGACCAGTCGACCTGAGGCTCAGGACTGAGGGAAGAGTGATGGGGCCGTGGGTGCTACTGACCTCAGACCAGTCGACCTGAGGCTCAGGACTGAGAGGAGAGTGATGGGGCCACAGGTGCTACTGACCTCAGACCAGTCGAGCCGAGGCTCACGACTGAGGGGAGAGTGATGGGGCCACAGGTGCTACTGACCTCAGACCAGTCGACCGGAGGCTCAGGACTGAGGGGAGAGTGATGGGCCCGTGGGTGCTACTGACCTCAGACCAGTCGAGCCGAGGCTCAGGACTGAGGGGAGAGTGATGGGGCCGCGGTTCTACTGACCTCGAACCTGCTGCTCCAGGCTGAGGATGACTGCTACGGCCTGGTGCAGGATGAGCAGTTTGGTCTGCGGCTTGTCGCTCTTCAGGTGCAGCTGCACCATGCGACCGAGC
>NC_137517.1:19227500-19232500 GCF_041902795.1 Electrophorus electricus | reverse complement strand
CTACAGTTCACTTCCAGACACAGAATTTACATACACACACTAGCATTCCCACATATTTAACTGCAATGAGAAGTGTTTCCTAGCATTCTCACATATTTAACTGGAATGAGAAGCGTTTCCTAGTATTCCCACATATTTAACTGGAATGAGAAGCGTTTCCTAGCATTCGCACATATTTAACTGAATGAGAAGTGTTTCCTAGTATTTCCACATATTTAACTGAATGAGAAGTGTTTCCTAGTATTCCCACATATTTAACTGAATGAGAAGCGTTTCCTAGTATTCCCACATATTTAACTGAATAAGAAGCGTTTCCTAGTATTCCCACACATTTAACTGAATGAGAAGCGTTTCCTAGTATTCCCACACATTTAACTGAATGAGAAGCATTTCCTAGTATTCCCACATATTTAACTGAATGAGAAGCGTTTCCTAGTATTCCCACATATTTAACTGAATGAGAAGCGTTTCCTAGTATTCCCACATATTTAACTGAATGAGAAGCGTTTCCTAGCATTCCCACATATTTAACTGGAATGAGAAGTGTTTCCTAGCATTCCCACATATTTAACTGGAATGAGAAGTGTTTCCTAGTATTCCCACATATTTAACTGAATGAGAAGTGTTTCCTAGTATTCCCACATATTTAACTGAATGAGAAGCGTTTCCTAGTATTCCCACACATTTAACTGAATGAGAAGCGTTTCCTAGTATTCCCACACATTTAACTGAATGAGAAGCGTTTCCTAGTATTCCCACACATTTAACTGAATAAGAAGCGTTTCCTAGTATTCCCACACATTTAACTGAATGAGAAGCGTTTCCTAGTATTCCCACACATTTAACTGAATGAGAAGCATTTCCTAGTATTCCCACATATTTAACTGAGTATTCCCACACATTTAACTGAAAGAGAAGTGTTTCCTAGTATTCCCACACATTTAACTGAATGAGAAGCGTTTCCTAGTATTCCCACACATTTAACTGAATGAGAAGCGTTTCCTAGTATTCCCACACATTTAACTGAATGAGAAGCGTTTCCTAGTATTCCCACATATTTAACTGAATGAGAAGCATTTCCTAGTATTCCCACATATTTAACTGGAATGAGAAGCATTTCCTAGTATTCCCACACATTTAACTGGAATGAGATGCTCCCTTTTTGTCTGATCAGATGGAGGCTGAGGGAGGTGGGGCCCCATGGCTTACCCATAATGCTGTCTGTTCCGTTTGTGGTTGCAGTGCAGGAGGTGGTGTTGTAGTGATTTGACCCGCTGTTGCGATGGAACGTTGACATCGGAGGAAGACTCGGGTTGATCTCTGCCGAGGAGTGTGATGGGTAACTCTGATGAAGAACAGAGGTTGGTGTGAGGAGTGTGACGGTAACTGATGAAGAACAGAGCTCGTTGAGATGGCTTCAAATGGCTCACTTTTCAAACCACAATGACTAAACTTCTTATGTATGGATGATGGATAGATGATGGATGGAGGGATGGATGGATGGATGGAAGAAGGGATGATAGATGGATGGATGATTGGATGAATGCAGGGATGATGGATGAATGATGGATAGAGGGATGGCTGGATAGATGGATGAATGCAGGGATAATGGATGAATGATGGATAGATGATGGATGGAGGAATGGATGGATGATGGATAGATGATGGATGGAGGGATGGATGGATGGATAGATGGATGGATGGAGGGATGATGGATAGATGATGGATGGAGGGATGAAGGGATGATGGATGGATGGATGGATGATCAGATGGATGATGGATAGATGATGGATGGAGGAATGGATAGATGATGGATAGAGGGATAAATGATTGGATAGATGGAAGGATGATGAATGATGGATGGATGGTCTGTATGTAGCGGCTGTAACAGATGTGTAACAGAGGCATAATAGACCTGAATCACAGTGAGACATGGACAGACTCGGGAGTGAGACAGGGACAGACTCAGGAATGAGACAGGGACAGACTCAGGAGTGAGACATGGACAGACTCAGGAGTGAGACAGGGACAGACTCCGGGGTGAGACATGGGCAGACAGGGACAGACTCAGGGGTGAGACAGGGACAGACTCAGGAGTGAGACAGGGACAGACTCAGGAATGAGACATGGACAGACTCAGAAGTGAGACATGGACAGACTCAGGGGCGAGACATGGACAGACAGGCACAGACTCAGGAGTGAGACAGGGACAGACTCAGGAGTGAGACCAGGACAGACAGGGACAGACTCAGGAGTGAGACATGGACAGACTCAGGAGTGAGACAGGGACAGACTCCGGGGTGAGACCAGGACAGACAGAGACAGACTCAGGAGTGAGACATGGTCAGACTCAGGAGTGAGACAGGGACAGACTCCGGGGTGAGACATGGGCAGACAGGGACAGACTCAGGGGTGAGACAGGGACAGACTCAGGAGTGAGACAGGGACAGACTCGGGAATGAGACATGGACAGACTCAGAAGTGAGACATGGACAGACTCAGGGGTGAGACATGGACAGACAGGCACAGACTCAGGAGTGAGACAGGGACAGACTCAGGAGTGAGACCAGGACAGACAGGGACAGACTCAGGAGTGAGACATGGACAGACTCAGGAGTGAGACAGGGACAGACTCCGGGGTGAGACATGGGCAGACAGGGACAGACTCAGGGGTGAGACAGGGACAGACTCAGGAATGAGACATGGACAGACTCAGAAGTGAGACATGGACAGACTCAGGGGTGAGACAGGGACAGACTCAGGAGTGAGACATGGACAGACTCATGGATAAGACATGGACAGACTCAGGGGTGAGACATGGACAGACAGTGACAGACTCTGGAGTGAGGCATGGACAGACTCATGGATAAGACATGGACAGACTCAGGGGTGAGACATGGACAGACTCACGAGTCTCTCGTGCGGGTGCAAGCCACAGTAGGTGGTGCTCTGGGGGCCATGAGATGGGTTGGCCAACATGGCACTGTAGCCTGGCTGGTTCAACACACCAGACGAGGACCAGGGGTCTGTGCTGTGATGACCATCTGTGGGGTGGAGGAGAGAGAGAGAGAGTGAGAGAGAGGGGGGAGAGAGAGGGTTGAGAAAGGGTTGAGAGAGAAGGAGAGAGCGAGAGAGAGAGACACAATATGGGTTCACAATGTTGTTATTATTCTGTTCTGTATACAAATTTTCTGTATAATTCAAAATATGTGAAATCTGTAAAAATTACGTGTGTAATTGTGTGTGTGTGTGTGTGTGTTACCTGGCATAAAGAAGGAACTACTGAACCCTGATCCCGGGGCTTTGGAGGTCGGGTACCCTGGGGACTCTCGGTTATAATCGGCAGTGCTGGCAGGTGGTGCATAAACCTGCAGTACAGAGCACTCAGGGTGAGGGACTACATCTCCCAGAATGCAACACTGCAGCATCACAGTAAATACTCAGAGCACTCAGGGTGAGGGACTACATCTCCCAAAATACAACACTGCAGCATCACCAAAGTCAGGTATAATCAGACATAACCATGACTATCAGACTTTATCATTATCAGACATAATCAGACTATCATACTTTATCATTATCAGACATAACCATGACTATCAGACTTTATCATTATCAGACATAATCATGATTATCAGACTATCATTCTCAGATCGAATCATGACTATCAGACTTTATCATTATCAGATATAATCATGACTATCAGGGGGGATAGAGGTGAGAGAGAGAGAGAGAGAGGTGAGAGACAGAGAGAGAGAGACTTACAGTTGTCAAAACATTTTTCACTATTGATTGTTTTTGTAGCTTATCTTAATATCTGACATATTTGTTGTTTTTTAGTATATGCTGTTTCTTCCACAGCAAACACTGGCTTAGTTTTGTCAGTGTTAATAAAGGTATGATTTTGTCAGTAAGATCAGTAATGACTGTGTCAGATCTATCTGGAGCTCCTTTGTGTGTCCCGAGGACCATGTACAGAGGTCTGGACTCTGGTGAGTGTCTCAGGGTAGACTCTCACAGTGACCACAGTCTTCTCACCACTCTCACAGTGACCACAGTCTTCTCCCCACTCTCAGTGACCACAGTCTTCTCCCCACTCTCACAGTGACCAGTCTTCTCCCCACTCTCAGTGACCACAGTCTTCTCACCACTCTCACAGAGACCACACAGTCTTCTCACTACTCTCACAGTGACCACAGTCTTCTCACCACTCTCACAGTGACCACAGTCTTCTCCCCACTCTCACAGTGACCACAGTCTTCTCACCACTCTCACAGTGACCACAGTCTTCTCCCCACTCTCACAGTGACCACAGTCTTCTCCCCACTCTCAGTGACCACAGTCTTCTCACTACTCTCACAGTGACCACAGTCTTCTCACTACTCTCACAGTGACCACAGTCTTCTCCCCACTCTCACAGTGACCACAGTCTTCTCACCACTCTCACAGTGACCAGTCTTCTCCCCACTCTCAGTGACCACAGTCTTCTCACCACTCTCACAGTGACCACAGTCTTCTCCCCACTCTCACAGTGACCACAGTCTTCTCCCCACTCTCAGTGACCACAGTCTTCTCACCACTCTCACAGTGACCAGTCTTCTCCCCACTCTCACAGTGACCACAGTCTTCTCACCACTCTCACAGTGACCACAGTCTTCTCCCCACTCTCAGTGACCACAGTCTTCTCCCCACTCTCACAGTGACCAGTCTTCTCCCCACTCTCAGTGACCACAGTCTTCTCACCACTCTCACAGAGACCACACAGTCTTCTCACTACTCTCACAGTGACCACAGTCTTCTCACCACTCTCACAGTGACCACAGTCTTCTCACCACTCTCACAGTGACCACAGTCTTCTCACTACTCTCACAGTGACCACAGTCTTCTCCCCACTCTCACAGTGACCACAGTCTTATCCCCACTCTCAGTGACCACAGTCTTCTCACTACTCTCACAGAGACCACACAGTCTTCTCCCCACTCTCACAGTGACCCCAGTCT
>NC_137517.1:19222500-19225000 GCF_041902795.1 Electrophorus electricus | reverse complement strand
GAGAACACTAGTAGATACTCTAGTGAGGAAAGTAGTGAGTACACTAGTAGATACTCTAGTGAGGACAGTAGTGAGTACACTAGTAGATACTCTAGTGAGGACAGTAGTGAGTACACTAGTAGATACTCTAGTGAGGACAGTAGTGAGTACACTAGTAGATACTCTCGTGAGGACCTTCTGCACCTTCTCGACCCCCACCTCACCCTCACCCCACGCTCACTCTTATCCTGTAGCTCTGGTCACCATCCATTTTCCAATCTGAATTAGTTTATTTTGCTAAGCCAGTAACAACAGGAATATGCACCTTCCCAACACACACACACACACACACACACACACACACCTCTCAGACGAGAGCGAGCGAGAGAGAGATAGAGCGAGATGGCAGAAATAACACCAGATGAGGATGTGGGGTTTGTGCACTGATCTGAGGAGGTAATTCTCCACTCTGACAGCTCAGACAGTGTGAAATATCAGCGCTAGGGCAGAGTGGCTGATTGGAGGAGGAGAGAGTCGTCTTGGCCTATCAGGTGTGGAGATTTTGGCAAACACTCCTACAGTTGTCTAATTACTGCTACAGGTAATTACCACTCACACTACCACACACGCGCGCGCACACGTATAAACACTCATACATATACATGGATAAACACACAGATACATGGATAAACACTCACAGACAGATGAACCCCCACTCATACTAATACTAACACACTCACAGTCTCACTCTTCACACCTAACAGTGTTGCTGCGTCCTCAGATAACACACTTCCACATTTCCAGTCTGAAGTCCTAAAGGGCAGATGACCTCTGTCTATAACGCAGTGACATCAGAGCGTGAAAGCCAACCTCACACACACACAAAAAACCACCATCACCAGTCTCCTGTTATGTACAGAATACAGTGAAGCCTGGCAAAGGCCACCTGTGCCCACTACAAGCCACACAAAAGAGGGGCATGTGTATGGAAGACAGATAGTCATGAGGATAACACCATCCTAACTGAACGTTTATCACAACTGCACCATCATGTTTCAAAGTAGTGAGGCCAGTCTGCTCTGTTCAGGAAAACTTTACCTTTATCAGAGCAGTAGCAGAGACTGAGAGAGTAGCTGAGGAGGGAGAGACTAAGAGCCACATAGCCCAGGGGTCAGGGGTCAGGAGTCAGGAGTCAGGGGAGGGGCATGAAAACACCTCACAGACCAGAACAACACAGGACAGACCAGCACAACTCAGACACGTGGAAAGCATGGTACCCCAGCTACGAGAAAGGCTTTCTCTGCAGGAAGTTGAGATAGCAGAACTCAAACATCTTCTTCCGTCCAACCCACCATCCAACGAACCCTCCCAGCATCTCAAAGATCAGCTGGACCAGTTAAAACCGCGCACTGCTGGAACTGAGAGGAGAAGTGCAGGAGCTCCAGAAGGACAGAGAGGCTCTCATGAGGAGCTACAGAGACTAAAAGAGAGGAAATACAGCTCAGGGAAAGTACCATGACCTCCCTGAGGGAGGAGCTACAGACACACCCAGCACAGAGCCCACCAGGCTCAGCTAGAACCACACCACACCTCCACTAAGCCACATCCCACCAATCCCGAGCTCAGCCCAGCCTAAACCTGAGACCTGCCCAGCCCAGCGAAAGCCCAACCTGATCTATACCCTGCACACTCCGAGCCAGATAAAACATCTCATACAAATATTCCTACAGATGCAGACATAGTGATGTTATTTGATTCTAATGGAAAATTCTTAAATGAGGAACAGCTTTTCCCAGGATCCAAAGTTGCCAGAGTTTGGTGTCCCTGAACCAGTGATGCCCTCCAGCATCTCACACATGCCATCTCAGGTAATCCAAGCCACATCATTATCCACACTGGCACCAATGAGGGCACAGCAAGAGAGAGTAGCAGAGTGTGTAAGAAGAGCACAGACCACCACAGAGACCTTCCCCTCCTCCAAAATCACCATCTCTACCATCCTACCCAGAAGAGACTTCCATCCAGCTACAATCTCGCAGAGATATGAATAATATTTTTAGTACAACTGCCCAAAAATGTAACCTAAGACAGGTAAGGAACAAACCAAAAAAACAAAAGATGATAAGTGGTTTGACACAGAATGTCAGAAAATTAGGAAAGAATTGAGAAACTTATCAAATCAAAAACACAAAAACCCAAATAATGCAGATTTACGCCTTCTGTATTGTGAAACACTGAAACTCTACAAACATACACTCAGAATCAAGAAAGCACAACACACAAGCATAACTGACACTAATTGAGGAGACCATAAACTAAAATAGTTTTTGGAAACACTGGAACACTCTTAATAAATCTAAATCAGAAAAATTGGCCATTCAAAACAGTGACACATGGATAACACATTTTAAATCACTCTCCAATCAATTACCCAACAATACAAGACCTGAACACCCATTACTGAACAAGAACTTAGAAATCAAATTTCTACTCTAGAACCAAAAAAGCAAATGAGCCTGAT
>NC_137517.1:19197500-19200000 GCF_041902795.1 Electrophorus electricus | reverse complement strand
AATGACGGTCTAAACTCACCGAGCTCCTTCACACACACACACACACACACACACACACAGTCAGACAAACAGCCCAATTACCGAGGGGCTTAAGTGTGTGTGTGTGTGAGGGTGGAGGGGTGTGTGTGTGCGTGTGTGTGTGTGAGGGTGGAGGGGGGTGTGTGTGTGTGTGTGTGAGGGTGGAGGGGTGTGTGTGTGTGTGTGTGTGTGTGTGTGTGTGTGAGTGAGGGTGGAGGGGTGTGTGTGTGTGTGTGTGTGTGTGTGTGGGGGGGGGGGTTCTACTAAAACAAAAGCTCCTCAGTGTCCCAGAGATGCTTTTCTCAAGCTTGTGGGTTGTCGTGGCAACTGCTTGGAGTAAATTAGTGGAGAGTTGAGGAAAAACAGCAACAACAACAACAACAACAACAGAAAAAAGAAAAAGAAAATAAAAACTTTTTTTTGAAATTCCAGCCACGGTCCTATGGGCCGGTGGGCACGGTTGCCGTAGTGATGGCAGCAGGTCTGTGTTGGGGAGCTGCCTGGCACAGGTGCCAAACTGGCATCCAGGAGGAGCGGGTGAGGAAGAGGAGCAGGTGAGGAAGAGGAGCAGGTGAGGAAGAGTGACAGTGGCTCAGGCAGACGATGGCAAACGCCAGCAGAGAAGATATCAGTGTAATTAGAAAAGTCCCACAGGACAATAAAACCACACACACACACACACACACACACAAGCTGGGGATGAGGTGTGTGTGTGTGTGTGTGTGTGTGTGTGTGTGTGTGTGTGTGTGTGTGTGTATGTGTGTGCGCGCCCTAACATGAGAGACCATTTAGGGTGGAATCAGTGAACAGTTGTGTGCACACACACTAATTGTGTATACATACGAAACACTCACATATGAAACACTCACACATACAAAACACTCACACAAAACACTCACACATACAGAACACTCACACATACAAAACATACAAAACACTCACATACAAAACACTCGCACATACAAAACACACACATACAAAACACACACACACAAAACACACACATACAAAACACTCACACATACAAAACACTCACACAAAACACATACAAAACACTCGCACATACAAAACATACAAAACACTCACACATACAAAACACTCACACATACGAAACACTCACACAAAACACACATACAAAACACTCGCACATACAAAACACACAAAACACTCACATACAAAACACTCACACACAAAACACTCACACATACGAAACACTCACACAAAACACACATACAAAACACTCGCACATACAAAACACACAAAACACTCACATACAAAACACACACACACAAAACACTCACACATACAAAACACTGACGAGAGACACTGAACTCAGAGGGTTGATCCACTGGAACATGAAGAGTGCTCCTTCTCCTCCGCTAAGATTCAGAACTGTGTGGAGCAGAAGGCGTGACAGACACAGGCTCCGCCTTCTTCAACTACCCAACTCTTATTGGTCCTATCTGTCACAGAAGCATGACGCCATGTTCAGATTACAGTGAACACCCAACACACACCCTACACCACACACCCAACACACACCCTACACACACCCAACACACACACACCCTAGACCATACACACCCCACACCCAACACACACACACACCCTAGACCACACACCTAACACACACCCTACACCACACACCCTACACACACCCAACACAAAAAACCCTACACCACACACACCTTACACACACCCTACACCACACAAACACCCTACACCACAGACCCTACACACATCCATTCACAACCCTATGATTACTAGAGCAGTAACTTAACCACTGAGACACTATACACATACCACACACACCCTACACACATCCACCTCACCATGCACAACCTTCTGATTACTAGACCAGTACCTTCACCACTGAGACACTATACACATACCACACACACCCTACACACATCCACCTCACCATGCACAACCCTCTGATTACTAGACCAGTACCTCCACCACTGACACTATACACATACCACACACACTCTACACACATCCACCTCACCATGCACAACCTTCTGATTACTAGACCAGTAACTTAACCACTGAGACACTATACACATACCACACACACCTTACACACATCCACCTCACTATGCACAACCTTCTGATTACTAGACCAGTAACTTAACCACTGAGACACTATACACATACCACACACACCCTACACACATCTACCTCACCATGCACAACCCTCTGATTACTAGACCAGTACCTCCACCACTGAGACACTATACACATACCACACACACCCTACACACATCCACCTCACTATGCACAACCTTCTGATTACTAGACCAGTAACTTAACCACTGAGAAACTATACACATACCACACACACCCTACACACATCCACCTCACTATGCACAACCTTCTGATTACTAGACCAGTAACTTAACCACTGAGAAACTATACACATACCACACACACCCTACACACATCCACCTCACTATGCACAACCCTCTGATTACTAGACCAG
>NC_137517.1:19180000-19187500 GCF_041902795.1 Electrophorus electricus | reverse complement strand
TAAAACTTGTTAAAAATTGAAGGTAACGGGCATGTGTGGGTGGAGGCACACGCCTCATATTAAAAAATAACAGACATGTCATCGGGGCACCGTGTGCCATGGGCGTGAGGGCGAGGAGCGGGCGTTTTCCACGATGCACATTCTCCCCTCACCAAACACACAGGAAAAACCTCCGAAGGATGCTGCTTCTGCTGTTTGGGCCTTGACGTGGGCAGAGACCGCATGCGCCGCCCAGATCTATATTTAGAGTTGAAAAGCACAGTGACGTGCACCGCGAACATTTCTAAGAGGAATGAGGCCTGTTGGAGGGTACCGCGGTGCGTAGTTCTGCCACTGCTCGCATTCTCTTTCTCCCTGCATGTTTAAGCGCAAGCGCAGCTCACACCGCTGAAGAGCAGGCCGCAGTTAGCGGCTTTAAAATAGGTTGAGCAAGAAGACCGGGGAGCAGAAAAGCAAGGTAGCTGTTTCCCTCATGGTCTTCTTTCTTCCCGTGTTACGGGGAACACGAGCCAAAACGTGCTGGCACCTCCCAACAGAAGGATGGAAGTGAACTTGGCACGCGGGCAGGCTGGGAGAACCCTGATTGGTCGAGGTCGGGGTTTAGGGGGCAGGGCATATCGCTGTGTTCCCGTGCCAAGCTCAGATTTAAAGACGCTCGCGCGGAGCTCACTCAGAGGAGACCCCGTTAGCGGCGGGTCTGCTCGTGTACTTATCGGGGGCTTTAAAGCGCGTTACCCTCACGAGACTGTGATTATCAGGTCCAAGAACTAGTTAATCCGTGAAGAACATGAAGGGATTGATGGCATGAATGTGTCTCGAATGTCTGCTTTTTTACTGCGCACGCACCAGGCAAACATACATCCTGAAAATATTCCCGAAGCGCAAAATGAGATATGTCAGGAGGCGCGTGAATGTACAGCTGACACCTGAAAATACCACAGCAGCAAGCTGTGTGAACGAGATGGCAAATTGGAAGGGTTAAAAAAGGATGCTGCTCTTTGACGTGTGTGTGTTGGGAGGGGAAGATGAACGGATGAACTGAACAGCACAGACATGAATCATTCTTAGTAACACAACGGTTTCCATGACATCAGTGGGCATCCTTCCAGAACTCCAACCAAGACTAAAAGGTGGTGTAGGAAAAACCATGAGAGGCCTGGAGCACACACACACACACACACACACACACACACACACACACACACTCACACACCCACACACACTCAAACACACACACTCACACACACACACACACTCACACACACTCTCACACACACACACTCACACCCACACACACTCACACACCCACACACACTCTCACACGCATACACACACACACACACACACACACACATACACTCACACATACACACACACCCTAACGCATACATTATCCACGCGCCAACAACAAAATAAGTGCCACATTAGAAATATTGTCCTCCTTCAGAAAGCTGTAAATGTCGCATTGAAAATTAATTTTCCACATTTGTTGGTCGACGAGTGCCTCGCTCGCGCGAGCCCGCCGGCAGTGTGTCTGGAACAGTGACAATCCAACACGGCAAACGTCAAAGACAGAGCGCGGGCTGTTTCTGCTCCCACTGGAGGCGCTGCTCCCCATCTTATTTTGCTTTCATGTCCTTTTGTTTTCCTGCAACCCGCGCCCAGACCCCTTTGTCGGAGGTGAGCTATTGATAGGCAATAGATGCTCCAGATCCCACAAATTAAAATTCAGCAGAGGAGGTCTGAGAGCCCGCGCTCTTGTTAAGTTCTTTTGAATGCGCCTGATTGCATTCTAGGCAGGCGTCCCGACGCAAAACGGGCCCATTAAACCTCCCCGCGCACACCCTCCACCCCATCCGCGAATCAATAAAACGCGCGCGCACATGGCGCTCATCTTAAGCACCGATCGGTCGGCGTGGCTTCATAAGGCACGCGGCACGTGCACGCGGTACATGGCGAGCGAACACATGCTAGCGCGCGCGCGTCTGCACGCGGGTACAAAGGCACGCGCACCTGAGTTAGTGGATGGCTGGTCGCGCGCTCAGGGCTCCGTCGCTTTGAACGCGTTTGGTAATTTGGCGCGTTCGCTCAGACGAGAAATTAACCTCGACAACCGCTGCGGCTTTGGCGTGAACTATAAAGCTGAGCGCGACCGTCCCGAGATGAAACAAAACACAACAACAAAATAAAGTTGGAACATGATTTGTACGCGTGCGTGCGTGCGTGTGTGTGTGCGCGTGCGCTTGTTTATCTGAGAGAAAGCTCTGCTGCGAGAATGCGGCACGCAGTGCAGTGTTTTCTTGGCACGCTGACAGCGTTGTGTGCCAAGCCCCGTGGCAGCAGGAACTCTCAGACGCATAAGGACGGCATTAGCGCGCAAACCGTCTCCTCTCACTCACCGCGTGCAGTTTGCCAGTGCACGAGGTGGGTTTTTTGTTTTTTAGGGGGGGCTCGCGTCCTTTTCTATGTGTATGGATCCCCTGACTTTGTCCGCACTGCTGATGCCCGCAATACGCCGCGTGTACCGCTATCCTGCTCGCTCCGTCCCCCCGTTAGAGTGCGAACAGGCGCGCGCTGTCGGGGTTCACGCGTTTGGTTCTGCCTGCTCTTGTTTGGCGGATTTGAACAATGAGCTGCAATACCTGACGCGCACGAGGCTTTCTGGACGTGTTTGTCCGATTCTAAAACCTAAACAAACGAACAATGCTCGTAAAAACACACACACACACACACACTCTCTCTCTCTCTCTCTCACACACACACAAAGCTTCCTAAACAACAGCACGGCCTACTTACATGGCCAAAATCCCGGCGACAAAAAAGAGAAAAGCCATTATAAATAGCACGCGCTGTTTAGCTGTAGAACAGAAACAGAATCTACGGCGCGCGAAGATTTTGCTGCGACGCAGAGGCGCGAGGATCTGGCACAGCCGCGCGCTCGGGCCTCTGTGTCTCCAGCACATCTGAGGACGCGCGCGCTCTCCTCCGCGCGCGGAGAATGCCCCCGGTCCCTTGCCACGCCGAGACGAGCGCGACACACGCGGAGGAAGGTCGCCCTACTAATGTCCAAAAAGCTGCAAAACTGAGCAGGTTTACGACGCAGAGCACCCCACCCTCTGTGTTGAACAGGGACGATATAACGAGCGGAAAACACTGAAATGAACACTCAAACCACACGGTGTTCTGTTTAAATAAACACAAACAACACGGTGTTCTGTTTAAATAAACAAAAACACAACACGGTGTTCTGTTTAAATAAACAAAAACAACACGGTGTTCTGTTTAAATAAACACAAACAACACGGTGTTCTGTTTAAATAAACACAAACAACACGGTGTTCTGTTTAAATAAACACAAACACAACACGGTGTTCTGTTTAAATAAACACAAACAACACGGTGTTCTGTTTAAATGGACACAAACGACATGGTGTTCTGTTTAAATAAACACAAACACAACACGGTGTTCTGTTTAAATAAACACAAACAACACGGTGTTCTGTTTAAATAAACACAAACACTACACGGTGTTCTGTTTAAATAAACACAAACACGGTGTTCTGTTTAAATGGACACTCAAACGACATGGTGTTCTGTTAAAAATGAATACTTAAACAGGGATAGGGTTGAGGTGAGTGGAATATTAAATATTAAAATAACTGAAGTAAATGTAGAATAAAAGCAAAAAAATAGTGAAAAAAGAGAGGAGAGAGAGAGACAGCAGGAGAGGGAGAGAGAGAGAGAGAGAGAGAGAGAGAGAGGTGGTTGTACTGAGCACAGTGGTCAGTGTGTATCTTCAGTGTCTGTGGTATAAAGGAGACAAATATCTACGTTATGACACAATCAGTGAAGTAAGACCACAGTGTATAGGGGCTGACTGACTGACACACACACACGCACAAACACACACACACACACACACTCACACACACACACACACACACACACACACACACATACACCCACACTCTCACACACACTCACACACACACTCACACACACACACACACACACACACTCTCACACACACACTCACACACTCACACTCACTCACACTCACACACACACACTCACACACACACATACATACACACACACACACACTCACACAGAATCTCGCTGATCTTACTTTTCCTTCTTTCAGAAGGACCAATCAGAATCAGGAGTGACAGGCTGCATCAGTTGCTCTGGGTCCTTCTTCCTGTGCACATAAAACCACGTAACTGAGGCCGCGTGTGGAAGAGAAACCGCAGAAAAGGACAGACCAAACCCAGTGGTCCCAGTGCAGTGGACCCTGACCCAGTGAAACTAGTACAGTAAACCCCGACCCAGTGAACCCAGTGCAGTGAACCCTGATCCAGTGAACCCAGTGCAGTGAACCCCGATGCATGTAGCCCTGATACAGGACAGTTGCTGTTATCCAATTACTCATAGCAAGTGTTCAACTTCAATTGATCATAAAATTAGTGTGTCTATAACTGTTCTATAACTGTTCTATAACTGTTCTATGATCGTTCTATGTCTGTTCTATAGCTGTTCTATAACTGTTCTATGGCTGTTCTAAGGCAATTCTATGTCTGTTCTATAACTGCTCTAATACTGTACTATAACTGTTCTATGGCTGTTCTATGACTGTTTTATAACTGTTCTATCACTGTTCTGTGGCTGTTCTATGACTGATCTACAACTGTTCTATGACAGTTCTATGGCTGTTCTATAACTGTTTTATGACTGTTCTATTACTGTTCTGTGGCTATTCTATAACTTCTGTGGCTGTTCTATTACTGTTCTGTGGCTATTCTATAACTGTTCTATGGCTGTTCTATGACCGTTCTATGTCTGTTCTATAATTGTTCTATAACTGTTCTATGGCTGTTCTATAACTGTTCTATGACTGTTCCATTACTGTTCTGTGGCTATTCTATAACTGTTCTGTGGCTGTTCTATGACCGTTCTATGTCTGTTCTATGACTGTTCTGTGGCTATTCTATAACTGTTCTGTGGCTGTTCTATGACCGTTCTATGTCTGTTCTATGACTGTTCTATGGCTGTTCTATAACTGTTCTAGTTCAAGTTCGGTTTATTCGTCACATACATAGTCATACACAGTATAACCCGTTCTATTTCTGTTCTATGACTGTTCTATGGCTGTTCTATAACTGTTCTATGACTGTTCTATTACTGTTCTGTGGCTATTCTATAACTGTTCTGTGGCTGTTCTATGACCGTTCTATGTCTGTTCTATGGCTGTTCTATAATTGTTCTATTACTGTTTTGTGGCTATTCTATAACTGTTCTGTGGCTGTTCTATGACCGTTCTATGTCTGTTCTATGACTGTTCTGTGGCTATTCTATAACTGTTCTGTGGCTGTTCTATGACCGTTCTATGTCTGTTCTATGACTGTTCTATAATTGTTCTATTACTGTTCTGTGGCTATTCTATAACTGTTCTGTGGCTGTTCTATGATCATTCTATGTCTGTTCTATGACTGTTCTGTGGCTATTCTATAACTGTTCTGTGGCTGTTCTATGACCGTTCTATGTCTGTTCTATGACTGTTCTGTGGCTATTCTATAACTGTTCTGTGGCTGTTCTATGACCATTCTATGTCTGTTCTATGACTGTTCTATGGCTGTTCTATAACTGTTCTAGTTCAAGTTCGGTTTATTCGTCACATACATAGTCATACACAGTATAACCCGTTCTATGTCTGTTCTATGACTGTTCTGTGGCTATTCTATAACTGTTCTATCACTATCATCTCTATCATTATGAGTCTGGCACCTGCAGGTGGGGGGGGGGGGGGGGTCGTTGCTCCCTCAGTGTCTCTGTGTCGGGTGAATGATCACAGATACAGACACCCGGATACGCCCCAGTCTACACTACAACACCAGCAAAGACAGGGTGATCTCTCTCTCACTCTCTCCCACACACACACAAGCACTTGGCCAGGTGGGGAGGAGTTGGCTCTGCTGGGCTCAGAAACTTGGCAGCTATCTGCGATTAGCCTAATCACATGGTGAGAAGCTGTACACGACTGGAATACTGAACTGGAATACTGAACTGGAATACTGAATGGGAATACAAAACTGGAATACTGAACAGGAATACTGAATTGGAATACTGAACAGCAATAATGAACTGCAATACTGAACTGGAATACTGAACCAAACCTCTCTGTCTTTCAGCATTTCTCTCTCTCCCTCACTCTCTCTCCCTTATTTCTGTTTATCTCTCCCTCATCCCCCTCTCTCTCGCTTATCTCTATTTATCTCTCCATCTCTCTCTCTCTCTCTCACACACACACACACATACACACACACACACACATACACACACACACACACACCCTTAAAAAAGCCTGTGTACAGCTCATCCAGTGCAGACAGTGGGCCATACATAAGGGTCTGCTGCCTGTTGTCCTGCATGTGTGAGTGTGTGTGTCCATGTTTGTATGTGTGTGTTCAGACTGATCCTTCAGCACTCTGCCTGCCCTTTACGTGTAGAGGGGGGGTTTGCATCCCAGACACCACAGATATGCCACACAGGGGTGGAGATGTATGTCCATCTGGGCTTGGTCTGGGTGGATGAGGGTGGGTTTGGTCTGGGTGGATGATGGTGGGGTTTGGTCTGGGTGGATGATGGTGGGGTTGGTCTGGGTGGATGAGGTGGGGTTGGTCTGGGTGGATGGGTGGGTTTGGTCTTGGTGGATGAGGTGGGGTTGGTCTGGGTGGATGGGTGGGGTTGGTCTGGGTGGATGGGTGGGTTTGGTCTTGGTGGATGAGGTGGGGTTGGTCTGGGTGGATGGGTGGGGTTGGTCTTGGTGGATGAGGTGGGGTTGGTCTGGGTGGATGGGTGGGGTTGGTCTGGGTGGATGGGTGGGTTTGGTCTTGGTGGATGAGGTGGGGTTGGTCTGGGTGGATGGGGTGGGGTTGGTCTGGGTGGATGGGTGGGGTTGGTCTGGGTGGATGGGGTGGGGTTGGTCTGGGTGGATGGGTGGGGTTGGTCTTGGTGGATGAGGTGGGGTTGGTCTGGGTGGATGGGTGGGGTTGGTCTGGGTGGATGGGGTGGGGTTGGTCTTGGTGGATGAGGTGGGGTTGGTCTGGGTGGATGGGTGGGGTTGGTCTGGGTGGATGGGGTGGGGTTGGTCTTGGTGGATGAGGTGGGGTTGGTCTGGGTGGATGGGTGGGGTTGGTCTGGGTGGATGAGGTGGGGTTGGTCTGGGTGGATGGGGTGGGGTTGGTCTGGGTGGATGGGGTGGGGTTGGTCTGGGTGGATGGGTGGGGTTGGTCTGGGTGGATGGGGTGGGGTTGGTCTGGGTGGATGGGTGGGGTTGGTCTGGGTGGATGGGGTGGGCTCTGTCCCACTAACGGTGCTGTGTACCCTCTTCCAGTTCCATCAATTACACTGACAAGCTAAATGTTCCGTGGGAGACCATATGGAGAAGTGGTGCGTCCGTCCGGAGAGACGACACGTCGCAAACGCAGCACAATTAAGAGC
>NC_137517.1:19157500-19175000 GCF_041902795.1 Electrophorus electricus | reverse complement strand
ACACACAGTCATACACACACACGCGCACGCGCACAGTCATACACACACACACACACACACACACACACACCCAGTCTCTCACACACACACACACTCATACACACATGCACACACAGTCATACACACACGCACACACAGAGTCATACACACACACACACACAGTCATACACACACACGCACGCACACACAGTCATACGCACATACACACACACACACACAGACTCATACACACACACAGTCATACACACATGCACACACACACAGACACACACACACAGTCATACACACACAGATTCATACGCACACACACACACACACAGACTCATACACACACACACAGTCATACACACATGCACACACACACAGACAGTCATACACACACACACAGACACACAGAGTCATACACACACAGAGTTATACACACATACACAGAGTCATACACACAGTCATACACACACATACACACATGCACACACACACACACAGACATACACACACACAGTCATATGCATACAAACACACATACGCGTGCACGCACACATACACACACACACACGCAACGCGCGCAGACATACACACACACAGTCATATGCACACACACAAACATATACACTCATATACATTCATACACAAACACACACATGCGCACACACACATACACACACACAGGCACGCACACATACACACACAGTCATATGCACACACACGAACATATACACTCATATAGACAATCATACACTCACACACACACACACACACACACACACACAAGCACACACACAAACACACTTATACAGACACACAAAAATGCACATATACACACACATTAAAATACTCAGTTAAACACACACACAAACGCAGACACACACAAACACACACACACACAGACACATACTGGTGGAGTACAATTTACAATATAACAACACAGACACAACAGAGCCTGAGACAGAAATATTAACACAACTATACTAACACAACAGAGCCTGAGACACAGAAATATTAACACAACTATACTGACACAACAGAGTCTGAGACAGAAATATTAACACAACTACACAGACACAACAGAGTCTGAGACACAGAAATATTAACACAACTATACTGACACAACAGAGTCTGAGACACAGAAATATTAACACAACTATACTGACACAACAGAGCCTGAGACACAGAAATATTAACACAACTATACTGACACAACAGAGTCTGAGACAGAAATATTAACACAACTACACAGACACAACAGAGTCTGAGACACAGAAATATTAACACAACTATACTGACACAACAGAGTCTGAGACACAGAAATATTAACACAACTATACTGACACAACAGAGTCTGAGACAGAAATATTAACACAACTACACAGACACAACAGAGTCTGAGACAGAAATATTAACACAACTACACAGACACAACAGAGTCTGAGACACAGAAATATTAACACAACTACACAGACACAACAGAGTCTGAGACAGGAATATTAACACAACTACACAGACACAACAGAGTCTGAGACACAGAAATATTAACACAACTATACTAACACAACAGTCTGAGACACAGAAATATTAACACAACTACACTGACACAACAGAGTCTGAGACAGAAATATTAACACAACTACACAGACACAACAGAGTCTGAGACACAGAAATATTAACACAACTATACTGACACAACAGAGTCTGAGACACAGAAATATTAACACAACTATACTGACACAACAGAGCCTGAGACACAGAAATATTAACACAACTATACTGACACAACAGAGTCTGAGACAGAAATATTAACACAACTACACAGACACAACAGAGTCTGAGACACAGAAATATTAACACAACTATACTGACACAACAGAGTCTGAGACACAGAAATATTAACACAACTATACTGACACAACAGAGTCTGAGACAGAAATATTAACACAACTACACAGACACAACAGAGTCTGAGATAGAAATATTAACACAACTACACAGACACAACAGAGTCTGAGACACAGAAATATTAACACAACTACACAGACACAACAGAGTCTGAGACAGGAATATTAACACAACTACACAGACACAACAGAGTCTGAGACACAGAAATATTAACACAACTATACTAACACAACAGTCTGAGACAGAAATATTAACACAACTACACTGACACAACAGAGTCTGAGAGAACACAAATATTAACACAACTACACAGACACAACAGAGTCTGAGACAGGAATATTAACAGAACTACACAGACACAACAGAGTCTAAGACACAGAAATATTAACACAACTATACTGACACAGTCTGAGACAGAAATATTAACACAACTATACTGACACAACACAGTCTGAGACAGAAATATTAACACAACTACACAGACACAACAGAGTCTGAGACACAGAAATATTAACACAACTATACTGACACAACAGAGTCTGAGACACAGAAATATTAACACAACTATACTAACACAACAGTCTGAGACAGAAATATTAACACAACTACACTGACACAACAGAGTCTGAGAGAACACAAATACTAACACAACTATACTGACACAACAGAGTCTGAGAGAACAGAAATATTAACACAACTATACTGACACAACAGAGTCTGAGACACAGAAATATTAACACAACTATACTGACATAACAGAGTCTGAGACACAGAAATATTAACACAACTATACTAACACAACAGTCTGAGACAGAAATATTAACACAACTACACAGACACAACAGAGTCTGAGACACAGAAATATTAACACAACTATACTGACACAACAGAGTCTGAGACACAGAAATATTAACACAACTATACTGACACAGTCTGAGACACAGAAATATTAACACAACTACAATAACACAACAGAGTCTGAGACACAGAAATATTAACACAACTATACTGACACAACAGAGTCTGAGACACAGAAATATTAACACAACTATACTGACACAACAGAGTCTGAGACAAAGAAATATTAACACAACTACACAGACCCAAAAGAGTCTGAGACAGAAATAGTAACACAACTACACAGACACAACAGAGTCTGAGACAGGAATATTAACAGAACTACACAGACACAACAGAGTCTGAGACACAGAAATATTAACACAACTATACTAACACAACAGTCTGAGACACAGAAATATTAACACAACTACACTGACACAACAGAGTCTGAGAGAACACAAATATTAACACAACTACACAGACACAACAGAGTCTGAGACAGGAATATTAACAGAACTACACAGACACAACAGAGTCTAAGACACAGAAATATTAACACAACTATACTGACACAGTCTGAGACAGAAATATTAACACAACTATACTGACACAACACAGTCTGAGACAGAAATATTAACACAACTACACAGACACAACAGAGTCTGAGACACAGAAATATTAACACAACTATACTGACACAACAGAGTCTGAGACACAGAAATATTAACACAACTATACTAACACAACAGTCTGAGACACAGAAATATTAACACAACTACACTGACACAACAGAGTCTGAGAGAACACAAATACTAACACAACTATACTGACACAAAAGAGTCTGAGAGAACAGAAATATTAACACAACTATACTGACACAACAGAGTATGAGACAGAAATATTAACACAACTATACTGACACAACAGAGTCTGAGACACAGAAATATTAACACAACTATACTGACACAAGAGTCTGAGACACAGAAATATTAACACAACTATACTAACACAACAGTCTGAGACAGAAATATTAACACAACTACACAGACACAACAGAGTCTGAGACACAGAAATATTAACACAACTATACTGACACAACAGAGTCTGAGACACAGAAATATTAACACAACTATACTGACACAACAGAGTCTGAGACACAGAAATATTAACACAACTATACTGACACAACAGAGTCTGAGACAAAGAAATATTAACACAACTATACTGACACAGTCTGAGACACAGAAATATTAACACAACTACAATGACACAACAGAGTCTGAGACACAAATATTAACACAACTATACTGACACAACAGAGTCTGAGACACAGAAATATTAACACAACTATACTGACACAACAGAGTCTGAGACAAAGAAATATTAACACAACTACACAGACCCAAAAGAGTCTGAGACAGAAATAGTAACACAACTACACAGACACAACAGAGTCTGAGACACAGAAATATTAACACAACTACACAGACACAACAGAGTCTGAGACAGAAATATTAACACAACTATACTGACACAACAAAGGCTAAGACACAGAAATATTAACACAACTACACAGACACAACAGAGTCTGAGAAACAGAAATATTAACACAAATATACTGACACAACAGAGTCTGAGACACAGAAATATTAACACAACTATACTGACACAACAGAGTGTGACACAGAAATATTAACAGCTATACTGACACAAAAGTCGGAGACACAGAAATATTAACACAACTATACTGACACAACAGAGTCTGAGACACAGAAATATCAACACAACTACACAGACCTAACAGAGTCTGAGACACAGAAATATTAACACAACTATACTGACACAGTCTGAGACACAGAAATATTAACACAACTACACAGACACAACAGAGTCTGAGACACAGAAATATTAACACAACTATACAGACACAGTCTGAGACAGAAATATTAACACAACTACACAGACACAACAGAGTCTGAGACACGAAACATTAACACAACTATACTGACACAACAGAGTCTGAGAGAACAGAAATATTTACATAACTATACTGACACAAGAGTCTGAGACACAAATATTAACACAACTATACTGACACAACAGAGTCTGAGACACAAAAATATTAACACAACTATACTGACAACAGAGTCTGAGACAGAAATATTAACACAACTACACAGACCCAACAGAGTCTGAGACAGAAATATTAACACAACTATACTGACACAACAGAGTCTGAGACACAGAAATATTAACGCAACTATACTGACAGTCTGAGACACAGAAATATTAACACAACTACAGACACAACAGAGTCTGAGACACAGAAATATTAACACAACTATACTGACACAACAGAGTCTGAGACAGAAATATTAACAAGACTATACTGACACAACAGAGTCTGAGACAGAAATATTAACACAACTACACAGACACAACAGAGTCTGAGACAGGAATATTAACAGAACTACACAGACACAACAGAGTCTAAGACAGAAATATTAACACAACTATACTAACACAACAGTCTGAGATACAGAAATATTAACACAACTATACTGACACAACAGAGTCTGAGAGAACAGAAATATTAACACAACTATACTGACACAACAGAGTCTGAGACACAGAAATATTAACACAACTATACTGACACAACAGAGTCTGAGACACAGAAATATTAACACAACTATACTAACACAACAGTCTGAGACAGAAATATTAACACAACTACACAGACACAACAGAGTCTGAGACACAGAAATATTAACACAACTATACTGACACAACAGAGTCTGAGACACAGAAATATTAACACAACTATACTGACACAACAGAGTCTGAGACACAGAAATATTAACACAACTATACTGACACAACAGAGTCTGAGACACAGAAATATTAACACAACTATACTGACACAACAGAGTCTGAGACAAAGAAATATTAACACAACTACACAGACCCAAAAGAGTCTGAGACAGAAATAGTAACACAACTACACAGACACAACAGAGTCTGAGACAGGAATATTAACAGAACTACACAGACACAACAGAGTCTGAGACACAGAAATATTAACACAACTATACTAACACAACAGTCTGAGACACAGAAATATTAACACAACTACACTGACACAACAGAGTCTAAGAGAACACAAATATTAACACAACTACACAGACACAACAGAGTCTGAGACAGGAATATTAACAGAACTACACAGACACAACAGAGTCTAAGACACAGAAATATTAACACAACTATACTGACACAGTCTGAGACAGAAATATTAACACAACTATACTGACACAACACAGTCTGAGACAGAAATATTAACACAACTACACAGACACAACAGTCTGAGACACAGAAATATTTACACAACTATACTGACACAACAGAGTCTGAGACACAGAAATATTAACACAACTATACTAACACAACAGTCTGAGACACAGAAATATTAACACAACTACACTGACACAACAGAGTCTGAGAGAACACAAATACTAACACAACTATACTGACACAACAGAGTCTGAGAGAACAGAAATATTAACACAACTATACTGACACAACAGAGTATGAGACAGAAATATTAACACAACTATACTGACACAACAGAGTCTGAGACACAAATATTAACACAACCATACTGACACAACAGAGTCTGAGACACAGAAATATTAACACAACTATACTGACACAACAGAGTCTGAGACACAGAAATATCAACAAAACTACACAGACCTAAGAGTCTGAGACACAGAAATATTAACACAACTATACTGACACAGTCTGAGACACAGAAATATTAACACAACTACAGACACAACAGAGTCTGAGACAGAAATATTAACACAACTATACAGACACAGTCTGAGACAGAAATATTAACACAACTACACAGACACAACAGAGTCTGAGACACGAAACATTAACACAACTATACTGACACAACAGAGTCTGAGACACAGAAATATTAACACAACTATACTGACACAACAGAGTCTGAGACACAGAAATATTAACACAACTATACTGACACAACAGAGTCTGAGACACAGAAATATTAACACAACTATACTGACACAACAGAGTCTGAGACACAGAGATATTAACACAACTATACTGACACAACAGAGTCTGAGACAAAGAAATATTAACACAACTATACTGACACAGTCTGAGACACAGAAATATTAACACAACTACAATGACACAACAGAGTCTGAGACACAAATATTAACACAACTATACTGACACAACAGAGTCTGAGACACAGAAATATTAACACAACTATACTGACACAACAGAGTCTGAGACACAGAAATATCAACACAACTACACAGACCTAACAGAGTCTGAGACACAGAAATATTAACACAACTATACTGACACAGTCTGAGACACAGAAATATTAACACAACTACACAGACACAACAGAGTCTGAGACACAGAAATATTAACACAACTATACAGACACAGTCTGAGACAGAAATATTAACACAACTACACAGACACAACAGAGTCTGAGACACAAAACATTAACACAACTATACTGACACAACAGAGTCTGAGAGAACAGAAATATTTACATAACTATACTGACACAAGAGTCTGAGACACAAATATTAACACAACTATACTGACACAACAGAGTCTGAGACACAGAAATATTAACACAACTACATAGACACAACAGAGTCTGAGACAGGAATATTAACAGAACTACACAGACACAACAGAGTCTAAGACAGAAATATTAACACAACTATACTAACACAACAGTCTGAGATACAGAAATATTAACACAACTATACTGACACAACAGAGTCTGAGAGAACAGAAATATTAACACAACTATACTGACACAACAGAGTCTGAGACACAGAAATATTAACACAACTATACTGACACAACAGAGTCTGAGACACAGAAATATTAACACAACTATACTAACACAACAGTCTGAGACAGAAATATTAACACAACTACACAGACACAACAGAGTCTGAGACACAGAAATATTAACACAACTATACTGACACAACAGAGTCTGAGACACAGAAATATTAACACAACTATACTGACACAACAGAGTCTGAGACACAGAAATATTAACAACTATACTGACACAAGAGTCTGAGACACAGAAATATTAACACAACTATACTGACACAACAGAGTCTGAGACACAGAAATATTAACACAACTATACAGACACAGTCTGAGACAGAAATATTAACACAACTACACAGACACAACAGAGTCTGAGACACAGAAATATTAACACAACTATACTGACACAACAGAGTCTGAGACAGAAATATTAACACAACTATACTGACACAACAGAGTCTGAGACACAGAAATATTAACACAACTACACAGACACAACAGAGTCTGAGACAGGAATATTAACAGAACTACACAGACACAACAGAGTCTAAGACAGAAATATTAACACAACTACAATAACACAAGAGTCTGAGACACAAATATTAACACAACTATACTGACACAACAGAGTCTGAGAGAACAGAAATATTAACACAACTATACTGACACAACAGAGTCTGAGACACAGAAATATTAACACAACTATACTGACACAACAGAGTCTGAGACACAGAAATATTAACACAACTACAATGACACAACAGAGTCTGAGACACAAATATTAACACAACTATACTGACACAACAGAGTCTGAGACACAGAAATATTAACACAACTATACTGACACAACAGAGTCTGAGACACAGAAATATCAACACAACTACACAGACCTAACAGAGTCTGAGACACAGAAATATTAACACAACTATACTGACACAGTCTGAGACACAGAAATATTAACACAACTACACAGACACAACAGAGTCTGAGACACAGAAATATTAACACAACTATACAGACACAGTCTGAGACAGAAATATTAACACAACTATACTGACACAACACAGTCTGAGACAGAAATATTAACATAACTATACTGACACAACAGAGTCTGAGAGAACAGAAATATTTACATAACTATACTGACACAAGAGTCTGAGACACAAATATTAACACAACTATACTGACACAACAGAGTCTGAGACACAGAAATATTAACACAACTATACTGACACAGTCTGAGACACAGAAATATTAACACAACTATACTGACACAGTCTGAGACACAGAAATATTAACACAACTACACAGACACAACAGAGTCTGAGACACAGAAATATTAACACAACTATACAGACACAGTCTGAGACAGAAATATTAACATAACTATACTGACACAACAGAGTCTGAGACAAAGAAATATTAACACAACTATACTGACACAGTCTGAGACAGAAATATTAACACAACTACAATGACACAACAGAGTCTGAGACACAAATATTAACACAACTATACTGACACAACAGAGTCTGAGACACAGAAATATTAACAAAACTATACTGACACAACAGAGTCTGAGACACAGAAATATCAACACAACTACACAGACACAACAGAGTCTGAGACACAGAAATATTAACACAACTATACTGACACAGTCTGAGACACAGATATATTAACACAACTATACAGACACAGTCTGAGACAGAAATATTAACACAACTACACAGACACAACAGAGTCTGAGACACGAAACATTAACACAACTATACTGACACAACAGAGTCTGAGAGAACAGAAATATTTACATAACTATACTGACACAAGAGTTTGAGACACAAATATTAACACAACTATACTGACACAACAGAGTCTGAGACACAAAAATATTAACACAACTATACTGACAACAGAGTCTGAGACAGAAATATTAACACAACTACACAGACCCAACAGAGTCTGAGACAGAAATATTAACACAACTATACTGACACAACAGAGTCTGAGACACAGAAATATTAACAAAACTATACTGACAGTCTGAGACACAGAAATATTAACACAACTACACAGACACAACAGAGTCTGAGACACAGAAATATTAACACAACTATACTGACACAACAGAGTCTGAGACAGAAATATTAACACAACTATACTGACACAACAGAGTCTGAGACACAGAAATATTAACACAACTACACAGACACAACAGAGTCTGAGACAGGAATATTAACAGAACTACACAGACACAACAGAGTCTAAGACAGAAATATTAACACAACTATACTAACACAACAGTCTGAGATACAGAAATATTAACACAACTATACTGACACAACAGTCTGAGAGAACAGAAATATTAACACAACTATACTGACACAACAGAGTCTGAGACACAGAAGTATTAACACAACTATACTGACACAACAGAGTCTGAGACACAGAAATATCAACACAACTACACAGAACTAACAGAGTCTGAGACACAGAAATATTAACACAACTATACTGACACAGTCTGAGACACAGAAATATTAACACAACTACACAGACACAACAGAGTCTGAGACACAGAAATATTAACACAACTATACAGACACAGTCTGAGACAGAAATATTAACACAACTATACTGACACAACACAGTCTGAGACAGAAATATTAACACAACTACCCAGACACAACAGAGTCTGAGACACAGAAATATTAACACAACTATACTGACACAACAGAGTCTGAGACACAGAAATATTAACACAACTATACTAACACAACAGTCTGAGACAGAAATATTAACACAACTACACTGACACAACAGAGTCTGAGAGAACACAAATATTAACACAACTACACAGACAGAACAGAGTCTGAGACAGGAATATTAACAGAACTACACAGACACAACAGAGTCTAAGACACAGAAATATTAACACAACTATACTGACACAGTCTGAGACAGAAATATTAACACAACTATACTGACACAACACAGTCTGAGACAGAAATATTAACACAACTACACAGACACAACAGAGTCTGAGACACAGAAATATTAACACAACTATACTGACACAGAGTCTGAGACACAGAAATATTAACACAACTATACTAACACAAGTCTGAGACACAGAAATATTAACACAACTACACTGACACAACAGAGTCTGAGAGAACACAAATACTAACACAACTATACTGACACAACAGAGTCTGAGACAGAAATATTAACACAACTATACTGACACAACAGAGTCTGAGACACAGAAATATTAACACAACTATACTGACAGAAGAGTCTGAGACAGAAATATTAACACAACTATACTAACACAACAGTCTGAGACAGAAATATTAACACAACTACACAGACACAACAGAGTCTGAGACACGAAACATTAACACAACTATACTGACACAACAGAGTCTGAGAGAACAGAAATATTTACATAACTATACTGACACAAGAGTCTGAGACACAAATATTAACACAACTATACTGACACAACAGAGTCTGAGACACAAAAATATGAACACAACTATACTGACAACAGAGTCTGAGACAGAAATATTAACACAACTACACAGACCCAACAGAGTCTGAGACAGAAATATTAACACAACTATACTGACACAACAGAGTCTGAGACACAGAAATATTAACACAACTATACTGACACAACAGAGTCTGAGACAAAGAAATATTAACACAACTATACTGACACAGTCTGAGACACAGAAATATTAACACAACTACAATGACACAACAGAGTCTGAGAGACAGAAATATTAACACAACTACACAGACACAACAGAGTCTGAGACAGGAATATTAACAGAACTACACAGACACAACAGAGTCTAAGACACAGAAATATTAACACAACTATACTGACACAGTCTGAGACACAGAAATATTAACACAACTACAGACACAACAGAGTCTGAGACACGAAATATTAACACAACTACACTGACACAACAGAGTCTGAGACACAGAAATATTAACACAACTATACTGACAGTCTGAGACAGAAATATTAACACAACTACACAGACACAACAGAGTCTGAGACAGAAATATTAACACAACTATACTGACAGTCTGAGACACAGAAATATTAACACAACTACACAGACACAACAGAGTCTGAGAGAAATATTAACACAACTACACAGACACAACAGAGTCTGAGACACAAAAATATTAACACAACTATACTGACAACAGAGTCTGAGACAGAAATATTAACACAACTACACAGACCCAACAGAGTCTGAGACAGAAATATTAACACAACTATACTGACACAACAGAGTCTGAGACACAGAAATATTAACAAAACTATACTGACAGTCTGAGACACAGAAATATTAACACAACTACACAGACACAACAGAGTCTGAGACACAGAAATATTAACACAACTATACTGACACAACAGAGTCTGAGACAGAAATATTAACACAACTATACTGACACAACAGAGTCTGAGACACAGAAATATTAACACAACTACACAGACACAACAGAGTCTGAGACAGGAATATTAACAGAACTACACAGACACAACAGAGTCTAAGACAGAAATATTAACACAACTATACTAACACAACAGTCTGATACAGAAATATTAACACAACTATACTGACACAACAGAGTCTGAGAGAACAGAAATATTAACACAACTATACTGACACAACAGAGTCTGAGACACAGAAATATTAACACAACTATACTGACACAACAGAGTCTGAGACACAGAAATATCAACACAACTACACAGAACTAACAGAGTCTGAGACACAGAAATATTAACACAACTATACTGACACAGTCTGAGACAGAAATATTAACACAACTACACAGACACAACAGAGTCTGAGACACAGAAATATTAACACAACTATACAGACACAGTCTGAGACAGAAATATTAACACAACTATACTGACACAACACAGTCTGAGACAGAAATATTAACACAACTACCCAGAAACAACAGAGTCTGAGACACAGAAATATTAACACAACTATACTGACACAACAGAGTCTGAGACACAGAAATATTAACACAACTATACTAACACAACAGTCTGAGACAGAAATATTAACACAACTACACAGACCCAACAGAGTCTGAGACAGAAATATTAACACAACTATACTGACACAACAGAGTCTGAGACACAGAAATATTAACAAAACTATACTGACAGTCTGAGACACAGAAATATTAACACAACTACACAGACACAACAGAGTCTGAGACACAGAAATATTAACACAACTATACTGACACAACAGAGTCTGAGACAGAAATATTAACACAACTATACTGACACAACAGAGTCTGAGACACAGAAATATTAACACAACTACACAGACACAACAGAGTCTGAGACAGGAATATTAACAGAACTACACAGACACAACAGAGTCTAAGACAGAAATATTAACACAACTATACTAACACAACAGTCTGAGATACAGAAATATTAACACAACTATACTGACACAACAGAGTCTGAGAGAACAGAAATATTAACACAACTATACTGACACAACAGAGTCTGAGACACAGAAATATTAACACAACTATACTGACACAACAGTCTGAGACACAGAAATATCAACACAACTACACAGAACTAACAGAGTCTGAGACACAGAAATATTAACACAACTATACTGACACAGTCTGAGACACAGAAATATTAACACAACTACACAGACACAACAGAGTCTGAGACACAGAAATATTAACACAACTATACAGACACAGTCTGAGACAGAAATATTAACACAACTATACTGACACAACACAGTCTGAGACAGAAATATTAACACAACTACCCAGACACAACAGAGTCTGAGACACAGAAATATTAACACAACTATACTGACACAACAGAGTCTGAGACACAGAAATATTAACACAACTATACTAACACAACAGTCTGAGACAGAAATATTAACACAACTACACTGACACAACAGAGTCTGAGAGAACACAAATATTAACACAACTACACAGACACAACAGAGTCTGAGACAGGAATATTAACAGAACTACACAGACACAACAGAGTCTAAGACACAGAAATATTAACACAACTATACTGACACAGTCTGAGACAGAAATATTAACACAACTATACTGACACAACACAGTCTGAGACAGAAATATTAACACAACTACACAGACACAACAGAGTCTGAGACACAGAAATATTAACACAACTATACTGACACAGAGTCTGAGACACAGAAATATTAACACAACTATACTAACACAAGTCTGAGACACAGAAATATTAACACAACTACACTGACACAACAGAGTCTGAGAGAACACAAATACTAACACAACTATACTGACACAACAGAGTCTGAGAGAACAGAAATATTAACACAACTATACTGACACAACAGAGTATGAGACAGAAATATTAACACAACTATACTGACACAACAGAGTCTGAGACACAGAAATATTAACACAACTATACTGACAGAAGAGTCTGAGACAGAAATATTAACACAACTATACTAACACAACAGTCTGAGACAGAAATATTAACACAACTACACAGACACAACAGAGTCTGAGACACGAAACATTAACACAACTATACTGACACAACAGAGTCTGAGAGAACAGAAATATTTACATAACTATACTGACACAAGAGTCTGAGACACAAATATTAACACAACTATACTGACACAACAGAGTCTGAGACACAAAAATATGAACACAACTATACTGACAACAGAGTCTGAGACAGAAATATTAACACAACTACACAGACCCAACAGAGTCTGAGACAGAAATATTAACACAACTATACTGACACAACAGAGTCTGAGACACAGAAATATTAACACAACTATACTGACAGTCTGAGACAGAAATATTAACACAACTACACAGACACAACAGAGTCTGAGACACAGAAATATTAACACAACTATACTGACACAACAGAGTCTGAGACACATAAATATTAACACAACTATACTGACACAAGAGTCTGAGATACAGAAATATTAACACAACTATACTGACAGTCTGAGACAGAAATATTAACGCAACTACACAGACACAACAGAGTCTGAGACACGAAATATTAACACAACTATACTGACACAACAGAGTCTGAGACACAGAAATATTAACACAACTATACTGACACAACAGAGTCTGAGACAAAGAAATATTAACACAACTATACTGACACAGTCTGAGACACAGAAATATTAACACAACTACAATGACACAACAGAGTCTGAGAGACAGAAATATTAACACAACTACACAGACACAACAGAGTCTGAGACAGGAATATTAACAGAACTACACAGACACAACAGAGTCTAAGACACAGAAATATTAACACAACTATACTGACACAGTCTGAGACACAGAAATATTAACACAACTACAGACACAACAGAGTCTGAGACACGAAATATTAACACAACTACACTGACACAACAGAGTCTGAGACACAGAAATATTAACACAACTATACTGACAGTCTGAGACAGAAATATTAACACAACTACACAGACACAACAGAGTCTGAGACAGAAATATTAACACAACTATACTGACAGTCTGAGACACAGAAATATTAACACAACTACACAGACACAACAGAGTCTGAGAGAAATATTAACACAACTACACAGACACAACAGAGTCTGAGACACGAAATATTAACACAACTATACTGACACAACAGAGTCTGAGACACAAACATTAACACAACTATACTGACACAAGAGTCTGAGACACAGAAATATTAACACAACTATACTGACAGTCTGAGACAGAAATATTAACACAACTACAGACACAACAGAGTCTGAGACACGAAATATTAACACAACTATACTGACACAACAGAGTCTGAGACACATAAATATTAACACAACTATACTGACACAAGAGTCTGAGACACAGAAATATTAACACAACTACACAGACACAACAGTCTGAGACACAAAAATATTAACATAACTATACTGACACAAGAGTCTGAGACAGAAATATTAACACAACTACTGACACAACAGAGTCTGAGACACAGAAATATTAACACAACTACACAGACACAACAGAGTCTGAGACAGGAATATTAACAGAACTACACAGACACAACAGAGTCTAAGACACAGAAATATTAACACAACTATACTGACACAGTCTGAGACACAGAAATATTAACACAACTACAGACACAACAGAGTCTGAGACACGAAATATTAACACAACTACACTGACACAACAGAGTCTGAGACACAGAAATATTAACACAACTATACTGACAGTCTGAGACAGAAATATTAACACAACTACACAGACACAACAGAGTCTGAGACAGAAATATTAACACAACTATACTGACAGTCTGAGACACAGAAATATTAACACAACTACACAGACACAACAGAGTCTGAGAGAAATATTAACACAACTACACAGACACAACAGAGTCTGAGACACGAAATATTAACACAACTATACTGACACAACAGAGTCTGAGACACATAAACATTAACACAACTATACTGACACAAGAGTCTGAGACACAGAAATATTAACACAACTATACTGACAGTCTGAGACAGAAATATTAACACAACTACAGACACAACAGAGTCTGAGACACGAAATATTAACACAACTATACTGACACAACAGAGTCTGAGACACATAAATATTAACACAACTATACTGACACAAGAGTCTGAGACACAGAAATATTAACACAACTACACAGACACAACAGTCTGAGACACAAAAATATTAACATAACTATACTGACACAAGAGTCTGAGACAGAAATATTAACACAACTACTGACACAACAGAGTCTGAGACACAGAAATATTAACACAACTACACAGACACAACAGAGTCTGAGACACGAAATATTAACTCAACTATACTGACACAACAGAGTCTGAGACACAGAAATATTAACAACTACACAGACACAACAGAGTCTGAGAGAAATATTAACACAACTACACAGACACAACAGAGTCAGACAGAAATATTAACACAACTATACTGACACAACAGAATCTGAGACAGAAATATTAACACAACTATACTGACACAACAGAGTCTGAGACAGAAATATAAACACAACTATACTGACACAACAGAGTCTGAGAGAACAGAAATATTAACACAACTACACAGACACAACAGAGTTTGAGAGAACAGAAAAATTAACAAATATACTGAGAAAACAGTCTGAGGGAACAGAAATATTAACACAACTACACAGACATAACAGAGTCTGAGACAAAGAAATATTAACAACTATGCTGACACAACAGAGTCTGAGACACAGAAATATTAACACAACTATACTGACACAACAGTGTCTGAGACAGAAATATTAACACAACTATACTGACACAACAGAGTCTGAGAGAACAGAAATATTAACTATACTGAGAAAACAGTCTGAGAGAACAGAAATATTAACACAACTACACAGACACAACAGAGTCTGAGAGAACAGAAATATTAACACAACTACACAGACACAACAGAGGTGTGTGTGTGTTTGTGTGTGTGAGTGTGTGGCACAGGGCAACGTGGTGTCACCAATTACACGGTTCATTACGTCACACACACTCACATATGCACAGACATACACATACACAAATATGTATTACACACACACACACACACACACACACACACACACACACCTTCCTTTGTGAACAGATGGAAAGAGCTCTTACTGGTGTGGTTCTTTGTGAGAGTGTCTAACCCTCCAAGAGATAGGTCACACCTCCTGTCTCTTACTCTCTCTCTCTCTCTCTCT
>NC_137517.1:19145000-19152500 GCF_041902795.1 Electrophorus electricus | reverse complement strand
ACACACACACACACACTCTCTCTCTCTCCCTCACACACACACAGCTACCCTTCTAACCCTTTATCCAACATTATTTCTCTAACAATTTTCTCTCTCTCCCTCTCTCTCTTTGAGTTAACTCTATTTTAACTTTGTTTTTATGTGAAATCATTATTTATGTTCACAAAGTTAGAATTCATGCAGTGTGTGTGTGCATGTGTACGTGTGTGAGTGTGTATATGTGTGTGTGTATGTGAATGCATGTGTGTGTGTGTGTGTGTGCGCGTGTGTATGTGTGTGTGAGTGCGTGTGTGAGTGTGTGTACGTGTGTGTGAGTGCATGTGTGAGTGGGTGTGTGTGTGCATGTGTGAGTGGGTGTGTGTGTGCTTCAGTGTTGTTCCTGTAATACCAGTCGTGCAGGCTCTAGTGGGTGGAAGGTGTGTCCAGAAGCCAGGAGGTGTGGCTCCAGGTGGTGGGCCAATCAGAGGCTGGGAGATATGACTCCAGGTGGTGATCCAATCAGAGGCTGGGAGGTGCGGCTCCAGGTGGTAAGCCAATCAAAGGCTAGGAGGTGTGGCTCCAGGTGGTAAGACAATCAGAGGCTGGGAGGTGTGGCTCCAGGTGGTAAGACAATCAGAGGCTGGGAGGTGTGGCTCCAGGTGGTAAGCCAATCAGAGGCTGGGAGGTGTGGCTCCATGTGGTGAGCCAATCAGAGGCTTTCTCCTCCCAAGATCAGCAGGGTGCTGTCTGAATTTCCGATCTGCATGCCTGGAATACCGCCGGACTGGCGGGGTCCGGAAAAGCCGCTCCGTCACCTTGTGTGAACCCAGCGGAATAGTGTCCGTGTGTCAGTGAAGTGCCCACCCAACTGAGAGGGTGGGGGAGGGGAGAGGGTGCATTTACACCATCAGCTGAGAGGCGCCCCAGACCTCATCATCACCATGACAACACATCCAACACACTCCTGGGATACATGCCAAGCACCCCCAACCTTTACCCTGCAGACACCCAAAGTCTCCCCCCCCCCCCCCCCCCTCTCTCTCTCTCTCTCTCTCTCTCTCTCTCTCTCTCTCTCTCTCTCTCTCTCTCTCTCTCAGTGTCTCTTAGTGGTCCTGTGATGGTGAGGTGGTAGTGGCATTGACAGCCAAGGGTCAGAGTTGCTGGGGTAACAGCACCCTGGTCTGAGTCAGACCGGAGGGTGGGGGTGTGTGTGGGTGTGTGGACAACACCATGCTTGCTATGAGAGCATGTGTTAATGAGGTTGGCAGAGGTGAAGATCAGGATAGAGAGGGTCACAGAAGGGTCGTGTGTGTGTGTGTGTGTGTGTGTGTGTGTGTGTGTATTTGTGGGGGGTGTCGCATGCCTTCAGGACCCTTGACCCTGCCATCCGCAGCCATCTGTGTGTGTGTGCGCTCGTGTGTGTGTGCGCGCATGCATGCCTGCAAGATGTGTATCATGTCGTTTCAGGTGCTTATTTGGTGAAATGTGAGAGTCACTGAGAAACCCAGTATGCCCATGTCTTTACCACTGATCAATAGTGTCACGTTCACATGTTACCAGTCCTGATAGATCAGTACTGTCACGTTACCACTCCTGATAGATCAGTACTGTCATATTAACACTCCTGATAGATCAGTACTGTCATGTTAACACTCCTGATAGATCAATACTGTTACACGTTTTCACGTTACCACTCCCGATAGATCAGTACTGTCACGTTACTACTACTGATAGATCAGTACTGACACATTACCACTCCTGATAGATCAGTACTGACACATTACCACTCCTGATAGTTCAGTACTGTGTCATGTTACAACTCCTAATAGATCAGTACTGTCACATTACTACTCCTGATAGATCAGTAATGTGTCACGTTACCACTCCTGATAGATCAGTACTGACACATTACCACTCCTGATAGATCAGTACTGTATCACGTTACCACTCCTGATAGTTCAGTACTGTGTCATGTTACAACTCTTAATAGATCGGTACTGTCACATTACCACTCCTGATAGATCAGTACTGTATCACGTTACAACTCCTAATAGATCAGTACTGTCACATTACCACTCCTGATAGATCAGTAGTCACGTTACCACTCCTGATAGATCAGTTCTGTATCACATTAGCACTCCTAATAGATCAGTACTGTATCACATTAGCACTCCTAATAGATCAGTACTGTGTCACGTTACCACTTCTGATAGATCAATACTGTGTCACTTTACCACTCCTGATAGATGAGTACTGTCACATTACCACTCCTGATAGACCAGTACTGTGTCACGTTACCACTCCTGATAGATCAGTACTGTCACGTTACCACTCCTGATAGATCAGTTCTGTATCACATTAGCACTCCTAATAGATCAGTACTGTATCACATTAGCACTCCTAATAGATCAGTACTGTGTCACGTTACCACTTCTGATAGTTCAGTACTGTGTCACGTTACCACTCCTGATAGATCAGTACTGTCACGTTACCACTCCTGATAGATCAGCACTGTCACGTTACCACTCCTGACTGATCAGTACTGTCATACGTTCTCACGTTACCACTCCCGACAGATCAGTCCTGTCACATTATCAGTCCTGATAGATCAGTACTGTCTCACATTCTCACATTACCACTCCTTATAGATCAGAACTATCTCACATTCTCATGTTACCACTCCTGATAGATCAGTACTATGGAGATCTACAATAATGACATAAAAACTGTCAGACGTACTTTATACAGTATGGAACATAGAACTAAAATCTCCTATATGTGACATATCCTAACATTAGAATATTAAAATCTCCTATATGTCACATATCATAACATTAGAATATTAAAATCCCCTATATGTCATATATCATAATAGAATATTAAAATCCCCTATATGTCACATATCATCATATTAGAATAATAAAATCCCCTATATGTCACACATCATAATATTCGAATACTAAAATCCCCTATATGTCACATATCATAATATTAGAATATTAAAATCCCCTATATATCACATATCATGATATCATAATATCATAATATTAGAATACATTGTGGAGGAGGGTGAAGTCCAGTGTGTTTGGATGCTGAATTTTAGACAGGCAAAAACCAGGCCAGCCTGGAGACCTTCAGGCCTGATAAATGAACAGTGTGTGTGTGTGTATGTGTGTTTGTGTGTGTGTGTGTGTCAGAGAAACAAGCCTGCTGAATTCACAGTACTGAAGGTCTGTGTGTATGTGTGTTTGTGTGTGTCAGAGAAACAAGCCTGCTGAATTCACAGTACTGAAGGTCTGTGTGTGTGTGTGTGTGTGCGTCACAGAAACAGGTCTGCTGAATTCACAGTACTGAAGGTGTGTGTGTGTGTGTGTCAGAGAAACAGGCCTGCTGAATTCACAGTACTGTAGCTGAATACACAGTACTGAAGGTGTGTGTGTGTGTGTGTGTCTGTATGCATGTGTGTGTGTGTGTGTGTGTGTGTGCACGTGTGTGTGCATGTGTGTGTGCACGCGCGCGCATGTGTGTGCAATAGTAAAGAAGCACTTTGCTAGCTGGTTTGCACCTGCTTGGTCTGACTAGACTTATTCCAAACACAACCACACTGACAAAATAAAGGTGTACACACCCAACCCACACTCTACACCATACACCCTACACCACACACACCCAACCCACACTCTACACCACACACCCTACACAAACCAGACACACCACACCACACACACCCAACCCACACCCTACACCACGCATACCCAACCCACACTCTACACCACACACACCCTACACACACCCTACACCACACACACCCAACCCACACTCTACACCACACACCCTACACCACACAGCCAACCCACACTCTACACCACACACACCCTACACACACCCTACACCACACACACCCAACCCACACTCTACACCACACACCCTACACCACACACCCAACCCACACTCTACACCACACACCCTACACCACACACACCCAACATACACCCTACACCACACACACCCCACACTCCCTACACCACACACACTCAACACACACCCTACACCACACTCAACACACACCCTACACCACACACACCCAACACACACCCTACACATATCCACCTCACCATGCACAACCTCTGATTACTAGACCCGTACCTAACCACTGAGACACTATACACATACCACACACACCCTACACACATCCACCTCACCATGCACAACCTTCTGATTACTAGACCAGTACCTCCACCACTGAGACACTATACACATACCACACACACCCTACACACATCCACCTCACCATGCACAACCTTCTGATTACTAGACCAGTAACTTAACCACTGAGACACTATACACATACCACACACACCCTACACACATCCACCTCACCATGCACAACCTTCTGATTACTAGACCAGTAACTTAACCACTGAGACACTATACACATACCACACACACCCTACACACATCCACCTCACCATGCACAACCCTCTGATTACTAGACCAGTACCTCCACCACTGAGACACTATACACATACCACACACACCCTACACACATCTACCTCACCATGCACAACCTTCTGATTACTAGACCAGTAACTTAACCACTGAGACACTATATACATACCACACACACCCTACACACATCCACCTCACCATGCACAACCTTCTGACTACTAGACCAGTAACCTAACCACTGAGACAATATACACATACCACACACACCCTACACACATCCACCTCACCATGCACAACCTTCTGATTACTAGACCAGTAACTTAACCACTGAGACACTATACACATACCACACACACCCTACACACATTATCACACGTTATCATTATACACACGTTATCAAATCACTACATTATAAGAAACATTTCAGCCCAGAAACTCACATACACACACACAAGCACATGCACACACCTCACATTCCTTCTTCTGAATGTCATCAATCATTTATGAGAGACACAGCAAGAGAGAGGAAGAGAGGGAGAGGGAGAGGGAGAGAGAGAGAGAGAGAGAGAGAGAGGGAGAGAGAGAGAGAGAGAGGGAGAGGTATGACAAGTGTTCTGCCATTTTAAGCTTCTTGTGCATTTAGGTGGGTTAGGTGTAAAATAACCACAAAGCACTTTGCTTTGTCTATGTGCATGTGTGTGTGTGTGTGTGTGTGTCTATGTGCATGTGTGTGTGTGTGTGTGTGTTTATAAGGAAACCATATTTCATGTCAGGGTTCAGTTCTCTGATATTAAGCAACACCAAAAAACAGAACCTTTTCCTGGTGAAACCCCGCACCTTACATGTTGAAACCCCGTTCCTGACGTACACCTACACATTTTCACAGCAAAACACCACCAGCTCCACCCATTTTGAGCATATGCATCTTCAGGTAAAGCACAGAGCGGCGGACGGGCATGAAGCACTGCCCGCCTTCACAGCCACCAGCTGCGTGTGGGCGTGGCACAGTTGGCACCGAGTCAAAAGCGCATCTTACCCGCCAGTCTGGAGTTGACGTACGGCGGCGAGATGTCCTGTGAGCCCAGGTCCCTGCCAGCCATGTGAGCGTACTGCGAACCATCCACGTAACTCTGGGGGAGGGAGACAGGCCAGAGGTCATGGCGGAGGGTGGAGCTCTGCCCCTCAGCCTGAGCCTGGAGACCACAGCGGTCAGGGCACATGGGGGCAACACAGTGGAGGAGATCAGCCTCCTCCTCCTCCTCCACCTCTGACCTCTGCAGACACACCCCCACCCCGCTCACTGCGGACAGGGGCGGAGTTAGTCAGCATCGAAGAGGCAAAGGGCAGATGGTCAGACCAGGTCAGACAGGAGTCATAACACCAGTTCAAAGGGGAAAGTAGTGTGATGTATATGAAGATGCAGCCTGGAGATTACAGTCTGGTAAAGAGACAGAGATGGGTAGAGAGACAGACAGATGAGTAGAGAGACAGACAGACAGGTAGAGAGAGACAGACAGAGAGACAGACAGTGAGACAGACAGACGCATAGAAAGAAACAGAGAGACAGACCGACAGGTAGAGAGAGACAGACAGAGAGACAGACAGATGAGTAGAGAGACAGAGAAAGACAGTGAGACAGAGATGTAGAAAGAGACAGAGACAGACAGAGAGACAGACAGATGAGTAGAGAGACAGAGAGAGACAGTGAGACAGACACGTGGAAAGAGACAGAGACAGACACGTAGAAAGAGACAGAGACAGACAGAGAGTTAAACAGATGGGTAGCGTGAAACAGAGAGACAGACAGACAGAGAGACCATCAGAGAGACAGACAGGTAGAGAGAGACAGAGAGACAGACAGACCTTTGTTACGCGGTTACTGATCCCCCAGGATGCCGAAGTCCCTCTGTCCTCCACAGCTGCAAGAGAAGGAAACAAAGTCCCTTTAACAACAGATGAACAGGCAGAGTGTAATGAGTGTAGAGATTATAGTGATTATAGTGAGTGTAGAGGTTATAGTGATTATAGTGAGTATAGAGATTATAGTGATTATAGTGAGTGTAGAAATTATAGTGAGTGTAGAGATTATAGTGATTATAGTGAGTGTAGTGAGTGTAGAGATTATAGTGATTATAGTGAGTGTAGAGATCATAGTGAGTGTAGATTATAGTGATTATAGTGAGTGTAGAGATTGTAGTGATTATAGTGAGTGTAGTGAGCATAGAGATTATAGTGATTATAGTGAGTGTAGTGATTATAGTGGTTATAGTGATTATAGTGAGCGTAGAGATTATAGTGATTATAGTGAGTGTAGAGATTATAGTGATTATAGTGAGTGTAGTGAGTATAGAGACTATAGTGATTATAGTGAGTGTAGATTATAGTGATTATAGTGAGCGTAGAGATTATAGTGAGTGTAGATTATAGTGATTATAGTGAGTGTAGAGATTATAGTGATTATAGTGAGTGTAGAGATTATAGTGATTATAGTGAGTGTAGTGAGTGAAGAGATTATAGTGATTATAGTGAGTGTAGTGAGTATAGAAATTATAGTGATTATAGTGAGTGTAGTGAGTGTAGAGATTATAGTGATTATAGTGAGTGTAGTGATTATAGTGGTTATAGTGAGTGTAGGGACTATAGTGATTATAGTGAGTGTAGAGGTTATAGTGAGTGTAGTGATTATAGTGGTTATAGTGAGTGTAGTGGTTATAGTGAGTGTAGTGATTATAGTGGGTGTACTGAGTGTAGTGGATATAGAGAGTTTAGTGATTATAGTGAGTGTAGTGATTATAGTGAGTGTAGTGATTATAATGGTTATAGTGAGTGAAGTGAGTGTAGTGATTATAGTGAGTGTAAAGATCATAGTGAGTGTAGAGATTATAGTGATTAAAGTGGTTATAGTGATTATAGTGAGTGTAGTGATTGTAGTGAGTGGAGATTATAGTGAGTGTAGATTATAGTGAATGTAGTGATTATAGTGTGTAGTGATTATAGTGAGTGAAATGAGTGTAGTAATTATAGTGAGTGTAGAGATAATAGTGAATATAGTGAGTGTAGTGATTATAGTGA
>NC_137517.1:19127500-19130000 GCF_041902795.1 Electrophorus electricus | reverse complement strand
CTGCTGGAAAACAATGTTCAACAAATCCCCCCCCCCACCCCCAATGGACGTATTCCCAGCTTCCTGTGCCCCATGCTTCCTGTTTCCTGTTTTGCCGGTCCAGGGGGAATTTCCACGTGTGAACAGTGCGTCAGCCCTCTCTGACCCCTAAAGGAAGCTCTGTTGTGTGCCTGCACTACAGCTGTGCACATGAGCTAGCGCCAACCAACTGTAGCCATGTTAGCCCATTTGGCCAAACCGGTGCCCTGAAAGCTGGTACTGATGTTGAGATACAGGTTGTGGCTGAGAACTGTCTCAGTTTGCGTCTGTTAGGACATTAGCGGCAAAAAAAGTCCTCAGAGATCAGCAAAACACTACAAAGGCAACAGGATGTCAGTAATTGCCTCAGGAAGTCAGTCACTGCCCACAAGACTAGTGCAAACCAAATGTACATGACTCATGAATCCCAGTGAAAGTAACTTATTCCCAAAAGAACTCTGTTCAACTGCAACACACAGTCATTCCGCGTGCATGTCCGCTATCCGTGAAGGAACCAACCGGAAGTCTGACAGTGAAACCTGACACCAAGCACCTCATGGACATGGTCCCAACATCACTTTGCTAATTAATTATGCAAATAGTTATGCTAATTAGTTACTCCTTGGGCCAGTACTGTCATGGGTTATGTTATGCTCCACCCCTGCCCACACACACATATATTCTCATAAATTTAAAAACCTGAAACCTCCGTCTGGAGGGGGAAGGGCCAGACTGACACCTCTATCTAAGGACGGAGGGGCCAGGCAGAGATCTCTGTATGAACACACACTGTATAAACACACACTGTATAAACAGACACTGTATAAACAGACACTGTATGAACACACACTGTATAAACAGACACTGTATAAACAGACACTGTATGAACACACACTGTATAAACACACACTGTATAAACACACTATATAAACCACACTGTATAAACACACTGTATAAACCACACTGTATAAACATACTATATAAACCACACTGTATAAATACACTATATAAGCCACACTGTATAAATACACACTGTATAAACAGACACTGTATGAACACACACTGTATAAACAGACACTGTATAAACAGACACTGTATAAACACACTATATAAACCACACTGTATAAACACACTATAAACCACACTGTATAAACATACTATATAAACCACACTGTATAAATACACTATATAAGCCACACTGTATAAATACACACTGTATAAACAGACACTGTATAAACAGACACTGTATGAACACACACTGTATAAACAGACACTGTATAAACAGACACTGTATGAACACACACTGTATAAACAGACACTGTATAAACAGACACTGTATGAACACACACTGTATGAACACACACTGTATAAACACACACTGTATAAACACACTATATAAACCACACTGTATAAACACACTGTATAAACATACTATATAAACCACACTGTATAAATACACTATATAAGCCACACTGTATAAATACACACTGTATAAACAGACACTGTATGAACACACACTGTATGAACACACACTGTATAAACAGACACTGTATGAACACACACTGTATAAACAGACACTGTATGAACACACACTGTATAAACACACACTGTATAAACACACTATATAAACCACACTGTATAAACATACTATATAAACCACACTGTATAAATACACTATATAAGCCACACTGTATAAATACACACTGTATAAACAGACACTGTATAAACAGACACTGTATGAACACACACTGTATAAACAGACACTGTATAAACAGACACTGTATAAACACACTATATAAACCACACTGTATAAACACACTGTATAAACCACACTGTATAAACATACTATATAAACCACACTGTATAAATACACTATATAAGCCACACTGTATAAACACACACTGTATAAACACACACTGTATAAACCACACTGTATAAACATACTGTATAAACACACACTGTATAAACACACTATATAAACACACTGTATAAACACACTGTATAAACATACTATATAAACCACATTGTATAAACACACTGTATAAACACACTGTATAAACCACACTGTATAAACACACTGTATAAACACACTATATAAACCACACTGTATAAACACACACTGTATAAACCACACTGTATAAACACACTATATAAACCACTGTATAAACACACACTGTAAAAGTCACACTGTATAAACACACACTGTATAAACAACTGTAAAAAAAACCACTGTATAAATACACACTGTATTAAACCATGCTTTATAAACATACACTGTATAAACACACACTGTATAAACTACAATGTATAAATTACACACTGTATAAACACATGCTATCTTAACACACACTGTATAAACCACTGTATAAGCCACATTGTATAAACCACACTATATACACACACACTGTATAAACACACCGTATAAGCCACACTGTATAAACCACACACTTACACACCCCTACACACACACACACACACACAC
>NC_137517.1:19110000-19117500 GCF_041902795.1 Electrophorus electricus | reverse complement strand
TTGGTTCAGTTTGTAACGAGACGGACATTAAATTAGTGTTGGTGGAAGAAAGAAGCAACCAAGCACACTCACTCACACTTACACTCACACACACACTCACTCACACACTCACTCACACACTCACTCACTCACACACTCACTCACTCACACACTCACTCACTCACACACACTCACACACACTCACACTTACACTCACTCACACTTACACTCACTCACACACTCACACACACACTCACACACACTCACACACTCACTCACTCACTCACTCACACACACTCACACACACTTACACTCACTCACTGACACACACACACACTCACTCACACACACTCACTCACTCACACACACTCACTCACTCACACACACACACACACACACACACACACACACTCACACACACACACACACACACACACACACACACACACACACACACACAAACACACACACAGACACACACACAGACACACACACACACACACACACACACACACACACACACACACACACACACACACACACACACAGCTTTACCCAGTTAAAGCAGTTCAAGCGCAGACAGAGATGTTCTAATCTCTGCACGCAGTCGACTCCTGCACTATCAAAGCCAGGATCAGAGGAGAGGTGTCAGACAGCTTCAGAGAGCCTCTCATCCACCTGAAGGTGCCCCAGCAGGCATACACCAGCCCCTCACCACAGGAAGTGACATCATAAAGCAAAAACACGCCCACACACTTTCCCACACACACAATCCCACGAGCCTCCAGGTGACATATGAAAACAAATCCCACCTCATTTATTTACACACGCAGGAATGTCTGAATACATATCCAGAAAAAAAATACATTAAAAAAAAATACATCCAGAAAAAAAATCTCCTGGAAAAAGGAAACAAACAAGTCCTTCTAGAAAAAGGAAACAAACAAGTTAATAATAACTTAATAATAACCTCCTGTATATATGTGAGTTTCAGTTATAAGACCTGTGTCACCATGGCCTGGTGTAGGAGAATGACAAACACTACCATTAACATGCATTTCATTCTCAAACCAGTCTCATCCCAGGCTCAGCCCAGTCTCAACCCAGTCTCAACCCAGGCTCCATCAATGTACATCACTGCTTTCAAGACGGACAACAGTCTGATCATTCTGAGCAGAACAGCTAGGAAACATTTTACGTTACAGTAAAATCCTGAGATGAGTTCTGTAATCTGTGAAAACATCTTGCACTGGTTTCACGACAGATGTGTGAAAACTGGACTGACAGTCACATCAGACTATGAGGATCCACCTAATGCGTGCACACGCACACGTTTACACGACTTAAGCCTCTACCCCAGTGCAGCAGTGACCTTTGTCCTACTAAACGTCTCCACCATATCTCAGAGTCTCTCCACACAACAGTCAAACCTACTAAACGTCTCCACCATATCTCAGAGTCTCTCCACACAACAGTCAAACCTACTAAACGTCTCCACCATATCTCAGAGTCTCTCCACACAAGTCAGTCCTACTAAACGTCTCCACCATATCTCAGAGTCTCTCCACACAACAGTCAAACCTACTAAACGTCTCCACCATATCTCAGAGTCTCTCCACACAAGTCAGTCCTACTAAACGTCTCCACCATATCTCAGAGTCTCTCCACACAAGTCAGTCCTACTAAACGTCTCCACCATATCTCAGAGTCTCTCCACACAAGTCAGTCCTACTAAACGTCTCCACCATATCTCAGAGTCTCTCCACACAAGTCAGTCCTACTAAACGTCTCCACCATATCTCAGAGTCTCTCCACACAAGTCAGTCCTACTAAACGTCTCCACCATATCTCAGAGTCTCTCCACATAACAGTCAGTCCTACTAAACGTCTCCACCATATCTCAGAGTCTCTCCACACAAGTCAGTCCTACTAAACGTCTCCACCATATCTCAGAGTCTCTCCTCACAACAGTCAAACCTACTAAACATCTCCACCATATCTCAGAGTCTCTCCACAGAATAGTCAAACCTACTAAACGTCTCCACCATATCTCAGAGTCTCTCCACACAACAGTCAAACCTACTAAACGTCTCCACCATATCTCAGAGTCTCTCCACACAAGTCAAACCTACTAAACGTCTCCACCATATCTCAGAGTCTCTCCACACAACAGTCAGTCCTACTAAACATCTCCACCATATCTCAGAGTCTCTCCACACAATAGTCAAACCTACTAAACATCTCCACCATATCTCAGAGTCTCTCTACACAACAGTCAGTCCTACTAAACATCTCCACCATATCTCAGAGTCTCTCCACACAAGTCAGTCCTACTAAACGTCTCCACCATATCTCAGAGTCTCTCCACACAAGTCAAACCTACTAAACGTCTCCACCATATCTCAGAGTCTCTCCACACAAGTCAGTCCTACTAAACGTCTCCACCATATCTCAGAGTCTCTCCACACAAGTCAGTCCTACTAAACGTCTCCACCATATCTCAGAGTCTCTCCACATAACAGTCAGTCCTACTAAACGTCTCCACCATATCTCAGAGTCTCTCCACACAAGTCAGTCCTACTAAACGTCTCCACCATATCTCAGAGTCTCTCCTCACAACAGTCAAACCTACTAAACATCTCCACCATATCTCAGAGTCTCTCCACACAATAGTCAAACCTACTAAACGTCTCCACCATATCTCAGAGTCTCTCCACACAACAGTCAAACCTACTAAACGTCTCCACCATATCTCAGAGTCTCTCCACACAAGTCAAACCTACTAAACGTCTCCACCATATCTCAGAGTCTCTCCACACAACAGTCAGTCCTACTAAACATCTCCACCATATCTCAGAGTCTCTCCACACAATAGTCAAACCTACTAAACATCTCCACCATATCTCAGAGTCTCTCTACACAACAGTCAGTCCTACTAAACATCTCCACCATATCTCAGAGTCTCTCCACACAAGTCAGTCCTACTAAACGTCTCCACCATATCTCAGAGTCTCTCCACACAAGTCAAACCTACTAAACGTCTCCACCATATCTCAGAGTCTCTCTACACAACAGTCAGTCCTACTAAACGTCTCCACCATATCTCAAAGTCTCTCCACACAACAGTCAAACCTACTAAACGTCTCCACCATATCTCAGAGTCTCTCCACACAATAGTCAAACCTACTAAACATCTCCACCATATCTCAGAGTCTCTCTACACAAGTCAGTCCTACTAAACATCTCCACCATATCTCAGAGTCTCTCCACACAAGTCAGTCCTACTAAACGTCTCCACCATATCTCAGTCTCTCCACACAAGTCAAACCTACTAAACGTCTCCACCATATCTCAGAGTCTCTCTACACAACAGTCAGTCCTACTAAACGTCTCCACCATATCTCAAAGTCTCTCCACACAACAGTCAAACCTACTAAACGTCTCCACCATATCTCAGAGTCTCTACACAACAGTCAGTCCTACTAAACGTCTCCACCATATTACGGTTGGTTAACAAGTTTCTCAGAATCGTACAGACTGGTTTTACACTCATTAAATAAACTGGCCTAGGCTGGATGTCAGGTCAGACATAGCCATGGAAACATGCCACAAACCAAGGCTGTGGTTTGTGATTTGTCCTAGACAGAGGTGAAGTTGGGGGCTTCGTGGTCACGTCCAATAGAGGGTCTTAGAGGAGGGTCTTAGAGGAGGGGACTAGAGGAGGGGATTAGCAGAGGGGATTAGAAAAGGGGATTAGCAGAGGGGATTAGAGGAGGGGACTAGAGGAGGGGATTAGAGGAGGGGATTAGCAGAGGGGACTAGAGGAGGGGACTAGAGGAGGGGATTAGCAGAGGGGACTAGAGGAGGGGATTAGAGGAGGGGATTAGCAGAGGGGATTAGCAGAGGGGATTATCGGAGGGGACTAGAGGAGGGGATCATCAGAGGGGATTATCGGAGGGGACTAAAGGAGGGGACCAGAGGAGGGGATTAGAGGAGGGGACTAAAGGAGGGGATTAGAAGAGGGGACTAGCAGAGGGTCTTAGAGGAGGGGACTAGAGGAGGGTGTTAGAGGAGGGGACTAGAGGAGGGTGTTAGAGGAGGGGACTAGAGGAGGGGACTAGAGGAGGGGGATTAGAGGAGGGGATTAGAGGAGGGGAGTAGAGGAGGGGAGTAGAGGAGGGGACTAGAGGAGGGGACTAGAGGAGGGTGTTAGAGGAGGGGACTAGAGGAGGGGATTAGAGGAGGGGGATTAGAGGAGGGGAGTAGAGGAGGGGACTAGAGGAGGGGAGTAGAGGAGGGTGTTAGAGGAGGGGACTAGAGGAGGGTCTTAGAGGAGGGGACTAGAGGAGGGGACTAGAGGAGGGGGATTAGAGGAGGGGATTAGAGGAGGGGGATTAGAGGAGGGGAGTAGAGGAGGGGACTAGAGGAGGGGAGTAGAGGAGGGGATTAGAGGAGGGGAGTAGAGGAGGGGATTAGAGGAGGGGAGTAGAGGAGGGGACTAGAGGAGGGGATTAGAGGAGGGGAGTAGAGGAGGGGAGTAGAGGAGGGGATTAGAGGAGGGGACTAGAGGAGGGGAGTAGAGGAGGGGAGTAGAGGAGGGGATTAGAGGAGGGGAGTAGAGGAGGGGAGTAGAGGACGGGAGTAGAGGAGGGGACTAGAGGAGGGGAGTAGAGGAGGGGATTAGAGGAGGGGAGTAGAGGAGGGGATTAGAGGAAGACCTGTGCCCTTAGCAAAGAGGCACCATGACGCAAACGTGAGGAACTCAACAGCCGAAATGAAATGCCACCAACTATTAAAGCCTTTATACAATTCAATACATATTAGCATAATTAATGAAGCATTGCATAACGAGTGCTATTTCTAGGGCTGGTCATTATAGAGTTTACAGCTGCGTTTGCCCACAATATGCAACGGACAATACATAGACAGAGCTGACCCGCTGAGACTCAGGGCCGACCCACTGAGACTCAGGGCCGTCCCGCTCAGACTCAGTCACGTCTCAGCTCTGTCAGACGTCACATCTACAGATCTTCCTGTGTTGTGCTCGATGGTCTCCGTGCTAGTCGTGTGCATCTCAGCTACAGAGTTAATCACTAGTCAGCCTCACACTCCTTCCTCTTTATCTTCAGATGACTAATTATACTTTTTTGATACCCTCCACCTCCACCTCCATCGCTCTGAGCAGTGTGACGATGAAACAAGGTGGCAAGAGGAAACACACACACACACACACACACACACACACACACACACACACATATAGAGAGAGAGAGCGAGAGAGAGAGAGTACTGTGGCACACCCATCCCTTGGCCTGTGGGAGACAGGGGCCAGTGCTCTCTCAGGGGTCGTCTCCAGCGTTTGTTGCTATGACAGCACGCTCCAGGTGGGATGAGTGTTGGCGTGAGTGGCCTGTGAGGGAGGGTCAGTGTTGGTGGGGAACAGACACATGGTCTCACCTCACAGGTGTGAGGAATACCTGAGCGCTGAACATTACTGATGCTCTGTCTCATCAGATGATTAACAGACCACACGTAACACGTTCCTGCGTGAGTTAACCACGACCCAGCGAGCGCTACACAACACACGGTGACATGTTCATATACATATGAAATATAAATATAGCAAATATAAACTCTTCTGTTATAAATATAATCTATTATAAATATAATCTCCTTTGTTATAAATATAAACTCTTGTTATAAATATAATCTCTTCTGTTGTGTGCAGGCCTGTTGCTTTACGACAGACGGCAATGAAGCATCCTGTTAGTACCAAGCAGGACCGCATGCAAGACCCTGCCTGCCACAAACAGGAAGAACTGCCCCCGGCCTCCAGAGCATCCAGAACAGTAGAGGAAACCGGATGTGGGTGAATATAACCAGCAGACATGGCAGACTTTACGTATCCTAATCATATCATGGTCATACCATGGTCATATCATAGTCATATCATGGTCATATCATTATTAAAATACATCTGGTAGTAGTGTTATTAAAATACCTCTAGTAATGTTATTAGAATACCTCTGGTAGTATTATTAAAGTACTTCTGGTAGTATTACTAGAACACCTCTGGTAGTATTATTCTTAAAATACTTCTGGTAGTAGTATTATTAAAATACCTCTGGTAGTATTATTAAAATACATCTGGTGGTATTATTAAAATACCTCTGGATGTATTATTAAAATGCCTCTGGTAATATTATTATTAAAATGTATCTGGTAGTAGTATTAAAATACCTCTGGCAGTATTATTAAAATATCTCTGGCAGTATTATTAAAATACCTCTGGTAGTAGTATTAAAATATATCTGATAGCATTATTAAAATACCTCTGGCAGTATTATTAAAATACCTCTGGCAGTATTATTAAAATACCTCTGGTAGTAGTATTAAAATATATCTGATAGCATTATTAAAATACCTCTGGCAGTATTATTAAAATACCTCTGGTAGTAGTATTAAAATACCTCTGGCAGTATTATTAAAATACCTCTGGCAGTATTATTAAAATACCTCTGGTAGTAGTATTAAAATATATCTGATAGCATTATTAAAATATCTCTGGCAGTATTATTAAAATATCTCTGGCAGTATTATTAAATACCTCTGGTAGTATCTAACTACTTTCACTTTTCTCCTTACTACGTGTTTTTTGCCTGTCTAGGCCGGCACTATGCTGATAGTACGTTGGAAACTGCTGCATCTCAACTGAATTGTCCCTAACACCCAACGTTCCCAACACCCGACAGGCATGGCAGCAGTGCACCATGGCCCTCCAACACCAAGAAACAGCCTCAGCAACACTGGTCTGAAAAGTAAAGCTTGATGGGTGTCATGTACAGCACTGCTGTAGGCGTGCAGTGTGTTGTCTATATAAGGAACATATCCTAGCAACAGGCCGCAGTGCCCGTAAGGCTGGGTGCCCGTAAGGCTGGGTGCCCGTAAGGCTGGGTGCCAGCGCTGTGTCTCTACACACCAGGTCACACTGTAAACTAACCCACATCATGGCCCACTTCCAGGCTGTGCCAACAGTTTGTGAGAGCATGCACGCACTCAGACACACACACACACACACACACAGACACATACATGTACACACACACACACACACACACACACACACACTCACACACACCTTGACTCAGAGCTACTTTCAGGTGTAGGGTTAGGGTTAATAATAACAATAACAATAACCCAGGACTACAGCCATGTCACCCTGCTGTACCAGGACTACAGCTATGTCACCCTGCTGTAACCAGGACTACAGCTATGTCACCCTGCTGTAACCAGGACTACAGCTATGTCACCCTGCTGTATCAGGACTACAGCCATGTCACCCTGCTGTAACCAGGACTACAGCCATGTCACCCTGCTGTACCAGGACTACAGCTATGTCACCCTGCTGTAACCAGGACTACAGCTATGTCACCCTGCTGTATCAGGACTACAGCTATGTCACCCTGCTGTAACCAGGACTACAGCTATGTCACCCTGCTGTAACCAGGACTACAGCTATGT
>NC_137517.1:19097500-19105000 GCF_041902795.1 Electrophorus electricus | reverse complement strand
TTGTCTGTCCCTAAGGCTGCCATTCGCTGCTGGTGGTGCATTTTAGAAAAACCGCACAAACCTAAAATCATGGAAACAAGCAGCGGTCAGAAGACGGCCGGTCCCGCGCCGAGAGGGAGGGTGGGGGGCTAATCACTAGTTCAGATCGTCCTCAAAATCCACACGCGACCGGACTCGCGAGCTCCCACTTCGCGTTTTTTACAACCCCCTGCCTCTCAGCGAATCCTCGTGCAACAGGAGGTAAATAGCGAAAAGCAGCACAAATAAAATAAAACGCGCGCGGTAAAATACTGGAGCTGAACAAGCCCTCCTCCGCTCAGCACGCGGGTTAACCGGAGGATCTGCACGTGACAATCCCGTGGAAAGAGAAGAGCTAAAGACCTCGAGGGCTGGGAAGGGACCCGCACAGAGGTGGCCGATGAGCGCGGGACGCGTAAAGAGCCCCACGCGTGCAGCAAACCTGCCCGACACCAGCATTCGGCCACTTTCACCTCATTTTCAGCTTCCTGTCGCTCGGGCTGGGGCGTTTGTGCGCGCGTGTCTGCACAGCCACTTAGCTACCTTTTCATACACCGGTACTGTGACGGCGCCGCCGCCAGCAAGGCACCAAAAGCGCACGGGCAGCTCGAGCGTGCGCTTTACCGTGCTCCGTTATGAAGACATGCTTGTCGCGCTCCGCGGCCCTGGTGCTTCTGTGCGTAAAGCTCGAGACGAGCCAAGTGTGCGTAACCCGCTTGTATTCGGGCCACGGAGCGAACGTGCTTCGTACGCGCCAAACTAAAGCGCGCACTCCCGGTGTAAAGGTGACCGGCGGGGCGCGCGTCAGTGGACATGTGAAAACATATGACGGGTGGCCGCGCCGGGCCCGTGCAAGGCACCATGTAACGTGACAGACTGGATTTAAGAGGAAAACAGCCGCGCGCGGCTTAGTGGGGCGGGAGTCTGCAGGACTCACTCGAGTTGGCTCAGTTTGATGCGTCGAGGCCGTGCGCGCGACTATGAGCTGACGGATTAGCGGCGCCTGCTTTATTATTTCTCTGGTAAATCCAAACGGAACGCGCAGGCGGAGTAATTTCCACAAAGTGGCCTACACGGCGCCACCGCTTCTGGAGCAGCCGGCCGTTACACAAACCGCGCGGCGGTCGTGACGCTGGTGCTTTCTAACGCGCTTTTGTCTGCAACCTTCAGCTCGTTCCTGCGCCCTCGGTCAGCTCGCGACGCCTCCTGTCAGGACTTATGGCGCGTAATCCGTGTGCCGCGTCACGACGTGACTCAAAAGTTTGGCTCGCGATACGGAGCGAGGCTGCAGGGGACGCGATCAATTATTCCAAACTCCGGTGACACCAGAGCTGAAGTTCCGACTCCGCTGCATGCACGACGGCGCCAGGCTTTGACACGCGCAAAACAGCGCTCCAGCAACACTACATTACAGCGGGAAGCAGAAAAACCCCTCCGTGCTGTGCATGTGTCTTAGGCGAGGGTGCGTGCACGATCAGCGATCTGCGGGGTGCTAACGCGCCGAGGCACGGGGATGCTCCGAGATTACCTTCTCTGACAAAGCTCGTCCGCAGTCCCAAAGCGCCGCCGGAGGTGTCGGTTTAAACTACCTGCGTTGCTGGAGCACAGCAGAGCACTTTCACAGACGCTCGCTAGCTAGCACGCTAGCTAAACTCTGTCCCACAGCGACGGTGGGAAACGCCGCATTTGTTGGAAAAGCTCGCGCAGTCTCCGGAAAGCACGGACAGGAAGAGACGCGCGGGGCGCCGTCCGAGCTAGTGCTGCGCGCCTGTGCTCGCTGTCACGTCCCGCAGAGCACGCTAGCTGCACACTCTCCACGCCGTTAGTCTCGCGCACTGGGACGGCAGCATGTTTCCGACGCGCGTGCAGGAGTCTCTTCCACATCCGGGACGCGTTTCACCCGCGCAGCCCGGGTCATATTCCGTCACGCCGTGGAGCGCGTTATAGCGCAGGCTGTGGTCTCGGCTGCCGCTTCACTGGGGTTTATTTTTACCTACAAAACACAACTGAATAACAACGCTACGTGCATATTTTAAGATTTGCCTATTAATGCGGAACGGGGGCCGATTTCGCAGTCCACAGCGCGCGGGAGTATAAAACAATACACACTTCACTCAGCTTCGCGTGTGACGGTGTTGTTGGAATACCGTGCGAATAATGTTATCTGGTTGTGTCGGGTGTTTATTCTGTCCAAGTTCTTACATCAGTGGTCAGAGTCGTTTATCTGACACCGAAACTACAATAAAACAGCGGCAGAGGGCAGGATGTGGCGGGTGCCCCCCGTGGCGTGTGTGGCGCGGGGCATTTTGGAATGCACATTAAAGCTTATTGTTCAAAGCAGAGTAAGCACGCGATGGTGAATATGGAAGCACATGGATAAGAGCGAGACCTCGGATGCAGCCGCAGGTTAATTAGCCCCTCACGCGCCGATGGTCATTATTCTCATTCCTTCCGCGTGGACTCGGTGTAGTTACCGAATAGTACACACTAGTTGATCAATAATAGGACGTTTAGACGAAGAACTATGTTGACAGCATTTAGCTGACGCTTTTATATCCAAAGGGACTTACAATAATGTCTGAACAGATCTTGAGTAATTGAGGGTTAAGGGTTTTGTTCAGGGACCCAACAGTGGAAACCTGGCAGGACTTGAACTGGCAACCTTCTGATTACTAGACCAGTAACTTAACCACTGAGACACTATACACATACCACACACACCCTACACACATCCACCTCACCATGCACAACCTTCTGATTACTAGACCAGTACCTCCACCACTGAGACACTATACACATACCACACACACCCTACACACATCCACCTCACCATGGACAACCTTCTGATTACTAGACCAGTAACTTAACCACTGAGACATTATACACATACCACACACCCTACACACATCTACCTCACCATGCACAACCTTCTGATTACTAGACCAGTAACTTAACCACTGAGACACTATACACATACCACACACACCCTACACACATCTACCTCACCATGCACAACCTTCTGATTACTAGACCAGTACCTCCACCACTGAGACACTATACACATACCACACACACCCTACACACATCTACCTCACCATGCACAACCTTCTGATTACTAGACCAGTAACTTAACCACTGAGACACTATACACATACCACACACACCCTACACACATCTACCTCACCATGCACAACCTTCTGATTACTAGACCAGTAACTTAACCACTGAGACACTATACACATACCACACACACCCTACACACATCCACCTCACCATGCACAACCCTCTGATTACTAGACCAGTACTTTATTCCCACATAGTAATATTCATATTTAGTAATATTTTCATATTAATATTCATATTATTATTGTTGTTGTTGTTGTTGTTGTTAGTTGCATTTATATAGCACCTTTCTCAAACTCAAGGATGCTTTTACAAATATCATATTAGTACTTCTACTAGATTAGTGCACATCTGCAATATAGAATGTTTCTCATGGAGCTGAAATTGGAGGCGACCAGACAGATGTTTCTCGTGGAGATGGAGATGATGAGACATGTTTCTCATGGAGATGGAGATGATGAGACATGTTTCTCGTGGAGATGGAGATGATGAGACATGTTTCTCGTGGAGGTGGAGATGATGAGATGTTTCTCGTGGAGGTGGAGATGAGGAGACATGTTTCTCATGGAGGTGGAGATGATGAGATGTTTCTCGTGGAGGTGGAGATGGAGTCGACGAGACTGAGGGCTTTTCTCCATGACCTGATACTGTACGCAGTGTTTACAGTGTTTATGGCATCTCTTCTGATACTATATGCAGTGTTTACTGTGTTTACGCTGAGAGCAGGTTCCAGGTCAGTCGTGGAGGTGCGTGCTTCCCCCCCTCAGACAGGTGGCGCTGTAGCACAGCACAGGGTAAAATGAAACCTGAGTTGGGAACTGAGAGCAACAAAGTCTAAATGAACTGATGTCTGTGAAACATTCTGTGATAACTATGTTGTGTGTGTGTGAGTGTATGTGCGTGTGTGTGCACGTGTGTGTGTGTGTGTGTGTGCGTGTGCCTGTGTGTATATGTGTGTATATGTGTGCATCTATGTGTGTGTGTGTGTGTGTGTGTGTGTGGATTTGAGTGCATTTGCGTGGGTGTATGTGTATGTGTGCATGCATGTTTGAGTGAGTGTGTGCATCTGTATGTGTGCACATCTGTGTGTGTGTGTGTGTGTTTGGACGCTCCACCTTTCAGCTCAGTACATGCAGTTGTTCCACATCTATTACATCTGTTATGCTTCCAGTGTGCTCATGTGTTGCAGGGTGCACAGACAGACTGACTGTCTGTGCACCAGTACCACTGACGCAGGAAAAAGAGCAGCCCCCCGTCAGTAAGTCCCCCCATCAGTGAGTCCCGCCGTCAGTGAGTCCCATCATCAGTGAGTCCCCCCATCAGTAATTCCTCACGTCAGTAATTCCTCATGGCTGTAATTCCCCACGTCAGTAATTCCTCACGTCAATAACAAGGCGAACAAACTGCCTTCTGCTACAGCCAAATATTTCAGATTTTAACTCATCAGTCCAGAGCACCTGCTGCCATTTTTCTGCACCTCTGATCCTGTGTTTTCGTTCATAGCTGAGTCGCTTGACCTTGTTTCCATGTTGGAGGTATGGCTTTTTGGCTGCAACTCTTCCATGAAGACCACTTCTGGTCAGATTTCTCTGGACAGTAGATGGGTGTACCTGGGTCCCACTGGTTTCTGCCAGTTCTGAGCTGATGGCACTGCTGGACATCTTCCGAATTCGAAGGGAAATAAGCTTGATGTGTTCTTCATCTGCTGCATTAAGTTTCCTTGGCTGACCGCTGCGTCTACCATTCTCAATGTTGCCCGTTTCTTTGTGCTTCTTCATAAGAGCTTGAACAGCACATCTTGAAACCCAAGTCTGCTTTGAAACCTTTGTCTGGGAGAGCCCTTGTTGATGCAGTAGAACTACCTTGTGTCTTGTTGCTGTGCTCAGTCTTGCCATGGTGTACGACCTGTGACATGAAACTGTCTTCCACAACCTCACCTTGGTAGCAAAGTTTGTCTGTTCCTCCCACAGTTTTAAGCCTCTTACACAGCTGTTTATGTTTCAGTTAATCACTGTGTTTCAACCTACATGTGAAACTGATGATCACTAGCACCTGTTTGGTATAATTGGTTGATCATACACCTGACTGTAATCCTCCAAAATCCCTGACTTTGTGCAAGTGTACCTATAAGAATAAGAAGGAAAAGGGTAGTAACACCAAATATTGATTTGATTTAGATTTTTTCTTTAGTTTGCTCAATTTGCATTTTGTAAATTGATAAAAATAAACAATTATTATTTGTATGTTTGAAAGGATTCTTAGTTTACAGCATTTTTTCACACCTGCCTGTGTATTTTTGTACAGTACTGTATGTCTTTAGGACATATATTACTATAGGACATATATCTGTATAACACATATACCTCTATAGGATATATATCTGTATAACACATATACCTCTATAGGACATATATCTGTATAACACATATACCTCTATAGGACATATATCTGTATAACACATATACCTCTATAGGACATATATCTGTTATACACATATATCACTATAACACATATACCTCTATAGGACATATATCTGTATAACACATATACCTCTATAGGACATATATCTGTTATACACATATATCACTATAACACATATACCTCTATAGGACATATATCTGTATAACACATATACCTCTATAGGACATATATCTGTATAACACATATATCTCTATAGGACATATATCTGTTATACACATATATCACTATAACACATATACCTCTATAGGACATATATCTGTATAACACATATACCTCTATAGGACATATATCTGTATAACACATATATCTCTATAGGACATATATCTGTTATACACATATATCACTATAACACATATACCTCTATAGGACATATATCTGTATAACACATATACCTCTATAGGACATATATCTGTTATACACATATATCACTATAACACATATACCTCTATAGGACATATATCTGTATAACACATATACCTCTATAGGACATATATCACTATAGGACATATATCACTATAGGACATATATCTGTATAACACATATATCACTATAACACATATACCTCTATAGGACATATATCTGTTATACACATATATCACTATAGGACTCTGGCAGTGCTATGATCTGGGGTTGCTGTAGTTGGTCAGGTTCAGCAACGTTATGTGCCCACAGAATGAGGTCAGCTGACTACCTGATATACTGAATGACCAAATTATTCCATCAATGGATTTTTTCTTCTCTGATGGCACGGGCATATTCCAAGATGACAATAATACTGCCCCCACAGGCTTGTACGGTAGGCACTAGGCATGATGGGTGCGTCACTTCAGCCGCCTCTCTTCTTACCCTGATACACCCATCACTCTGGAACAGAGTAAATCTGGACTCTTCAGACCACATGACCTTCTTCCATTGCTCCAGAGTCCAATCTTTATGCTCCCTAGCAAATTGAAGTTGTTTTTGCTGGTTAGCCTCACTGACAAGTGGTTTTCTTAAGGCTACACAGCTGTTCAGTCCCATTCCCTTGAGTTCCCTTCACACTGTGTGTGTGGAAATACTCTTACTTTCACTATTAAACATATCCCTGAGTTCTACTGTTGTTTTTCTATGAATTGATTTCACCATACGTTTAAGTGATCGCCGATCACGATCATTCAAGATTTTTTTCTGACCACATTCCTTCCTTGAAGATGATGTTTCCCCACGGTCCTTCCACTTTTTAATAATGTGTTAGACAGTTCTTAACTTGATTTTAGTAGTTTAGGCAATCTGCTTAGATGTTTTCTCTGCTTGATGCATGCCAATAATTTAACCCTTCTGAAACAGATTAACATCTTTTCCTTAACCACAGGATGTGTCTTTCTACATGGTTGTTTAACAAATGAGAAGCTACTCACTGCATCAGTTAGGGTTAAATAACTTGTTGCCAGCTGAAACATAATCACCCCTGCAGTAATTATCCAATGGGAGGCTCTTACCTATTTGCTTAGTTACCTTTTTTTGGCCAGGCAGAGTATATCTCTATAGGACATATATAACTATAGGATATATATCACTATAACATATATATAACTATAGGACATATATCTTTATAACACATATATCTCTATAGGACATATATCTCTATGACACATATATAACTATAGGACATATATCACTATAGGACATATATCTATAGGACATATATCTATAACACATATATAACTATAGGACATATCTTTATCACATATATAACTATAGGACATATATCTCTATAGGACATATATCACTATAGGACATATATCACTATAGGACATATATCTCTATAGGACATATATCTCTATAACACATATCACTATAGGACATATATCTCCATAGGACATATACCTCTATGACACA
>NC_137517.1:19087500-19090000 GCF_041902795.1 Electrophorus electricus | reverse complement strand
GTGTAATAATATATTCAGTATTAGTGTTAGTGTGGTAATATAGTCAATGTTAGTGTTAGTGTGGTAATATAGTCAGTATTAGTGTTAGTGTGGTAATATAGTCAATATTAGTGTAGATGTTAGTGTGGCAATATAGTCAGTATTAGTGTTAGTGTAGTAACAGTCAGTATTAGTGTTAATGTGGTAGTATAGTCCGTATTAGTGTTAGTGTGGTAGTATAGTCAGTATTAGTGTTAGTGTGGTAATATAGTCAGTATTAATGTAGATGTTTTGTATGGTAATATAGTCAGTATTAGTGTAGATGTTAGTGTGGTAATATAGTCAGTATTAATGTAGATGTTTTGTATGGTAATATAGTCAGTATTAGTGTAGATGTTAGTGTGGTAATATAGTCAGTATTAGTGTTAGTGTGGTAATATAGTCAGTATTAGTGTTAGTGTGGTAGTATAGTCAGTATTAGTGTAGATGTTAGTGTGGTAATATAGTCAGTGTTAGTGTTAGTGTGGCAATATAGTCAGTATTAGTGTAGATGTTAGTGTAATAATATATTCAGTATTAGTGTTAGTGTGGTAATATAGTCAATATTAGTGTTAGTGTGGTAATATAGTCAGTATTAGTGTTAGTGTGGTAATATAGTCAATATTAGTGTAGATGTTAGTGTGGTAATATAGTCAGTATTAGTGTTAGTGTGGTAACAGTCAGTATTAGTGTTAATGTGGTAGTATAGTCAGTATTAGTGTTAGTGTGGTAGTATAGTCAGTATTAGTGTTAGTGTGGTAATATAGTCAGTATTAATGTAGATGTTTTGTATGGTAATATAGTCAGTATTAGTGTAGATGTTAGTGTGGTAATATAGTCAGTATTAATGTAGATGTTTTGTATGGTAATATAGTCAGTATTAGTGTAGATGTTAGTGTGGTAATATAGTCAGTATTAGTGTTAGTGTGGTAGTATAGTCAGTATTAGTGTTAGTGTGGTAGTATAGTCAGTATTAGTGTAGATGTTAGTGTGGTAATATAGTCAGTGTTAGTGTTAGTGTGGCAATATAGTCAGTATTAGTGTAGATGTTAGTGTAATAATATATTCAGTATTAGTGTTAGTGTGGTAATATAGTCAATATTAGTGTTAGTGTGGTAATATAGTCAGTATTAGTGTTAGTGTGGTAATATAGTCAATATTAGTGTAGATGTTAGTGTGGTAATATAGTCAGTATTAGTGTTAGTGTGGTAACAGTCAGTATTAGTGTTAATGTGGTAGTATAGTCAGTATTAGTGTTAGTGTGGTAGTATAGTCAGTATTAGTGTTAGTGTGGTAATATAGTCAGTATTAATGTAGATGTTTTGTATGGTAATATAGTCAGTATTAGTGTAGATGTTAGTGTGGTAATATAGTCAGTATTAATGTAGATGTTTTGTATGGTAATATAGTCAGTATTAGTGTAGATGTTAGTGTGGTAATATAGTCAGTATTAGTGTTAGTGTGGTAATATAGTCAGTATTAGTGTAGATGTTAGTGTGGTAATATAGTCAGTATTAGTGTTAGTGTGGTAATATAGTCAGTATTAGTGTTAGGGTGGTAATATAGTCGGTATTAGTGTTAGGGTGGTAATATAGTCGGTATTAGTGTTAGGGTGGTAATATAGTCAGTATTAGTGTTAGGGTGGTAATATAGTCAGTATTAGTGTTAGTGTGGTAGTATAGTCAGTATTAGTGTTAGGGTGGAAATATAGTCGGTATTAGTGTTAGTGTGGTAATATAGTCAGTATTAGTGTTAGTGTGGTAATATAGTCAGTATTAATGTAGATGTTAATGTGGTAATATAGTCAGTATTAGTGTTAGTGTGGTAGTATAGTCAGTATTAGTGTTAGTGTGGTTATATAGTCAGTATTAGTGTTAGTGAGGTAATATAGTCAGTATTAGTGTAAATGTTAGTATGGTAATATAGTCAGTATTAATGTAGATGTTAGTGTGGTAATATAGTCAGTATTAGTGTAGATGTTAGTGTGGTAATATAGTCAGTATTAGTGTTAGTGTGGTAATATAGTCAGTATTAGTGTTAGGGTGGTAATATAGTCAGTATTAGTGTTAGGGTGGTAATATAGTCAGTATTAGTGTTAGGGTGGTAATATAGTCGGTATTAGTGTTAGGGTGGTAATATAGTCAGTATTAGTGTTAGGGTGGTAATATAGTCAGTATTAGTGTTAGTGTGGTAATATAGTCAGTATTAGTGTTAGTGTGGTAGTATAGTCAGTATTAGTGTAGATGTTAGTGTGGTAATATAGTCAGTGTTAGTGTTAGTGTGGCAATATAGTCAGTATTAGTGTAGATGTTAGTGTAATAATATATTCAGTATTAGTGTTAATGTGGTAGTATAGTCAGTATTAGTGTTAGTGTGGTAGTATAGTCAGTATTAGTGTTAGTGTGGTAATATAGTCAGTATTAATGTAGATGTTTTGTATGGTAATATAGTCAGTATTAGTGTAGATGTTAGTGTGGTAATA
>NC_137517.1:19060000-19062500 GCF_041902795.1 Electrophorus electricus | reverse complement strand
TACAATTACAAAACAAAGAAAGTTGTTTCTTGTGACCTTATGGCCTTATGATCAACTCCGTCATTACACCACGAGTTTCCGTGGATAGACACCCTGTGGATGCACGGCCAAGCTCTCTGTCACCCTCAGGAGGGGTAAGACGGGTTTCCTGTTCTCCGGGGAGCGGGGCCACTGGGCTGGAACGCTTCTCCGTATCCTTCCCAGCGTCGTCATTCCTGTCGTTATCTCAGAGCAAATTAAGGCCCAATTATTGATAGATGAAGAGAACTTTCTGAAGGAGCTTCGCCCACAAACACACTCTGTATCTGTCAGGAGGCACACACACACACGCGCGCACACACACACACAGGTTCAGTTTGCTTGTATAAAATCTTAGGATAACTATTCATGCTCAGTAATTCCTTTGTAATATCAGGTTGATTTAATATCAGATTTAATCTTACAATGTGTCAATATTACACAGATGTGTGTGTGTGTGTGTGTGTGTGTGTGTCTGTGTGTGTTTGTATGCACTCTATTTGCACAGTCATAAGTGAGAGTGCAGATATTCTCTTAAATACACTCGAGTGTGGGGTGTGATTGCTGACCAGAAATAATCCTCTCAGTTCACCACTGCCAGGCAGACCAATACAGACCAGCACAGACCAACGCAGACCAGCACAGACCAACACAGACCAGCACAGACCAACACAGACCAGCACAGACCAACGCAGACCAGCACAGACCAACACAGACCAGCACAGACCAATGCAGACCAACACAGACCAACACAGACCAGGACAGACCAACACAGATGAGCATAGACCAACACAGACCAAGACAGACCAACACAGATGAGCATAGACCAACGAAGACCAGTGCAGACCAACACAGACCAAGGCAGACCAGCACAGACCAACACAGACCAACGAAGACCAGTGTAGACCAACACAGACAACACAGACCAGCACAGACCAAGACAGACCAGCACAGACCAACACAGACCAGCACAGATGAGCGTAGACCATTGAAGACCAGTGCAGACCAACACAGACAACACAGACCAGCGCAGACCAACACAGACCAAGGCAGACCAGCACAGACCAACACAGAACAAGGCAGACCAGCACAGACCAGCACAGACCAACGCAGACCAACGCAGACCAGCGCAGACCAGCGCAGACAGCGCAGGCCAACACAGAGCAACACAGACCAAGGCAGACCAGCACAGACCAACACAGACCAGCGCAGACCAACACAGACCAAGGAAGACCAGCACAGAGCAACACAGACCAAGGCAGACCAGCACAGACCAACACAGACCAAGGCAGACCAGCACAGACCAACACAGACCAAGGCAGACCAGCACAAACCAACACAGACCAAGGTAGACCAACACAGTGTATTTAAGAGAACATCTTAAACACGCAGACCAGTGCAGACCAGCACAGACCAACCAACCGTCCTCATATTTACCCTGATTACCACATCCTCGTCCAAAGATGCCTCCCAGACCAACCGCCGTCACCACGGGAATGCCACAACCCCCCCCAACCCCCCCCCCCCCCCCCCCCCGCAAGGCCTCCTCCTCCTTTTTTAAAGCAGAACGCTGAGAGCGGAACACCTGTCAGGTTGCCGTGGTGACACACGGTCACACCCTGATAGCTGTGTTAATTGAATGTCAGGGGAGATATGTTAGCGGGGTAGGTGCAGTGAGGACGATGTCTGCTGATGCCCCTCGCCCCCTGGGGCAGTGAGAAGCCCCGCCCCCATGCCCATGGGATTATACCCTCACACTTTATAGCACTGCACACACAAACTTCAGTCCTGCAAAGCACAATATAATTTCATAAACTACAGTATAAGTTTTAGAGACTTACAGGCATATATATGTAAACCCGTCTAACGTCAACCACACGTGAACTGTATGTAAACTTCAAAAACTGGATGTAAATTGCATGCAAACCGTATGTAAACCATATGTAAACAGCATGTAAACTGCGTGTAAACAGCATGTAAACTGCGTGTAAACGCACCTCTTGAACATGCTGTGTGTTCGTCTCCTTGTGCAGGAACGCAACGTGTGGCATCGCCGTGTGGGACTGATCTGGGGCCGACACACTCGTGACGTGTGTGTGTGTGTGTGTAAGGCCGTGTGGGACTGATCTGGGGTCAGTCAGAGATGTACTGGGGCCTGTAACGATAAAGATACCAGCGAGAATCAGACGAGTGAACGGTGGGCGAAGGCACTGGGGCTTGGGACAGTGTGACAGGACTTATCTCCTAAAACCCTCATATATAATCTGCCTTTATCTGCCTAAACTCTGAAACCATAACAGTAGAATGTAACTGGAGAATAGAATATCGTTGATGTGTGTGTGTGTGCTCGCATGAGTGAATATTCATGCGTACTCAGCATGTAATCATAGCTGTTGTATTCACACAAATATATGGATATAAGTGAAAATGTTCAGCCGTGTGCGTGTATTTCTCTACTGCTGCCCCACGCTCAGGAATCCTG
>NC_137517.1:19052500-19055000 GCF_041902795.1 Electrophorus electricus | reverse complement strand
AGAGAGAGAGAGAGAGAGAGAGAGAGAGAAGCCAGCAGAAGGCACAGCTCACATAAAGCTGTTATATAACAGGGTGAACAGTTTGGTGCTACATGAGTGAATGATTCAATATCTACAGCTACAAACACACCAGCGTTATCATGTGATTCTGTAGGAGTTACTATAGCTACAAACACACCATGTGAGCACCACTAATACACATGTTACTATTTTTAGTATTATTATTATTACACCACAAACATATATAACCATATTAAAATAATACCCCACAAGAAGTGAAATGAGACAGGTTTCACTATGGTCAGAGACAGTTCCACTCTGGACAGAGACAGTTTCACTGTGGTTAGAGACAGTTCCACTCTGGAGAGAGACAGTTTCACTGTGGTTAGAGACAGTTCCACTCTGGAGAGAGACAGTTTCACTGTGGTTAGAGACAGTTCCACTCTGGACAGAGACAGTTTCACTGTGGTTAGAGACAGTTCCACTCTGGACAGAGACAGTTTCACTGTGGTTAGAGACAGTTCCACTCTGGACAGAGACAGTTTCACTGTGGTTAGAGACAGTTCCACTCTGGAGAGAGACAGTTTCACTGTGGTTAGAGACAGTTCCACTCTGGAGAGAGACAGTTTCACTGTGGTTAGAGACAGTTCCACTCTGGACAGAGACAGTTTCACTGTGGTTAGAGACAGTTCCACTCTGGACAGAGACAGTTTCACTGTGGTTAGAGACAGTTCCACTCTGGACAGAGACAGTTTCACTGTGGTTAGAGACAGTTCCACTCTGGACAGAGACAGTTTCACTGTGGTTAGAGACAGTTCCACTCTGGACAGAGACAGTTTCACTGTGGTTAGAGACAGCTGGTATTTCTCTAAAAGCACTTCTGACCCCAGGAGATGTCATGGTTAATAATTCTTTACTCATTCTGTGCTCTGTTCACATTCTTTACATTGGACAATGGACCCATTGAAAACCTCTTCAAAAGAGACATGTTCACTTGCGTGTGTGTATGTGTGTGTGTGTGTGTGAGAGAGAGAGTGTGTCCACGATCTTGTCACAGAAGCATCTGGATGGTGTGTGTGTGTTTAACTGCCTCCAGGGTGGACCTTGTTCATATATTATGTCATTCTGCTTTAATCACGTGTATTATAGTACAGTAATCACATTCAAAACAAAACAATACATATGACATTAACAGCAAAGTAAGACAGAATCTGGGTCAGGAAATATGAACATTAATCACACACGTCACTTTGTGACATGGCAACATCTGCACAGACTACAGAAGCACAGTGGTAGAATAAAACGGACATATGCCACAACATGTGTGCGTGTGTGTGTGTGTGTGTGTGTGTGTGTGTGTGTGTCAGTGTGAGCGCCTGCCTGTCTCTTGCATCACTGGATATGTATAAAATGCAAGGATGCAGTGGTGTGTATTACACTCTAATGATAGATTGATGTGTGCTACACTATAATGATACAGTGATGTGTGTTACACTTTAATTATACAGTGGTGTGTGTTACACTCTAATGATACAGTGGTGTGTGTTACAATCTAATGATACAGTGGTGTGTATTACACTCTAATGATAGATTGATGTGTGCTACACTATAATGATACAGTGATGTGTGTTACACTTTAATTATACAGTGGTGTGTGTTACACTCTAATGATACAGTGATGTGTGTTACACTCTAATGATACAGTGCTGTGTGTTACAATCTAATGATACAGTGGTGTGTTACACTCTAATGATACAGTGGTGTGTATTACACTGTATTGATACAGTGGTGTGTTACTGTATTGATACAGTGATGTGTGTTACTCCATATTGATACAGTGGTGTGTGTTACACTCTAGTGATACAGTAATGTGCCTTACACTCTAATGATACAGTGGTGTGTGTTACACTTTAATGATACAGTGATGTGTGTTACACTCTAATGATACAGTGCTGTGTGTTACACTCTGATACAGTGATGTGTGTTACACTGTATTGATACAGTGGTGTGTGTTACACTTTAATAATACAGTAATGTGCATTACACTCTAATGATACAGTGATGTGTGTTACACTCTAATGATACAGTGATGTGTGTTACACTGTATTGATACAGTGGTGTGTGTTACACTCTAATGATACAGTGGTGTGTGTTACACTTTAATAATACAGTAATGTGCATTACACTCTAATGATACAGTGATGTGTGTTACACTCTAATGATACAGTGGTGTGTTACACCGTATTGATACAGTGGTGTGTGTTACACTTTAATAATACAGTAATGTGCATTACACTCTAATGACACAGTGGTGTGTTACACCGTATAGATACAGTGGTGTGCGTTACACTTTAATAATACAGTGGTGTGTGTTACAATCTAATGATACAGTGGTGTGTTACACTCTAATGATACAGTGGTGTGTATTACACTGTATTGATACAGTGGTGTGTTACACCGTATTGATACAGTGGTGTGTTACACTTTAATAATACAGTAA
>NC_137517.1:19040000-19045000 GCF_041902795.1 Electrophorus electricus | reverse complement strand
CTCTAAACGAGAGAGTGCTGTGTTCATCTCTAAATGTGAGCATGCTCCGTGTTCATCTCTAAACGAGAGTGCTCCGTGCTTCTCTCTAAACGAGAGTACTCCGTGCTTCTCTCTAAACGTGAGTGCTCCGTGCTTCTCTCTAAACGTGAGTGTGCTGTGTTCATCTCTAAATGTGAGCATGCTCCGTGTTCATCTCTAAACGAGAGTGCTCCGTGCTTCTCTCTATACGTGAGTGCTCCGTGCTTCTCTCTAAACGTGAGTGTGCTGTGTGTTCATCTCTAAATGTGAGCATGCTCCGTGTTCATCTCTAAACATGAGAGTGCTCCGTGCTCATCTCTAAACGAGAGAGTGCTCCGTGCTTCTTTCTATACGTGAGAGTGCTCCGTGCTCATCTCTAAACGTGAGAGTGCTCCGTGCTTCTCTCTATACGTGAGACTGCTCCGTGCTTCTCTCTAAACATGAGAGTGCTCCGTGCTCATCTCTAAACATGAGAGTGCTCCGTGCTCATCTCTAAATGTGAGAGTGCTCCGTGTTCATCTCTAAACGTGAGAGTGCTGTGTTCTCCTCTAAACGTGAGAGTGCTCCGTGCTCATCTCTAAACGTGAAAGTGCTCCGTGCTTCTCTCTATACGTGAGAGTGCTCTGTGCTCATCTCTAAACGTGAGAGTGCTGTGTTCATCTCTTAATGTGAGAGTGCTGTGTTCATCTCTAAACGTGAGAGTGCTCCGTGTTCATCTATAAACGTGAGAATGCTGTGTTCATCTCTAAACGTGAGTGCTCCGTTTTCATCTATAAACGTGAGAGTGCTCCGTGTTCATCTATAAACGTGAGAGTGCTGTGTTCATCTCTAAACGAGAGTGCTCCGTGTTCATCTCTAAACGAGAGAGTGCTGTGTTCATCTCTAAATGTGAGCATGCTCCGTGTTCATCTCTAAACGAGAGTGCTCCGTGCTTCTCTCTATACGTGAGTGCTCCGTGCTTCTCTCTATACGTGAGTGCTCCGTGCTTCTCTCTAAACGTGAGAGTGCTCCGTGCTTCTCTCTATACGTGAGAGTGCTCCGTGCTCATCTCTAAACGTGAGAGTGCTCCGTGCTTCTCTCTATACGTGAGACTGCTCCGTGCTTCTCTCTAAACGTGAAAGTGCTCCGTGCTCATCTCTAAACATGAGAGTGCTCCGTGCTCATATCTAAATGTGAGAGTGCTCCGTGCTCATCTCTAAACGTGAGAGTGCTCTGTGTTCACCTCTAAACGTGAGAGTGCTCCGTGCTCATCTCTAAACATGAGAGTGCTCCGTGCTCATCTCTAAACGTGAGAGTGCTTCGTGTTCATCTCTAAACGTGAGAGTGCTCTGTGTTCACCTCTAAACGTGAGAGTGCTCCGTGCTCATCTCTAAACGTGAAAGTGCTCCGTGCTTCTCTCTATACATGAGAGTGCTCTGTGTTCATCTCTAAACATGAGAGTGCTCCGTGCTTCTCTCTATACGTGAGAGTGCTCTGTGTTCATCTCTAAACGTGAGAGTGCTCTGTGCTCATCTCTAAATGTGAGAGTGCTGTGTTCATCTCTTAATGTGAGAGTGCTGTGTTCATCTCTTAATGTGAGAGTGCTGTGTTCATCTCTAAACGTGAGAGTGCTCCGTGTTCATCTATAAACATGAGAATGCTGTGTTCATCTCTAAACGTGAGTGCTCCGTGTTCATCTATAAATGTGAGAGTGCTCCGTGTTCATCTATAAACGTGAGAGTGCTCTGTGTTCATCTCTAAACGTGAGAGTGCTCCGTGCTCATCTCTAAACGTGAGAGTGCTCTGTACTCATGTCTAAACGTGAGTGCTCCGTGTTCATCTATAAATGTGAGAGTGCTCCGTGTTCATCTATAAACGTGAGAGTGCTCCGTGCTCATCTCTAAACGTGAGAGTGCTCTGTGTTCATCTCTAAACGTGAGTGCTCCGTGTTCATCTATAAACGTGAGAGTGCTCCATGTTCATCTATAAATGTGAGAGTGCTCCATGCTTCTCTCTATACGTGAGAGTGCTGTGTTCATCTCTAAACGTGAGAGTGCTCCGTGCTCATCTCTAAACGTGAGAGTGCTCCGTGCTCATCTTTAAACGTGAGAGTGCTCTGTGTTCATCTCTAAACGTGAGTGCTCCGTGTTCATCTATAAACGTGAGAGTGCTCCATGTTCATCTATAAATGTGAGAGTGCTCCATGCTTCTCTCTATACGTGAGAGTGCTGTGTTCATCTCTATACGTGAGAGTGCTCCGTGCTCATCTCTAAACGTGAGAGTGCTCCGTGCTCATCTCTAAACGTGAGAGTGCTCCGTGCTCATCTCTAAACGTGAGAGTGCTCTGTACTCATCTCTAAACGTGAGTGCTCTGTGTTCATCTATAAATGTGAGAGTGCTCCGTGTTCATCTATAAACGTGAGAATGCTGTGTTCATCTCTAAACGTGAGTGCTCCGTGTTCATCTATAAACGTGAGAGTGCTCTGTGTTCATCTCTAAACGTGAGAGTGCTCCGTGCTCATCTCTAAACGTGAGTGTGCTCCGTGCTCATCTATAAACGTGAGAGTGCTCTGTGTTCATCTCTAAACGTGAGTGTTCCGTGTTCATCTATAAACGTGAGAGTGCTTCGTGTTCATCAATAAACGTGAGAGTGCTCCATGCTCATCTCTAAACGTGAGAGTGCTCCGTGCTCATCTATAAATGTGAGAGTGCTCCGTCCTCATCTCTAAACGTGAGTGTGCTCCGTGCTCATCTATAAATGTAAGAGTGCTCTGTGTTCATCTCTAAACGTGAGTGCTCCGTGTTCATCTATAAATGTGAGAGTGCTTCGTGTTCATCTATAAACGTGAGAGTGCTCCGTGCTGCTCTCTATACGTGAGAGTGCTGTGTTGATCTCTAAACGTGAGAGTGCTCTGTGCTCATCTCTAAACGTGAGAGTGCTCCGTGCTCATCTCTAAACGTGAGAGTGCTCCGTGCTCATCTCTAAACGTGAGAGTGCTCCGTGCTCATCTCTAAACATGAGAGTGCTCCGTGCTCATCTCTAAACGTGAGAGTGCTCTGTGCTCATCTCTAAACGTGAGAGTGCTCCGTGCTCATCTCTAAACATGAGAGTGCTCCGTGCTCATCTCTAAACGTGAGAGTGCTCCGTGCTCATCTCTGTCATTATATGAGGTCAGCACGTATTTTAAACAGTAGATACATTTCAGCGAGGGACGGGGAGCATTTGTGTGAAGTGTGTTTGACTCATAGCAGTGACCACCAATGGCTAACGGCGCCGTTCGTCGACAGAGACGCTAGTGGAAGGCGCTAGAACGACCTGCAGAAGAACAAGCACCATTTGGCGTTTATGTAAATTCGCAAAACAAAATGGCTGCCTGCCAATTCCTGTCTGCTTGAACAAAGCTCGCCTTGCTGCCAACCACAGCACGCCGTTAAGGTGGTCCGGGACTGGCGGGGCTGAGGGGCTCGGGCTCGGCGAGCCGCAGGAGCCGGTCCACCTTAAACAAACTTGGTCTGCCCAGTCAGAGGATGCATTAAGTGGCGATCTATTGTCACCCCACGAACTAAACGAGGAGACTGTTGTCCTCTCGTTTCGATCAAGAACCAGAAACTCCGATCTAGAAACCCAAGCATGTGGAACTCTGGCTATTTGGGAAGAGTTTGAATAAGCCGTTTAGCTGAGAACACAGCAGAGGGGTCCAGCGCAAGTCCAGCAGGTCCAGGATCTCAGAACAGACCCTGGGCAACCTTGTCACCAGGCTTGTTGGGGGTTTCCTGGCATTCCGCTTGTAGTGTGTGGGAGCCTCCGACTCCGGGAACTGCTAGGGACAGAATGCGGAAAAAAAGGCACGTGTAGATTAGATCTGCTGGGGTTACACCTCACGAAGATTAGTCAGTGGATATGAAGATCAAAAATATATGAGAGAGAAAGAGAGAGAGAGAGAGAGGGAGAGAGAGAGAGGGAGAGAGAGAAAGAGAGAAGGAGAGGGAGAGAGAGAGAGAGAGAAAGAGAGAGAGAGAGAGAGGGAGAGAGAGGGTTCTGACCAGCACAGGAGAAAATCTGCCTACTACCTTCATGCGTGTTTCCTGATGAATGAGGAGCTCTCATTGGCCACTGGTAGTGGGAACAGTCTATTAATTACTGTGATTATACTTTACCCGGAAACCCGCGGAGACTCCGCCTCCTTCCCAGCGTGCGGCAGCAGTCAGTTTAAATAATGCACCACAGCAAAGGGGCCAGTCTGTCTTCCCCAGTAAGATAAGTGCTGGGTACTTTCCACAGCAAGCAGGAACATCCGTTATCCCAGGGCCAAGACAGATTGGCGGAATTGTGAGGCGGAATTGTGAGGCTGGAAGGGGCAGGGCAGGCCAACGCCTCGTACGGTGCACAGGACGGCCCAAAAGGGTGGACAAGACGCCACTCGTCTTGCACTGAGCCGGAGAGAGAAGGGAGTCCTAAGGGAGAAACCACTGAGAAACTACTGAAGTGCAGGACCAGAGAGACTCAGCCTGGTGCCTGTGTATGTGTGTGTGTGTGTGTGTAGGACCAGAGAGACCCAGCCTGGTGTCTCTGTGTGTGTGTGTGTGTGTGTGTGTGCAGGAGCAGGGAGACCCAGCCTGGTGCCTGTGTATGTGTGTGTGTGTGTGTGTGTAGGACCACCAGAGAGACCCAGCCTGGTGCCTCTGTGTGTGTGTGGGTGTGTGTGTGTGTGTGTGTGTGTGTGTGTGTAGGACCAGAGAGACCCAGCCTGGTGCCTGTGTATCTGTGTGTGTGTGTGTGTGTGTGTGTGTGCGCACGTGCGTGCAGGACCAGAGAGACCCAGCCTGGTGCGTGTGTGTCTGTGTGTGTGTGTGTGTGTGTGTGTGTGTGCATGACCAGAGAGACCCAGCCTGGTGCCTGTGTGTGTGTAGAAAAAACTACGCTTCATTCTAATTATCTCTGTACTAATGCCATCATGATATGTGTTTAAGCTCTTCTGTGTATGCCTGACTCTCTGTCTCTC
>NC_137517.1:19020000-19025000 GCF_041902795.1 Electrophorus electricus | reverse complement strand
GAGGCCTCCACTGGCAGTGCCAGCCTGAGCCCAGGGGCTACAATAGACGCCGCTCCCGTGGCCTGCCAGGGCCACGTCACGCCAGCGGCGGCGCGGCGGCCACTGAGGGGAGAAGGCGTGTCAGTCTACACGACTCACCGCCCGGAGACTCCAAAATGGAGGAAGGACAAAGAGGCTGTGATGGCGAGGGTGGGTGTGAGGGCTGCTTTTGATGGATTTTTTGTGTCAACTACTGCATTTCAAACACAACTGAAGCATAAAATATTTACTCAGTGTTTATAATATTTGGAGTTCGCCCGTATATGTGTGCTGATGTCGGAAGCCTTACCCGAGTTTATGACCTTCTCCGGAAGACGCAGAAACGCGACATGGTTTCAGATGCTGATGACGCGCAGCTGAGCGCGCACGTTTCCCACGGCGTGCTTCACACCCGGTCCCGGCCCGCGCACGTGCTCCCCCGCTCCCCGAACGGCTCTCGAGACATCAGTACACGAAGACCCGCGCGGAGGCCGGGCTCGAGAGGCAGCTCGGGCGCAGCAGTGCCGCACGCGGACCGGTTCGGCCCCGCGTAGTGTGCGAGGCTTATTTGAACAAAGGAAGGACGAAAACTGTCCTGCGATCAGTGAGTCGGTGCCAAGCGGAGGCGCAGGGCGCAAACTCCGCGCGGTAACCGGAGAGCCCCTGACGGCCTCCGTCACTGCGTGCGGCGGCGGAGGAAAGCGCGAGCGCACGGTCCGTGCAGCGCGAGGCAGCTCAGAAACACATCAACAAATTCATTTCTCTTTATTGTTTCTGGTCGTTTTTCTGCTAATTCGTTTCTTCATTTTCTGACACTGCTGCTGAAGTGTATTGCTACTACTGAAATGTATTTAGTATTTAGTATTTATTCTTTAGTTAATAAAATGTAGGAAGGCAGAGGCGGGGCGAGCGCGGATCCGGCTTGTTTAGCGGCGTTTAGCGCGAGGATAAATGTCTCATTATGAGCGTTGCAGAGCAAAAGCCAAGTGAAGATCTGCAATGCAAAACCACAAAGCGGCTCATCTCCTGCACTTTCACAGCGTTCTTCGTAAGAAGAAAAAGTATAGCGACAATTCGACAATTATTTGTTTTATTTTTAATAAGTTCAATAAAAATTAATATAATTTTTTGTTGTTTTTAAAATCGTATTAATGCAATTTCCTCTGATTTAACTGGTGCGTCGTTACCGCATGATTAAAATACCTCTCTCTAAAACTAAAGTCTTTTTTTTTTTTTAATAAATATATTTCTATATCTTTTCGTGCGCGCTTACAAATATTTCCCCCGAATATTGGAGTTGAAATAAGCCTTTTATTAAACGCCACCTGCGCGGAGAGCGAGGGAAAGCAGGGTTACGCACGCTGACGCGGTAATAACGCGCCGACCGGCCCGAAACCCGGGGCCGGAGCGCGAGGCTATTTCGGTCCCCCGGCTGGAGCGCGCGTGTTGTCGCGCGTGTTCTCGTGCGTGCACGTTATTAACCTTTCCCCCGTAGAGATGTCGCCCCGGCCCGCGAGGACCAGCTGGGTCACGGCGAAGACAAAACCGATCCCGACGCGCGACGGGCTACAGACAGCACGGGACAGCGGGGCTTTTATAGCGCCGGTGTCCAACGGGCGTATTTCTTATATTAAAATTCATCTGCGCATTTTAAAATTACAATAAAATAGTTAAATGCGCGCCTGTTATAATATAAAACTTTGATGATATAAAAACATTAATTCAAACGAAACAAATGCCGGCCTATATTCCTAATAAAAATCGAATACATTTTTAGGCTTGAATTTATAACGTCTATTAATTAGTAATGCACATAATTTTTTTTTTTTAATTATAAAATACACACAACACGACAGAAATATTAAACAATTAACTCAGGAAAAATGCGAGTTTTTCTTTCCCGTTTCATATATATTTCACATATAATTTAAAAATTTTTAAATTCTCTTCGCCACTAGCATAATTTAGCCTTCAAACAGCCATTTTCTCGTAGTTTTAAGTACTTAACAACCGCAGCTTAATCGGTATTAATATACAGATTTCTAAAAAAGTCAAACTGACTTGAGATCCAACACCGGAACAATGAATTCCTGTGACAGAGCGACAGCGTTGCGCGCTGACAGGCGAGCGCGTCGCCGAGGGGACGCGCCGAACGCCGGCCGTTTGCTGCCACCCTGTGGCCGACGGCGGAACTGCTCGGAAAACACGACGCGTGTAATATGTGAAAACGGGTAAAATATATCGGTGTAGTCGCTCGTATTCCTGTACAGCACACACCAGTCTCCCACAGCCGCGTGCCTTTGAAAAAGTAGTCACTTTATTTACAGGTTTCTTTCGTGTGTTCTGTAGATAAAAACGGAGCCTCGCTGAGCCAAAGACGCGATTCTTTCTCTGCATGCGGCCTTTTGTTTTGGACTCCCTGATGCAGAGCTGTGGAAGAGTTCCAGCGTGTGTGTCCAGACATCATCTCCTTAGTGACTCTCTCCCTTCTTTCCAACAACCTGCATTTCACACAAACACAAAAACAGCAATGTGTTACTAACCCTGCTATGTTCACCCTGAAGCTGCTTCACACACACACACACACACACACACACACAACACACACACTACACACACACATACATACACACACACACACATACATACACACACACATACACACACACACACACACACACATACATACACACACACACATACACACACACACTACACACACAAATACATACAATACACAAACACAAAAACAGCAATGTGTTACTAACCCTGCTATGTTCACCCTGAAGCTGCTTCACACCCACACACACACTACACACACACTACACACACACACACAAATACATACAATACACAAACACAAAAACAGCAATGTGTTACTAACCCTGCTATGTTCACCCTGAAGCTGCTTCACACCCACACCCCCACACACACACACACTACACACACACACACACACACACACTACACACACACACACACACACACACACACACACAAATACATACACGCACACACACACAATTAACATACAATACACAAACAATACACATGCACGCGTGCCAACACACACACATGTGCAGGCACACGCATGGGCACACACCCCCGTCTGGTCTCTCTCACCCGTTTAAAGTCGTTCATGTTGGTGGCCTGAACTGGCGTCCCTATAAATGTCAGATGGTTCACTTTAGTCGTCTCCTCATCACCCAGGTTGGACTTGATAAACAGCTGAAAATGTTCACAAAGACCACAAATTAAAATATAAGCACAAACAATGACACAAATTAAACATGCAACACAAAGATACTGGATCCATTCTGTTGAAAGGACAAAGATGTTTCACCACGGCAACGGCAGCGTCATTACCACTAGGGGGCAACCTTGGGCAGTGGCGTCTCAGTGGTTAAGTTACTGGTCTAGTAATCAGAAGGTTGTGCATGGTGAGGTAGATGTGTGTAGGGTGTGTGTGGTATGTGTATAGTGTCTCAGTGGTTAAGTTACTGGTCTAGAAATCAGAAGGTTGTGCATAGTGAGGTGGATGTGTGTAGGGTGTGTGTGGTATGTGTACAGTGTCTCAGTGGTGAAGGTACTGGTCTAGTAATCAGAAGGTTGTGTATGGTGAGGTGGATGTGTGTAGGGTGTGTGTGGTATGTGTATAGTGTCTCAGTGGTTAAGTTACTGGTCTAGTAGTCAGAAGGTTGTGCATGGTGAGGTGGATATGTGTAGGGTGTGTGTGGTATGTGTATAGTGTCTCAGTGGTGGAGGTACTGGTCTAGTAATCAGAAGGTTGTGCATGGTGAGGTGGATGTGTGTAGGTTGTGTGTGGTATGTGTATAGTGTCTCAGTGGTTAAGTTACTGGTCTAGTAATGAGAATGTTGCCAGTTCAAGTCCCGCCAGGTTTCCACTGTTGGGTCCCTGAACAAAACCCTTAACCCTCAATTACTCAAGATGTCATCAGACCTGACTAAGTTGCTTTGGATATAAAAGCGTCAGATAAACTGTAAAATGTAAAATAGCTGTAAAATAGTGAAAACATGATTAACAGCATCTGAAAAGGCCACAATAAGACTCACCACTGCTCAGAGAAACATCTACAGTGGTCCCAAGCTACTCACACGCTGAACTTAATTTAAGCTTCATGACAAAAGTGTCCATCATCCTACACTAAACAACAACAAAAAAAACCTATAAACCCGCACTTACACACCCGTCAACAATCTGCAATCTACAAACGAGGTTTCATAAGTGAATGAGCTGGTACAGTTTGTCTAAGTAGATGGGAGGAAGTTGGTGGATTTCAATTCCTGTTCCAACGTTCTGGCATGCTCGACACCGACCCCGGTGAGTTCGATGTTTATGACGAATGACCCCACAAGTGTGTCCACTGGCAGGTCACCCATCAAACGCAACTTCACAACACAACACGTGACTTCAATGGCTGAGTGAGCTCTCAAAACCTCAAGACGACCCATGGAGACACGCTTATGCCACAGGGGCATGTATAAGGATCACGGCGGGGTCACGGCGAGCGAGCGGCGCACGCACCGTTACGCTGTTGACGTTCTGGAACTTGACATATCGGAGCGAGACGAGGCCGTCGTCCTTGTAGTCTTCCTCGGACAGCTCCAGCATCTGCGTGGCCTCGCTGTGCTCGGCATCATCAAAGTCCATGGAGCGCGGGAGGTTGATGAAGATCTTCACACACCTCGGGGCCTGAGCTGGTATGGGAGAGAGATTTTTATATATATATCGTGTCTCAGTGGTTAAGGTACTTGACTAGTAGAAGGTTGCTGGTTCAAGTCCCACCACTGCCAAGTTGCCACTGTTGGTTCCCTGAGCAAGACCCTTAACCCTCAATTACTCAAGTTGTACTGAGTCATAATTCTCTTTGGATAAAAGCTTCAGCTAAATGCCGTAAATGTAAATCTGTGGTAGTCTTAATACAATGTAAATCTAAATAAACCATTTTAGCATTTTAATG
>NC_137517.1:18995000-19015000 GCF_041902795.1 Electrophorus electricus | reverse complement strand
CTATAAACCAGTAGGAGCAGCTCATTATCTGACTATATAGACCAGAAGGAGGAGCTCATTATCTTACTATAAACCAGTAGGAGGAGCTCATTATCTTATTATAAACCAGTAGGAGGAGTTCATTATCTTACTATAAACCAGTAGGAGGAGCTCATTATCTGACTATATAAACCAGAAGGAGGAGCTCATTATCTTACTATAAACCAGTAGGAGGAGCTCATTATCTTATTATAAACCAGTAGGAGGAGCTCATTATCTTACTATAAACCAGTAGGAGGAGCTCATTATTTTACTATAAACCAGTAGGAGGAGCTCACTATCTTATTATAAACCAGTAGGTTTAAATGCCTTTGTAGGGACACCAAAGCAGCATACAAAATGTTGTTTTGGAATATTTAAAGCAGCGCTTTTTACAGTGTTTTGGACTCAGTATGGACTCAGCTGAGAGTTGTCCAACAGAGACAGTGTGGACTCAGCTGAGAGTTGTCCAGCAGAGAGAGTATGGACTCAGCTGAGAGTTGTCCAGCAGAGAGAGTATGGACTCAGCTGAGATTTGTCTTTTAATAGCAGCGCTACTTTCCTGTTCACTGGTCATGGTGGACCTGCAGGTCACTGATGCTGGTGAGAATGCAGTAACATTACTGACTAGGCTAGCTAGTTAACGCCAACGTTTGTTACGTTAACAAGTATCAATCAATAAATTATTAACAAAAGGGTAATTTTTAATTAATGTTAAAACATTACTGTTAAAAAACAACAACAAAGACCCTTTAAAATAATGTTAGCTGGCTGTTTATTCGCCGAGCCTAGCCTAGCTAACTACCAGTCAGGGTAGTAGACGCAAAAACAGGCCAGTACACTACAAACACTTTTAATAGGCAGGTGGCTGTATGGCTCGTATGTGTGACTGAATGTGGCGTATGGCTTTCTTATTTATTTAAATTTTTTTCTTGGTTATAAATGTATTATTTAAAGTGAATAACCAGGACAGTCATCTGTAGGTGACTGGAGTCTAAGTGGTTTGTGAAGCTGCTTTTTGAACAAAATGTCTGCCCATTGCAACATTAAACTTTAGTTAGTGGTTAATGTAACAGAGGAAAGTTTGGGGATATACACATGAAACTATAATCTCATCTCACATAAACCAGTTTATCCCTCTATAGTTACTCTTCTTTTGTTGATTTGGTAGGAGGGGATACCAAGGATGACCCTGTCAAAAATTACAAACACCTTGAAAATGACAAATCAAACAAGTTCACAAAGTTCCCTTCCTTTCTTCAAATTGCTTTTAAGGGGAGAGCATTAGATGTAAGTTCTGTGAAATACTCTTTCAGTATTAAGGTGAAATACTCTTCAGTATTAAGGTGAAATGTCTTTCAGTATTAAGGTGAAATGCTCTTTGTCTTTCAGTATTAAGGTGAAATACTCTTCAGTATTAAAATTAAATACTCTTCAGTATTAAAATTAAATACTCTTTCAGTATTATGATGAAATTCTCCTGCAGTATTAAGGTGAAATACTCTTCAGTATTAAGGTGAAATACTCTTGTCTTTCAGTATTAAGGTGAAATACTCTTCAGTATTAAGGTGAAATACTCCTCAGTATTATGGTGAAATACTCTTGTCTTTCAGTATTAAGGTGAAACACTCTTTCAGTATTAAAATTAAATACTCTTTCAGTATTAAAATTAAATACTCCTTCAGTATTAAGGTGAAATACTGGTGAAATACTCTTCAGTATTAAGGGAAATACCCTTGTCTTTCAGTATTACGATGAAATGTCGTTGAAGTGTAAGGTGCTTTTTGAGACCACCGTCTACATAGAGACCATCCTCTTCTGCCTGGTATTGTTCTACGGTGTTCTCCATCTACCATGCTGGGAGATTGTAGGTCTACAAAACACCAGTAAACCCATTACAGATGACTGTAGTGAACCAGTAAACCCATCACAGATGACTCTAGTGAACCAGTAAACCCATTACAGATGCCCAGAAAGATGGAGAGGTGAGTCTGGGGCTTTTGTTTGTTGACTGAGCTGGAAATGAAGTTTGTTCACAAGCTGTCCTTGACATGGTAGTTCCATCAGACCAAGTCTGTTTCCATGATCAGTCTCTCTCTCTCTCTCTCTCTCTCTCTCTCTCTCTGCATGTCAGCGGTGGGCTGTGATCTCCAAAACCCAGATGAAGAATACGAAAAAGCTCTTCCACAGGGGGCAGCAGAAGACTGATGCTAAAGACATGAAGGAGGTGTCTGCCAAGGAGAACCCGTGCCACACGTGTAATCAACAAGCCAGCACGTGTGTTGCTAACAGTGTGTGTCGTGTGCTCACGGACAGGCAGAAGATGCAGAGAGGAGAGAGAAGAATCTGGAGGATGCCAAGAAGATTGTTATTGAGAACAACCCCAGCCTACCAGATCCCCAGACTGTAAGCCAGAGCTCTCCTCTGCTTCTCACAGCTAGCTGTGTTAACAGGCCATACGTTTCCGTAACCATGGCGAAAGGCCAGCTGATCCAGAAATGGGCCACTTATAGAGGCTGTTAACGAGCATCTAACTGACAGAGACTCTGCTAACGGAGGCTCTGTGTCCAACATGTGTCCAGCGTGAGCTGAGAAGCACTGCGTCAAGGCTCACGCTAAGCTTCGGTCATTAAATTCTCGCTCCAAAGCAACACAGAGCAGAGATCAGAGAATGAGACACTCAGTCAAGGCTGTTTTGTTATCCCGTATTATCCCATTATTGTCCCGTTATTAAAGGTGTGCTGGGTTGGGGTGGCACTGGGGATGCCCGGTGTTCTGCTGTTGGCCGTGTGAGTGTGGCACGGGGCTTATTCAGCTGGTGTCGGGACTGACGTGCTGGTTCTCTGTGTCAGGCTAAGATCTACCAGCTGGAGGATCTTCGGGGGAAGAGAGTGAAGGTGTTCGGCTGGGTCCACAGGTTACGGCGCCAAGGTACGTAAACACACCCGCACGCCTGGAGCAGGTGGCAGGTGTTTGGTATATCAGCCACACATTTCTCTTGAGTGGAGGTAAGCAGGGTTAAGGGCCATGAATGTGCAGTGTGGTGGAGGTGACCACGGTGGTTTGGATTTGTCTCGCGTAGGCCCGGTGTGACCTGGTAACAAGGCTACAGTAATAGACTGTAGTCAGTGTGGGTCTGTGTGAGATTCTGTGTTGTCCTGAGTCAAGGCCACGTGTGTGTGTGTGTGTTATAGGGAAGAACCTCCTGTTCATCGTGTTGAGAGATGGAACTGGCTTCTTACAATGTCTCCTTACTGATAATCCGGTACGTAATTTGATTTAATCTGTATGCTGTGATGTGCGTGTGTGAGTCTGTTGGTCTGAGCTGTTCTCTCACATCCTCTACGTGTGTGTGTGTGTGTGTTAAAGGAGCGTTTTGTTTGTTTCTCTGTGTGTGTGTGTCCAGGTTAACTGTGTTCCCTCGCTGTGTTACAGTGTCAGTGCTATAACGGACTGGTGCTGTCCACAGAGAGTGCAGTGGCTCTGTACGGGACCATCAGGCCAGTCCCCAATGGGAAGCAGATAAGTGTGTGTGTGTGTGTGTGTTAGGGCTGCACCTAGTGATTATTTTGTTAACAGTTAATGTAATGATGATTATTTATGTTTAGTCGGTTAATCTAATCAGTTATTTTAAAGGTTATTTCTTTATTACTCGATTAATATAACAACTTATCCAAAATAAATATCAACAACTTCTCAATCATCTCTTAAAAACAAAATAACAAGAAAAAGTGTGCTGAGGACAAGCAGGAAGTGCGAGTCGAGGATTTCAAACAAAACTGAAAGTAAAAACAGAGACAAAGCCGTCCATAATACTGAAGCAAGTGGACATAACAGCACATCTGCATTCGGGGACTGTTTACTAATCAGCAAAACTCCAGAAACAACCAGTGGCTGAAAGGAGGAACAAAGAGAATGTGTACACACTCACACTCATACATACACACACACACACACACATGTACACACACACGTACACACACGCACACTCTCTCACACACACACACACATACACACACCCACACACACATGTACACACACACGCACACTCTCACACACACACACACATGTGTACACACACGTACACACACGCACACTCTCACACACACACACACACACACACACACACACATCACCCCGCCCACGCTGGTGCAGACACAGGTGGAGGGCGGCTCCACCCTCTTCAGCCTGAACTACTTTGGTGAGCAGGCGTACCTGACCCAGTCGTCCCAGCTCGACCTGGAGACCTGCATCCCCGCGCATGGTTTGTGCTCATTTTCGTTCGAGGACCTGGTTTGTGCAGTGGTGGACCGCGTTCTCAAATCCCCCATCACCCCCCTGCTCTACGACCTCAACCCCGTACGACCTCTGACCTCTTCCTACATGATTCTTCACTACCAAATGAACTCATGCAGGTTTAAACTCCAGGGTGATCTACAGCAGGCAGATTTACACACACACACACACAAATTTACCGGTCTGTTCAGAGCGGACCCTGACGGGACCCGTTGTGTTGCAGAACTTCAAGCCCCTGACGAGGCCGTTTAAGAGAATGAACTACACGGAGGCCATCGACTGGCTGAAGGGGCACGACATCCGGGAGGACGATGGGACCCACTACGAGTTTGGGGAGGTTCGTGCCCTTAACCTGCCCCCACTGGGGTAGAATGCCCCATGCTGTGAACCTGTCCCCACTGGGACAGAATGCCTTGTGCTCTTAACCTGCCCCCACTGGGGCTGCTGGGGCGTAAAGTGAAGAGTGTGAATACTGATACAAGCGTCTGTTTTTGTGTTGACTGCCAGTCTGGTGTAGCCGTAGATTATTGTGTAGTTGAACAAAATTACAATTAGTGATCGTTCATGCGTTTTTAAATAATTCTGTTTTCTGCCTCTTCTGTGTGTGTTTCATGACCCTGTAGGATATCCCAGAAGCCTCTGAGAGGCTCATGATGGACACCATTAACGAGACCATCCTGTTGTGCCGTTTCCCTGCTGAGATCAGCCCCACCCCCTACTACTAGTACACTGACCAGGTGTGTGCAGGTGTAGCCCCACCTCCTACTACTAGTACACTGATCAGGTATGTGCAGGCGTAGGCCCACCCCCTACTACTGGTACACTGATCAGGTATGTGCAGGTGTAGCCCCGCCCCCTACTACTAGTACACTGACCAGGTGTGTGCAGGTGTAGCCCCATCTCCTACTGGTACACTGACCAGGTGTATGCAGGTGTAGCCCCACCCCCTACTACTGGTACACTGACTAGGTATTTACAGGTGTAGCCCCACCCCCTACTACTGGTACACTGACCAGGTATGTGCAGGCGTAGCCCCACCCCCTACTACTTGTACACTGACCAGGTGTGTGCAGGCGTAGCCCCACCCCCTTCTACTGGTACACTGACCAGGCATGTGCATTGTTACTGGTGGGCGTGTGTGTCTGTGTAACGTGTCACTGGTGGGCATGTGTGTCTGTGTAATGTTGTTACTGGTGGGCGTGTTTTTCAGAGGAAGTACGGGATGTGTCCACATGGAGGTTATGGTCTGGGTCTGGAGCGCTTCCTCACCTGGCTACTCGACTGTAACCACATCCGCGACATGTGCCTCTACCCACACTTTATCCAGCGCTGCAGACCCTGAACACACACACACACACACACACACCCACACAAACACACAAATACACACACCCTCCTGCCACATTCAATCTACCTGTGCTGTTCTGCAAGACATCACATCACAAGTAACAGTTATCAGACCACAATATGAAACATTTAACTATACTATATGAATACTGTGTAGACATGTTGAGACAATTTCTGTGGAGTAATAAAGACGTGATGGTTGTGTGTGTCCATGTGCTATTCTTATTAACTCCTCTAGAGGGTCTTTAAAGAAAAGCTCTAAAGGTGGTGCTCTTTGACTATTTGGGTCCAAGTCCAGTTCGGGTGGTGCTGTTTGTATTAGCACAGGTTGGTAAACGCCCCATCAGGGTGCAGCACGTTGGGAGAGTCTTTAGTGGACATAAAGGAGCCTGTGTAGCCCAATCAATCTCCAGCCCTGTCCACGTTAAACAAGGGTACTAAGCTTTAGTCCTAGATGATAGAAGCTTCAAAAGTATCCCAGCCAAAAATAGGACAGAGTTGTAGGCAGAAAATGAAAAGATTTTTCTTGATTTAGCAGTGAATATTAGTTGTGGATATTTAATGCATTCTTTTAGATTATACAAAAAGAGGTAAAGGATGTTCTTTATATATTATAATATTTCGACCTCCTGGAGATCTATAGCTCAGCAGATGTTAGTTCTGCTAATTACACACACATATTGTGTGAATACTAGAGCAGGTGTGTTGGAACTTCCCCTTTTGGAGATGTTCCCTCTACCCAACTGTCTAGTCATCACAGTTTTTCCTTGTTCAAGTCTCTCAGATCCTTACGTTTGCTAATTTTTCCTGCTTCCAACACATGGACATAAAGACCTGACTGTTCACTGGCTGTCTAATATACCACCCCAGTTCCTCCTGAATTTACTGTGCTGGGATGATGCATCTGAGCATCAGTGCCACTACATCCTACAGCAGGGGTGAGTGATCTTACCCTCACAGAGCTGGTGTGGCTGCTGGTGTTCATTCTAACAATCATCTGATGACCTGTCTCAGGTAGGTCCAAGCTATTATGAGCTTTGTAGTGACTCCATTACCCAGTGAACAGTTTCACATTAAAGCTGAGGAGAGTCAGTGTGAAGTAATGTGTAAAACACTAATCTGTGGTCTAGTTGTTGATTACTTGAAATCTAAAGTCTGTTATGAAATACACTGAGATAGTGTTTCTTTGGCTGCTGAATATCTCATCTGACATCAGTGCAATGATAATGAAGACAATGTATTAAATTTTTATTTATTTAACTAGAACAGAAGTAAAACAGTCCAACAAAGTAAAAGATCATTAAAATAAAGGAGAATGTTCTAACATTGGAAGAAATGACACACAATAGTAACATGTGCTTAAAAGTGAAAACACTACTGCACGATGCTTCATATATACTGGTGGTCAGCTGGCAGTAAGTTAGCAGAGTTCAAACATTCAATCTCACATGAGAAATGACTTCAAGCAAACAGAACAATGTCCTTCCATCTTCAGTATTTTCCTTTAGACTCTCACTCCTCTGAGACTGCATTCTGGCTTCTGGTTTTAGTCAGAGCTGTAGAAAAAACATTAAACACAGAATTCACAGTGTAGGTGTTAGAAAACTCCCCTGGTGTTATTGGATTATCATTTAATAAACTTTTATTGCTGTCTTGGTCTTGTATTTCAGAAAAAGTGTTTTGTCTCCTGTGCAAGCAACATGTCACGGAACGCTCGCCTCCCGCGAGTCCCGTGGTTGGGCCACGTGTAGTGGGAGGATCTGTTTGTGGCCACGTCTGCACACACCTGCACACAAATGCACATGCCTGCACACGCCTGCACACACCTGCAAACACCTGCACACGCCTGCACACGCCTACACACAAATGCACACACCTGCAAACACCTGCACACACCTGCAAACACCTGCACACACCTGCAAACACCTGCACACACCTGCAAACACCTGCACACACCTGCAAATGCCTGCACACACCTGCACACACCTGCACACGCCTGCGCACACCTGCACCTTGTTTGTTTGTATGTACTTAAACCCGTGTCGAAGTGTGTAGAGTGTTGGTCATTGTTGATGTAACGTGTTGATGTTTTTGTGTCATTGTGAAAGCGTATTCATCGTGTTTGTTTAATGTCAGTCGTTTCATGTTCATGATCATCGTTTGTAATACGTGTGAGCGCCGCTTTCCGTCCAAAGTAGAATGTCACACACACACACACACATACACACACACACACACACACACACACACACACACAGTTCACCCTGAATATGTTAAATTAACAGCTTTTCTTACTAACTCTAGTTAACAGTTTTCTTAGTTCTATATATTGTGAACTATAATATCCTGTTATCAAACATTTCCTTTTCTCCTTAACTAAGACAGAAAGTCTGTTGGCTGTGAAGCCCCACAGAACTCACACACTCATCTCCTCTACAGAGAAGGAACTCCAACACCACTGAATCTGATTCTCCTGGAATGTTTATGCTACAAAAAGCACACTTCATATTTAGATTCACATGATAAAACACACAAACAAAACAATTATAATGTTATCAAGCATTTTTACACAAAGAATGAAACTAGTTTGTTCATTATAGTAAAACTACACTTTCACTGTGAGAGATTTTATCTCCAACCTGTTACATCTCCATCTGTTATAAAACACCTTCCTGTTGTAGACATGAGTATCTTAAATGCTCATTTAAAATGTGTTTAAACCAAATAAATGAATGAACACTTGGATAAGAGGGTTTAAACTCCTGGTCTTGTAGAAGCTTGAGTGAGTAACACAGGAGGATGAACTCTGTTTCCCAGCAGTCTGTGCTGTTCCTCAACAACCTTGACAAAGATGATTCAGTAAACATTCATTAGGATCAGTCATTATTTCTGTTTAATGTACATAGAATCACTGTCAGTTCAGCTCCACTCTGCCTGTCTTCTATTTAACAAAGCTGGCAGGTTCAGTTCTGTGCACATAAACAGTGAAGGGCTCTTACATGTTTCAGGATTGTTTATTAATTATTATAAACCTGAGCAGAAGTCACTTTGCATTGTTATTCAGTTTCACTTGAAATAAGGTTTAAAATGAACACTGGCTCCTTTTTCTCTGAGTCATGTTTATTAAAAATACTCCTAGCACAGCAGCTGCTACTGACAGTAATGAATGGAGTGGAGATCAGTGAGCACTCTATGGAGTGATATCTGCTGACTGGCTTCAGCTCTGTTTCCTTCACTGTTAGCTGGTTTTGAAGGACTGGTTTAAGGTCTTCTTATGAACAGTTATAGTGTTCCTTTAGGTCTTTAGGTCCAGTAGTGGCTAGGTACAGCCTGGTACCTCTGAAATCATACCATAGATCTTGGAGCTCTGACCTTTGTGTGTGTCCTGCCTCAGCTCTGAGTATACAGTGTCTGCCCCCACACTGCTCTTCTCTAGTAGGGACAAAAGAGCCTGAATTAGACCACAGGAAGAACTCCAACCCTCCAAATGATTAAACACAACATGACCTGAATAACCTACAGTGGGTAACTAAGCACACAGTTACTAAGCAGTGAATCAAAACGTAGAATCTTAAGAGTTATTCAGGTCAGCTGTATCTTGGTGTGTCACTGCTGTAGGTGACTAAAGTTTCTCCTTTTCATGTACCTTCTTTTTTCTTTGCTTTCTGTTTTGGTTTCAGTTTGATCTCAGCATAAGTGACTTCACTGGGTCCAGCACCAGTGTCTGCAGTAACAGAGAACAAAACCAAAGCAAACACAGTCATGACCTCCCACTGACCTTTAGTGTTCTAACCAATCAACCAACAACAGCTCATCATACACACTTCTTTCCCACAATGCACTGCTGCTGCTTTTAGAGACCAGCATGTGTTTCCTTTGTCTCATGTGATGATTATATAGTAGATATATATAGTAGTATATATACAGTAGAGTGATGTAGATCAGACTGTATTCTCCAGTGTGTAGTTATACAGAACCTGTTACTGATATGTATATTAGAGTGATGTTGTGTGTATTAAATCCCAGTGTGAGGGAGATGTGGATGTACCTTTATTCCTGCTTTTCTTGTTGTGTTTCATGACCTGAGCATAAGTGACATCACTGAGGTCGTCTGCAGGTTCATCTGACACAGAGTGCAGTGTGTTTATCACAGAGTGCAGTGTGTTTATCACAGAGTACAGTGTGTTTATCACAGAGTGCAGTGTGTTTATCACAGAGTACAGTGTGTTTATCACAGAGTACAGCGTGTTTATCACAGAGTACAGCGTGTTTATTACTACAAGAGATTTCTGGGCTTTACTGTATAGCTGCACTCTGTTCAAGTCTTTCACTGCTACACTCAGTGGGAAATAAAATCATTACCTGTGCTGCTCCTGTCTGCTCGCTCAGCTGTGTCATATATGTGGGCAGCTTCTGGGGTTAAAGGAAAAGACCATTTAATAAATGCTAAACTGAAAGATGACTGGACACAGTATAGAATGAAAGACAAGTAATGAAGGATTATTTAAATTGTCTTAGAGAAGATAAAGCTTTAAGTTAATTGTTAATAAGGAAAGTTGCTGTTGTCTCATGGTCTGAGCAGTGTGCAGTGGTGTGACTGACACCCCTCACCTCCTGACTCTCTCTGGGTCTGATCTGATGTCTGATTGATGTCTGACTGACTCCCAGTACAGCGACACAGAGATTCTGCACCAGCCAACATGGAAATAAAGGAAAAGTGTTTAATACTGTAAACAGGTTTCATGATGTGTATCATACAAACATATAATATTTAAACTATTCATAAATGACCTGCAGCTGATCTCAGACCTTTGTTGGTTTTGTAGCACCACAGCAGGGTCAGTAAGATGGAGAACACGACCAAACTCAGTCCCACAGCCAAACCAACAAGGCCAAGAGAGGAGGAATCACCAGCTGAACTCATAGGAACAAAAACATCACATGAATCACAAAATAATGTGTCACACGTCTCTGCTCCAGACTATGTGAGGTCACTGTGTACTCTCTTCTTCAACACAGTAGGGGGCGCTTTTAGTGAGATCAGGTCTTGTAGTGTACGGTGGAAACAAATGCTTTTAAATCAGGGGTGCCAAAACAACAGTCCTGTATATTATTTTTTAAGATCCATTATAAGTTGATAATGATATTAACTTAACAAGAAATGTAGTAAGTTTGCATTTCACAGCTATAATACCATGCAGTATTACTGGAATAAAGGTACATTTACAGTATATTTTTACCCTTAATAAGTAAACACAATACATGTGGACTGAGTGTGTTCTGCTACTCTCTATAAAGAGTTTAAATGAGTAAAATAGATGTTAAATTCATGAAATGACTGTGATCTTACCATGTACAGTCAGAGTTACTGTACAGACCTAAATCTATCACACAGATAACCAACACAATGTTTTCTATAATTATACACTGTAAACTGTTACTCACTAGTATACAGAACTAAATCTGAATCTTTCACACAAGTCACTGCTGTGTGGTCCTATACATGTTTTAATGTTGAATAAATCCATGAATTCAATAACACCTAAAGCATGTCCTGTAGCAGATATGACAGCTTCCTCTTATTCAGGAAATCAAACATTTTCTGATTTGCATTGTCATATTTCTAATAAAATATTATTGACTGCTGCCCCCTGGTGGCCAATCTGTGCACATGTCCAAGACTCCACAGTACAAGTAGTGACACTTGTAATCTAATATTTTGCCAACTTTTACTGAGGGTTGACAAGTACTGATATTGTTGAATATCTAACTGATAAATTTAATTTCTACGGTAGTTATAGACTGTAAACGGTTCCTCACCAGTAACATTTACCCAGAGTGCATCACTGTAGTGTGTGTAGTAGACTGGGTTTCCTCTGCCAGCTCTGCACCAGTACTGGCCTCCATCAGAGGGCGCCACTGAGCTGATGGTGTAGGAGTTTGCTGCAGTGTTGGTCTCATTCTCAGGGTTCTGTGTGTGTCTGGACCAGTAAAAGCTCCATCCAGCAGACTGGTCCAGCTTACAGTGCAGAGTCACTGGGTTTCCCACCAGTGCAGCTCCTTTAAGGCTTGATGTGAGTTCAGGTGTAGGTTTAACTGCTGATGGAGATGAAACACACAGTTCAAGATATGCAATGGCAGAGTGCACAGAGATATCTATGAAATGACTAACATTCTCAAATTAAAAATAGATGAAGTATTTAAATAGTTTAAATATTTAAAAAAAAAACCAATAGACTCTCAGTAACATGGTGTAGCAGTAGTGAAGCAGTAGATTAATCAACAGACTTTTAATTAACTGTTTATATCAGATTTGTTTATAATCTGATTAATTCAGTTGTTTTTCATTTTATTTGGGTGTTCATATCTGTACATGTTAACCTCAGAAGTCACTGAACATGTAACAGGTATAATACATACCATCTTAGCATACTCAACAAGCTGTTATACACATGCTGTTAACATTCTGTAACTGGATTTGAACTGGACTTTGAGAAGGGGTTGGGGTCAGGATTACAGTCCTGCTCATACACATGTGAGTCTGAGGGTTTCTCTACTCAATATTTGTGTCCAATTCGATTGCACAGTCTGAACCAACTCAGGCTCCATTGTAGAAATCACACAGTACTTAGTAAGTACAAAGTAAGTTTGCATTTCAGTTCCAGTACCATGTAGTGTAACTGTAATTACAGTACAGGTCTAATACCATGCAGTGTAACTGTAATTACAATATATATCTAATACAATGTAGTGTAACTATAATTACAATATATATCTAATACAATGTAGTGTAACTGTAATTACAATATATATCTAATACAATGTAGTGTAACTGTAATTACATTACAGGTCTACTACCATGCAGTGTAACTGCAATTACAATATATATCTAATACAATGTAGTGTAACTGTAATTACTGTACATCTAAAATTTCCGTTTTGCCAAGTAAACACAATACATGAAGTGTGTATTATGCTGCTGAATACAAATAGTGTAAATAATTTAACAAACAATAATTTAAGTTATTGAAATAGACATTAAATTCCTGAAATGACAGTAATCTTACCATGTACAGTGAGGGTAACAGTGTTACTGTAGTGTGATGTTGGTCTGTTATTTCGTGCTCCTCTACACTGGTACTGATCCCCATTAACTACAGCATCTCCACTGATGGTGAGAGTGTCTCTGTTTACAGTGTAAAACACAGACTGAGACACTGTAGTCCACTGACTCTGAGCTTTCTTCTTATACCCCCACTGATATGTCCACCCATCATAACCCTGAACCTCACACTTCAGAGTGACTGACTCTCCAGTGAACACAGGACTCTGAGGCTCCACAGTCAGTGTAGTTGTGGGTAAATCTGTGGGAAGAGATGGAGAACACTGCATGTTACAGCTGACTGACCCCCAGTGTCTTCCTGGAGTCACTCTGTATTTACATATATTATAATAAACAGGTTAGACCCACGATGCTGCATTCTAATCTGTTAATCACTGTGTTTTGTGGAGATTATCTGGAGATTATGTGGGATCTGATTGTGATTGGAGGGTAAAATGTGAACACATGACTGTGAGTCACTTAATTATTCCATCCAGTACCACCTTGGACACTTTGTCCAGTAATGTGACACTTGTAGAATGTTGTGATGGTAAAGTAGGAGTAATGTGGTGATAGTACAGTAGGAGTAATATAGTGATGGTACAGTAGGAGTAATGTGGTGATGGTACAGTAGGAGTAATGTGGTGATGGTACAGTAGGAGTAATGTGGTGATAGTACAGTAGGAGTAATGGTGGTGAAGGTACAGTAGGAGTAATGTGGTGATAGTACAGTAGGAGTAATGGTGGTGAAGGTACTGTAGGAGTAATGTGGTGATAGTACAGTAGGAGTAATGTGGTGACAGTACAGTAGGAGTAATGTGGTGATAGTACAGTAGGAGTAATGTGGTGATGGTACAGTAGGAGTAATGTGGTGATGGTACAGTAGGAGTAATGTGGTGATAGTACAGTAGGAGTAATGGTGGTGATGGTACAGTAGGAGTAATGTGGTGATGGTACAGTAGGAGTAATGTAGTGATGGTACAGTAGGAGTAATGTGGTGATAGTACAGTAGGAGTAATGTGGTGATGGTACAGTAGGAGTAATGTAGTGATGGTACAGTAGGAGTAATGTGGTGATAGTACAGTAGGAGTAATGTGGTGATGGTACAGTAGGAGTAATGGTGGTGATGGTACAGTAGGAATAATGTGGTGATAGTACAGTAGGAGTAATGTGGTGATGGTACAGTAGGAGTAATGTGGTGATAGTACAGTAGGAGTAATGTGGTGATAGTACAGTAGGAGTAATGTGGTGATGGTACTGTATGAGTAATGTGTTGATGGTACAGTAGGAGTAATGTGGTGATAGTACAGTAGGAGTAATGTGGTGATAGTACAGTAGGAGTAATGTAGTGATAGTACAGTAGGAGTAATGTGGTGATGGTACAGTAGGAGTAATGTGGTGATAGTACAGTAGGAGTAATGTGGTGATAGTACAGTAGGAGTAATGTGGTGATGGTACTGTATGAGTAATGTGGTGATAGTACAGTAGGAGTAATGTGATGGTACAGTAGGAGTAATGTGGTGATAGTACAGTAGGAGTAATGTGGTGATAGTACAGTAGGAGTAATGTGGTGATAGTACAGTAGGAGTAATATAGTGATGGTACAGTAGGAGTAATGTGGTGATGGTACAGTAGGAGTAATGTGGTGATAGTACAGTAGGAGTAATGTGGTGATAGTACATTAGGAGTAATGTGGTGATGGTACAGTAGGAGTAATGTGGTGATGGTACAGTAGGAGTAATGTGGTGACAGTACAGTAGGAGTAATGTGGTGACAGTACAGGTGGTTCTTAAAGTCAACAGAAATGAACACAAATGTTTTTATTGTCTAAAACGCTCCCAGCCAGTCCTAGAATTAAAATGGCCCCTAGTTTACAAATAGATACTATGCCACTGGAACCAGTTATCTACAATATATCCAGCAATGTAATAGCATTACATGTAAATTTAAGCCTTAATTAATGTAACTGGATTCCATGTGAACGCTTTATGTTACATTTATGTAAATACTGATTCACACCACAAGATGGGGCTGTTTCCTTGAGTTCTTGGGTTACTGTAATTTGATTTCCTATTTCTGCTGTGGATAGAATATGTAGAAAACATCTATTCTGTCTCTTAGAAAATGATGGGTAACAGTTACCTTACGTGGCTTGCATGACTAAATGTAAGTAATGTATATCCATAGTCTCAAATACTCAAATGCATATGAAAATACAAATATATAAACTGAAGAGAGTTCAGTCAGGGACAGGACATGGTGTTCATGGTGTTCACAGTAAACCCAGTACAAGCATAAGTTCACTACATGGAGTCTCACCCTGCACTGTGATGTTGACAGAATTACTGCTCCAAGATTCAGAATTATAAAATGATTTTCTTGCTAACATACATTTGAAGCTCTGGTTAAATTTGAGGCTCTGGTTAAATTAGTGTAATAATAAAGATGTGAAATCTTTAAATTCTGACCTCTGACTGAGACCCAGCTGTGTGGTGACTCTCCTCTCTCTGGGTGTTTACAGTAGTAGACACCCTCATCTGACTTTGAGACAGTACGGATGGTCATTTCTCGTGCAGTCTGGGTCTGGATGAGTGATCCATCTTTATATAAATCAGCTCTGAGGTGTGATGTCATAGTGCGGCGAAGTAAACAGTGTAGAGTCAGAGGATCTCCCTCAGTCACAGGATGGACAGAACTCTCCAGAATCACATCACCAACTAGAACAGAGAAAACACTTTACTCATCTTTTACAGAGAGAAGGATTCCAGCATGAATACTGAATATTTAATAACAGGGACACAGACCATTAACACAATAAAGTAGAAAGTAGAATGTCACAACACACAGTTCACCCAGAATATGTTAAATTAACAGCTTTTTATTAACTCTAGTTTTCTTAGTTCTATATATTGTGAACTATAACATCCTGTTATCAAACATTTCCTTTTCTCCTTAACTAGTGAGTGCACTACATGTAGACTCACTGTGCACTGTGATGTTAACAGGATTGCTGCTCCCTCCAGATTCAGACTGACACCAGTACACTCCAGTGTGGGATGTGTAGAGGTATCCGATGGTGCATGTAGATCCTGTAACTGATCCCCAGAGTGATGAACAATCTGACACACTCCCACTGTGTGTGTATCCTCTCACTCTCCGTCCAGTAGAGTCACTCTGTCCCTCACAGCTCAGTGAGAGAGAGTCACCACTAAAGTGTTGAGTTCTGCTGGGACTGATGATGAGAGAGTCTGGAGGAGACAGACCTTAGGAACAGAAATTATACATCACATGTTATTATTATTGTCTTATCATAGCAGGAGTGTAAGGAACACATTTAACATGGAAAGATTACAACCATTGTGTTGATTGGTCTGATGATAGAAAATAATTTTAATAAAATCTGTTTAATAATATCTAGGTAGTGACATCTATCTAAGATCATGATAAACGTGACACACGTTTATTAACACGCCATCAAGACAACGGCACTCACGTATAACATAAACAGTGAGCATGAATACAGCTACAGCTAACACGGACACCATGAACATTGTGACCATAAACATGAATGTGAACATGAGCAAAGACTGACAACAACGCACACACCAACAAGGGTTTAAATACTACAAACATAACAAGACTAAACCAGATGCAGGTGTGTGCTGACAGCTGGACGTGGTTACAAATAGGACGAGTCACAAATAGCCGACGAGAAACTCCCACTGCATGCGGCGGGCCATACCACGTGATCAGTGGGAAGGTAATAAAAAGAGCGTTTACAGGGAAAAGAGACTCAACATTGCATTAGACATGATAACATTAACCATCAGGGAGTACAGGCCAGAGCTCTAGTAGAGGCCTCTGCAGGCTTCAGTAAAGGATCATGGGTAGGTTTTGGTGGAACTCAAGGTAAGATATACGACCTCTCCACCAGACTCAGGACTGTAGAGAAAAACATCTTCTTTAGGACAAGGTCAAGAGAAGCCTTCTCTTGGAATGTAGCGGTAACAGCTTCCAACTGGTGTGGGTGTTGAATATCAGTTTGCAAATTGAGGTTGTTACGGAAAGATGTGTGTGTGTCTGTGTGTGTGTGTGTGCGTGTGTTCCAGATTCAATGTCAGGATATCCACCCTGTTTTCCACCCGCCACGTTCCTTGCCGGGTTTTCTAGCCAACTGTGTCGGCTATTTAAAAGGCCGTCCCACGAGAGAGGAAGAGGAAGACAGCGAGTAAGGAGACTGTGTGTTAGCTTGGAGTTTGTTTGGCTGTGATTGAATATTTGTATGACTTGTTGTGTATCACCTTGTTTTTCCACATTTTTGAACTTCGTCTTTGGCTTCGCCCCTCCTGCTTCGGTAGCTGTGTATACATACATATATATAGATTGTGTAAAGAGTGTAAATATTGTTTGTGTGGTACATTGGTGTTGGACACTGGTGGTAAGGAGTGACTGCAGTTTTTGTTGGGTGTGGGTTTTGTCTGTTTGTGTCAGGAAGTCAGAAAAGTTTGTTGTATGTTTCTTGTGTTATTAGGATTAGTTAGGGTATAGTTTTATTTCCTCAGTGTGGGTTTTGTCTGTTTGTGTCAGGAAGTCAGAAAAGTTTGTTGTATGTTTCTTGTGTTATTAGGATTAGTTAGGGTATAGTTTTATTTCCTTAGTGTGGGTTTTGGTTATTATTTTGGCCAGGGTCACTCCTGAAGGAATTGCACCAGTAAGATTATTTGTAAATCATAACCTCTGTACAATACACTAAAAAAACCTTCCATTTGTGCTTCTGTTTGTTTTGTTGCTGTTCATTTTTTTCCACAACTTCTGTTACGTTAGACATTTGCGCTTCTTTTTCCTTGTTACAGCCTCACAGCCTGACGGGGTCATAACAAGGTAATAAAATGATATTGTAAGCAGAAAAATAGGGACGGTCCAGAATAAACTGGTTTCATGCTGGAAAGACCTCTGTAGGCTTCAGTGTAAATCCTCAGGAGGCCTCTGACAGGCCTCTAGGGGCCTCAGTCGAGGGGGAGCCTTGCTTCAAGGACGGGACAGCCCGGCCAAGCAACGGAAGAAACAATATGGACATCACTGGAAGAACCAATATGAGCATCCGGTGATATAGAATATGATCGCCTTTAAAAAGTAGTAGTTCAGGATGAACGTAATGGTACCAAGAACGGGTTGGTGTAAGTATTGAATATCAATTTGCATACATTGAATAATGTTTGGTGTGGAGAACAATAGTGGAACCTGGACAAGTATTATGAAAAAATAAAAATGGTGATGTAAGGGTCCTTGAAGAAAAGGTGTAAAGGTCAGCCCACCTGAGACTGTTAGACATTCTCCAGATAATGCCTCGTTTATAACACTGAGCTCAGAATAAAAACGGGACCAGCGCTTCTCTTCAATTAATTCCAGAGTCTGCATCTTTATTTCTATTTAGTGTGTAGTGAGTAAACAGTCTTGAACTTAGGAAGCTCTAGGAACGACCATATGTTGATGAATGTTTGGTTTGGATGTAACGAAGGTGAATGCAACGCTGGTATGTAAAAGAAGGTGGGGTGAATACATAATTACTTCTGACCAATGTATACAAATGTGTTTCTTTGTGTGATTGTTAGACATTCTCTAATTTTAGATAATTTTAGACATTCTTTATTTTATATTTAAATGTTTAACTTTAAGACTAGCTGATTGGGGACTTAGGAATGACACTATGACACTGAATGTCTAATGTTTCATCCACACACACACACACACACACACACACACACACACACACACACACACACACACACACACACACACTGCTGTTGTTTGTCCTCACCAGTGATCCATAGTGGCTGTGTGTTGCTGTACTGTGTCTGATAAGCTGGTTCTCCTCTCTCTGCTCTGCACACATAAACTCCTGTGTGATGTTGAGCAGCAGGGCTGAGAGTGTAGGAGCCTCCAGATCCTCTGATGCTGTCTGAGAGGAGCTCAACACAATACCTCACATAGCTATGATTGTATGTTACTGGAGTTAAACATTCTCTGTAGGGAACAGATCTGTACCAGCTGAATGTCCAGCCTGTAGAGGAGTCTCTGACCTCACAGCTTAGACTCACTGAGTCTCCTTCAGTCAGCCAGCTCTGTGGAGACACATTCAGTACTGCCTGGGCTCTCTCTGTAACACAGCAAATATAAAATCCTGAGTGTTTAAAATCACGTACACACAATAACAACCTTGCTATGAATGTCTATTGGCTAAATTCACAGTCCAAACTCACCTGACACAGTTAATGTAACAGCATTACTGATCTCTGAGCTCTGAGAGTCTCTTCCCCTGTACCCTCTGCAGGTGTATGTACCACTGTCATACTGTCTAACAGAGCTGATCATGTATGGATTGTATGTGACGTTTGGGTAGATACTGTAGTTATTCTTATACCAGCTGTATGTCCACCCAGTGTCTCCTTCTCCCTGTATGTCACATCTGAGAGTCACAGTCTCTCCTCTGAACACGTGATTATCAGGACTTACACTCACAACAGCTTTAACATGACCTGCAGAAACATTAAACATTTGAATTCTTCATTCAGTTACTTTGAAAACAAATAAATTACACAGATCTAAATCTAAATCTACCACACCAGTCAGTGCTATCTGGTCCTGCATATATTTTAATACTATATCAATTCTTTAATTATAAAATACATACACTAAAATGCTAAATGTGTAAATTAATACATTTAAAATAGCAAATTTTCATAAATGTCTAAAGACATCATTCCATCATTCCATGTTTCATGTAATAGCTGAATAGAGTTAGTAATGGCAGTTTGGGTTTTAAATAATATATAAACAGAATATAAATCACCTTGAGCAAGTCCAGCTTGAACAAATGAAATCAGCACTATAAACATAAAAGAGGGAACATATGAATATGAACAATTAATTAATTTATTAAAGAAAACACATGAGAGCAAAACATTTCAGACACAATTAAAATAAAAGTATCATTGTTAATTTAAGCATAAACACCTTAACATGCTGGTTACCACTATGTACAATTGTTCATTTAATAAAAACACCTTAACATGCTAGATAACGGTTTGAATAAATGTACATCTAAACTCTGCTTCAAACGGAGTGGGGAAAATGACTGCTGTTTTCACAAGTACCCTAATTAAACAAAAGTGAAAGACATGACTCTGTCACGATAAACCATCATTAGAGTGCTTTAGAGCGCTGAAAGTTGTGAACA
>NC_137517.1:18970000-18990000 GCF_041902795.1 Electrophorus electricus | reverse complement strand
TAGAAAATCAGCAGATAACATCCACTGCTTGGGCTGTTTTGTGTGTTGGGGTAAATGTGATAGAATGTAACATACAGTGTATATTAAGATTTTAACAGACTAACTGGGTAAAAATACTGCAATCTCAAAAAATGTAACATGAGTAAACCATAAAGGAAGGTGACGATCAACAGGAAATTACCAAGACAAACATTATTACCCCTTTGCTTTTTGTAATATAAATGAAAACACTTATATTAAGAGGGGGAAGAATGATCTTGACCAACAAAGACTGGCTGTATTTAGCCTGACACAAGAGAGACTCTTCATTTTATAGATATGAAAGGAAACCCTGTGACATCAACCTCAACCTCAAGTTGAGCACTGACCCAGTAACTCAGCTGTACCACTAACCTCAGTCTCTCTGCTGAACACAAACTCAATTCATAGACAAAACCTCCCCAACAAAGGACCCACTCCTCACACTCACTTAACCAGGAAGCCCAGCGCCTACCCCCCTAACAAAGGACCCACTCCTCACATTCATACATACATACATACACATGCACATATACATACATACACATGTACTCAACCAGGAAGACCAATGCCTACCCCCCTAACAAAAGGCCCACTACCACATGGTAGCAGAGAGACGGCGCATACTCAACTCCACTGTATTCTTTTTCAGAGCTTCATGTTATCAGCAGAAATGGGGAGATGGAGAACAACATTTCATCCTGGTTTTCGTTTCCATGTGATTCCTTGTTTTGGTTTCGTTAGTTCAGCCTCTCATTTAGGTCTCTCTCCTTCATTAGTTCCCCAGTTGGATATCCAACTGGAGAAACCGTGACAGGAGAGATTGGGGGGAGGGGATGTGGGAAGGTTCTTAAGATGGTAACTCAATTACCACCAAGCAAAAGGTGGAAATGTACAATGCTATTTTAACGGTATAAAGCAAAAGACGCAAATAATATAGCTAGTCTCTGTGGTGAAGAAAGTTCAAGTCTATTGGCTGTCAAACCCAATAGGCAGAGCTCATTATCATACTATAAAATGACGTTTTTAAACGCCGTTGTAAGCACGCCAAAACCTTTGGAGCCCTTAAAGCGACGCTTTTTACGGCATTTCAACTAACATATAAATGGTGTAAAATACGCCATTTTTGATGGTTTTTGCAATGTATATTACAGCGTAATGAAAAATAATGCCGTATTTTGCGGCGTAAAAGCGTCCAAAACAAATTTGATAAATTTACAAATAAAACGCGTTTCATTTTAGGCGAATTTTGAGCACTTTGGTTTTCCGTAGTTGTCTGAGCTTTTGTCTTGTTTCACGTTTATTCAGTCAGTGTTCTGGGTTCTGCCTTGTTGTCTGTGTATCTGTACCCTGTTTTCTCTCGGTTTGTCTGTTGATTTATTTTCCAGATTTTCATGTTTTTCTTTCTGTTTAATATATTTCCTGGATCTGTTCGTATTGGTACTGTGACCCTGGACTGTCTTAACGACCCAGATTCTGGATTTGCCCTTAATAAATCTCGCTCTTCTCAGCGTCTGCGTCCAGCTCTCTATCGCTCCACGTTACACAGTGTGTGTTCATTCTTCATAAACCTTCTAAACACTTAGAGAATGCTGGATAGGATGTCCATAAGTAACAGACACTGTGGAACTGTGAAACAGCAGTAGTGAATCTGCTCATACCACAGCACACACCACTGTCCCCAGAAACATAAATCACTGATGCCCCCATGTGTGTACATGATGATACTTTTATTTTAATTGTGTCTGAAATGTTTTGCTGTCAGGTGTTTTCTTTAATAAATTAATTAATTGTTCATATTCATATGTTCCCTCTTTTATGTTTATAGTGCTCATTTCATTGGTTCAAGCTGGACTTGCTCAAGGTGATTAATATTCTGTTTATATATTATTTAAAACCCAAACTGCCATTACTAACTCTATTCAGCTATTATATGAAACATGGAATGATGGAATGATGTCATTAGACATTTATGAAAATTTGCTATTTTAAATGTATTAATTTACACATTTAGCATTTTAGTGTATGTATTTTATAATTAATGAATTTATTTAGTATTAAAACATGTGCAGGACCAGACAGCACTGACTGGTGTGGTAGACTTAGATTTAGATCTGTGTAATTTATTTGTTTTCAAAGTAACTGAATGAAGAATTCAAATGTTTAATGCTTCTGCAGGTCATGTTAAAGCTGTTGTGAGTGTAAGTCCTGATAATCACGTGTTCAGAGGAGAGACTGTGACTCTCAGATGTGACATACAGGGAGAAGGAGACACTGGGTGGACACACAGCTGGTATAAGAATAACTACAGTCTCTACCCACACACCACATACAATCCATACATGATCAGCTCTGTTACACAGTATGACAGTGGTACATACACCTGCAGAGGGTACAGGGGAAGAGACTCTCAGAGCTCAGAGATCAGTAATGCTGTTACATTAACTGTGTCAGGTGAGTTTGGACTGTGAATTTAGCCAATAGACATTCATAGCAAGGTTGTTATTGTGTGTACGTGATTTTAAACACAGAGCATTTTATATTTGCTGTGTTACAGAGAGAGCCCAGGCAGTACTGAGTGTGTCTCCACAGAGCTGGCTGACTGAAGGAGACTCAGTGAGTCTAAGCTGTGAGGTCAGAGACTCCTCTACAGGCTGGACATTCAGCTGGTACAGAGCTGTTCCCCATGTTGAGGTCCTCTCAGACAGCATCAGAGGAGCTGGAGGCTCCTACACTCTCAGTCCTGCTGCTCTACATCACACAGGAGTTTATGTGTGCAGAGCAGAGAGAGGAGAACCAGCCTATCAGACACAGTACAGCAACACACAGCCACTATGGATCACTGGTGAGGACAAACAACAGCAGTGTGTGTGTGTGTGTGTGTGTGTGTGTGTGTGTGTGTGTGTGTGTGTGTGTGTGGATGAAACATTAGACATTCAGTGTCATAGTGTCATTCCTAAGTCCGCAGTCAGCTAGTCTTAAAGTTAAACATTCAAATATAAAATAAAGATGTTAGAGAATGTCTAACAATCACACAAAGAAACACATTTTTATACATTGGTCAGAAGTAATTATGTATTCACCCCACCTTCTTTTACATACTAGCGTTGCATTCACCTTCATTACATACAAACCAAACATTCGTCAACATATGGTCGTTCCTAGAGCTTCCTAAGTTCAAGACTGTTTACTCACTACACACTAAATAGAAATAAAGATGCAGACTCTGGAATTAATTGAAGAGAAGCGCTGGTCCCGTCTTTATTCTGAGCTCAGTGTTATAAACGAGGCATTATCTGGAGAATGTCTAACAGTCTCAGGTGGGCTCACCTTTATACCTTTTCTTCAAGGACCCTTACATCACCATTTTTATTTTTTCGTAATATTTGTCCAGGATCCACTATTGTTCTCCACACCAAACATTATTCAATGTATGCAAATTGATATTCAATACTTACACCAACCCGTTCTTGGTACCATTACGTTCATCCTGAACTACTTTTACTTTTTAAAGGCGATCATATTCTATATCACCGGATGCCCATATTGGTTCTTCCAGTGATGTCCATATTGTTTCTTCCGGTGCTTGGCCGGGCTGTCCCGTCCTTGAAGCAAGGCTCCCCCTCGACTGAGGCCCCTAGAGGCCTGTCAGAGGCCTCCTGAGGATTTACACTGAAGCCTACAGAGGTCTTTCCAGCATGAAACCAGTTTATTCTGGACCTTCCCTATTTTTCTGCTTACAATATCATTTTATTACCTTGTTATGACCCCGTCAGGCTGTGAGGCTGTAACAAGGAAAAAGAAGCGCAAATGTGTAACGTAACAGAAGTTGTGGAAAAAAATGAACAGCAACAAAACAAACAGAAGCACAAATGGAAGGTTTTTTTAGTGTATTGTACAGAGGTTATGATTTACAAATAATCTTACTGGTGCAATTCCTTCAGGAGTGAACCTGGCCAAAATAATAACCAAAACCCACACTAAGGAAATAAAACTATACCCTAACTAATCCTAATAACACAAGAAACATACAACAAACCTTTCTAACTTCCTGACACAAACAGACAAAACCCACACCCAACAAAAATTGCAGTCACTCCTTACCACCAGTGTCCAACACCAATGTACCAAACAAACAACATTTACACTCTTTACACAATCTATATATATGTAGGTATACACAGCTACCGAAGCAGGAGGGGCGAAGCCAAAGACGAAGTTCAAAAATGTGAAAAACAAGGTGATACACAACACGTCATACAAATGTTCAATCACAGCCAAACAAACTCCAAGCTAACACACAGTCTCCTTACTCGCTGTCTTCCTCTTCCTCTCTCGTGGGAGGGCCTTTTAAATAGCCGACACAGTTGGCTGGAAAACCCGGCAAGGAACGTGGCGGAGTCTCAAACAGGGTGGAAATCCTGGCAGTGAATCTGGAACACACACACACACACACACACACACACACACACACACACACACACACACACACACACACATCTTTCTGTAACAACCTCAATATGCAAACTGATATTCAACACCCACACCAGGTGGAAGCTGTTACCGCTACATTCCAAGAGAAGGCTTCTCTTGACCTTGTCCTAAAGAAGATGTTTTTCTCTACAGTCCTGAGTCTGGTGGAGAGGTCGTATATCTTACCTTGAGTTCCACCAAAATCTACCCATGATCCTTTACTGAAGCCTGCAGAGGCCTCTACTAGGGCTCTGGCCTGTACTCCCTGATGGTTAATGTTATCATGTCTAATGCAATGTTGAGTCTCTTTTCCCTGTAAACACTCTTTTTATTACCTTCCCACTGATCACGTGGTATGGCCCGCCACATGCAGTGGGAGTTTCTCGTCGGCTATTTGTGACTCGTCCTATTTGTAACCACGTCCAGCTGTCAGCACACACCTGCATCTGGTTTAGTCTTGTTATGTTTGTAGTATTTAAACCCTTGTTGGTGTGTGCGTTGTTGTCAGTCTTTGCTCATGTTCACATTCATGTTTATGGTCACAGTGTTCATGGTGTCCGTGTTAGCTGTAGCTGTATTCATGTTCACTGTTTATGTTATACGTGAGTGCCGTTGTCTTGATGGTGTGTTAATAAACGTGTGTCACCATCAAGGGAGTCTGTACGTACTGCTCCTTGCCCTGTGGTACTCGGGCTGTTATGTTACCCCAAAAGACAAAATCATGATCTTAGATAGATGTCACTACCTAGATATTATTAAACAGAATTTATTAAAATTATTTTCTATCATCAGAGCAATCAACACAATGGTTGTAATCGTTCCATGTTAAATGTGTTAATTACACTCCTGCTATGATAAGACAATAATAATAACAATAATAATAACACGTGATGTATAATTTCTGTTTCTAAGGTCTGTCTCCTCCAGTCTCTCTGATCATCAGTCCCAGCAGAACTCAACACTTTAGAGGTGACTCTCTCTCACTGAGCTGTGAGGGACAGAGTGACTCTACTGGATGGAGAGTGAGAGGATACACACACAGTGGGAGGGTGTCAGATTGTTCATCACTCTGGGGATCAGTTACAGGATCTACATGCACCATCAGATACCTCTACACATCCCACACTGGAGTGTACTGGTGTCAGTCTGAATCTGGAGGGAGCAGCAATCCTGTTAACATCACAGTGCACAGTGAGTCTGCATGTATGCGCTCACTAGTTAAGGAGAAAAGGAAATGTTTGATAACAGGATATTATAGTTCACAATATATAGAACTATCAGTTACTGACTAAGAAAACTGTTAACTAGAGTTAATAAGAAAAGCTGTTTAACATGTTCTCAGTGTGTGTGTGTGTGTGTGTGTGTGTGTGTGTGTGTGCGTGCGTGTGTGTGTGCGTGTTTGTGTGCGTGCGTGCGTGTGTGTGTGTGTGTATGAGAGAGACGTTAGTTTGCTTTCCAATAATTGGGTGATTGTGTGTGAGGTCAGAATTTAAAGATTTCACATCTTTATTATTACACTAATTTAAACAGAGCTTCAAATGTATGGTGGCAAGAAAATCATTTTATAATTCTGAATCTTGGAGCAGTAATCCTGTGAACATCACAGTCCAGGGTGAGACTCCATGTAGTGAATTTACGCTTGTACTGAGTTTACTGTAAACACCATGAACACCATGTCCTGTCCCTGACTGAACACTCTTCAGTTTATATATTTGTATTTTCATATGCATTGGAGTATTTGAGACTATGGATATACATTACTTACATTTAGTCATTCAAGCCATGTAACGTAACTGTTAGCCATCATTTTCTAAGAGACAGAATAGATGTTTTCTATAAATTCTATCCACAGCAGAAATAGGAAATCAAATTACAGTAACCCAAGTACTCAAGGAAACAGCCCCATCTTGTGGTGTGAATCAGTATTTACATAAATGTAACATAAAGCGTTCACATGGAATCCAGTTACATTAATTAAGGATTAAATTTACATGTAATACACTCATTTATTATAAAAAAATTAAATGCTATTACATTGCTGTATATATTGTAGATAACTGGTTCCAGTGGCATTGTATCTGTTTGTAAACTAGGGGCCATTTTAATTCAAGGACTGGCTCGGAGCGTTTTAGACAATGAAAACATTTGTGTTCATTTCTGTTGACTTTAAGAATCACCTGTAATGTCACCACCATTAATCCTACTGTACTATCACCACATTACTCCTACTGTACTATCACCACATTACTCCTACTGTACTATCACCACATTACTCCTACTGTACTATCACCACATTACTCCTACTGTACCATCACCACATTACTCCTACTGTACTATCACCACATTACTCCTACTGTACCATCACATTACTCCTACTGTACCATCACCACCATTACTCCTACTGTACTATCACCACATTACTCCTACTGTAGCATCACCACATTACTCCTACTGTACCATCACCACATTACTCCTACTGTACTATCACCACATTACTCCTACTGTACCATCACCACATTACTCCTACTGTACTATCACCACATTACTCCTACTGTACCATCACCACATTACTCCTACAAGTGTCACATTACTGGACAAAGTGTCCAAGGTGGTACTGGATGGAATACTTATGTGACTCACAATCATGTGTTCACATTTTACCCTCCAATCACAATCAGATCCCACATAATCTCCAGATAATCTCCACAAAACACAGTGATTAACAGATTAGAATGCAGCATCGTGGGTCTAACCTGTTTGTTATAATATATGTAAATACAGAGTGACTCCAGGAAGACACTGGGGGTCAGTCAGCTGTAACATGCAGTGTTCTCCATCTCTTTCCACAGATTTACCCACAACTACACTGACTGTGGAGCCTCAGAGTCCTGTGTTCACTGGAGAGTCAGTCACTCTGAAGTGTGAGGTTCAGGGTTATGATGGGTGGACATATCAGTGGTATAAGAAGAAAGCTCAGAGTCAGTGGACTACAGTGTCTCAGTCTGTGTTTGACACTGTAAACAGAGACACTCTCACCATCAGTAGAGATGCTGTAGTTAATGGGGATCAGTACCACTGTAGAGGAGCACGAAATAACAGACCAACAACATCACACTACAGTAACACTGTTACCCTCACTGTACATGGTAAGATTACTGTCATTTCAGGAATTTAATGTCTATTTCAATAACTTAAATTATTGTTTGTTAAATAATTTACACTATTTGTATTCAGAATCATAATACACACTCCATGTATTGTGTTTACTAGGCAAAATGGAAATAGTAGATGTACAGTAAATACAGTTACACTACATTGTATTAGATATATATTGTAATTACAGTTACACTACATTGTATTAGAGCTGTACTGTAATTACAGTTACACTACATGGTACTGGAACTGAAATGCAAACTTACTTCTTTTCTTGTTATCTTAGTGTTATTATGTTACTATAAACCTATAATGGACCTTAAAAGTGATACACAAAATTTATAACAACAAATCAGCTCTGTTGGAGCAGGTGAAACACTGAACAGGGCTGTACTTTGGTCCTACAGGACTTTTATTTTGACAGCCCTGCTTTAAAAGCATTTGTTTCCCCCCTGCACTACAAGACCTGATCTCACTAATAGCGCCCCCTTCTGTGTTGAAGAAGAGAGAACACAGTGACCTCACATAGTCTGGAGCAGAGAGACGTGTACTTCTCAGTAACCAGCAGCCAGTGTTCAGTTTTAGTAGGTTTTATAAGATTCCAACACATGATCTTATTGAGAGGTTAACATAAAAGCAAAATTTAAGTACTGTGTGATTTCTACAATGGAGCCTGAGCTGGTTCTGACTGTGCAGTCTAATTGGACACAAATATTGAGTAGAGAAACTTTCAGACTCACATGTGAATGAGCAGGACTGTAATCCTGACCCCAACCCCATCTCAAAGTCCAGTAAAAATCCAGTAACAATGTTAACAGCATGTGTATAACAGCTTGTTGAGTATGCTAAGATGGTATGTATTATACCTGTTACATGTTCAGTGACTTCTGAGGTTAACATGTACAGATATGAACTTGGACACCCAAATAAAATGAAAAACAACTGAATTAATCAGATTATAAACAAATCTGATATAAACAGTTAATTAAAAGTCTGTTGATTAATCTACTGCTTCACTACTGCTACACCATGTTACTGAGAGTATTGTTTTTATTTTAAAATATTTAAACTACTAAAGTACTTCATCTATTTTTAATCTGAGAATGTTAGTCATTTCATAGATATCTCTATGCGCTCCGCCATTACATGTCCTGAACTGTGTGTTTCATCTCCATCCGCAGTTAAACCTACACCTGAACTCACATCAAGCTTTACAGGAGCTGCACTGGTGGGAAACCCAGTGACTCTGCACTGTAAGCTGGACCAGTCTGCTGAATGGAGCTTTTACTGGTCCAGACACACACAGAACCCTGAGAATGAGACCAACACTGCAGCAAACTCCTACAACATCAGCTCAGTGGCGCCCTCTGATGGAGGCCAGTACTGGTGCAGAGCTGGCAGAGGAAACCCAGTCTACTACACAAACTACAGTGATGCACTCTGGGTAAACCTTACTGGTGAGGAACAGTTTACAGTGTATAACTACCGTAGAAATTAAATTTATCAGTTAGATATTCAACAATATCAGTTCTTGTCAACCCTCAGTAAAAGTTGGCACAATATTAGATTACAAGTGTCACTACATGTACTGTGGAGTCTTGGACATGTGCACAGATTGGCCACCAGAGGGCAGCAGTCAATAATATTTTAGTAGAAATATGACAATGCAAATCAGAAAATGTTTGATTTCCTGAATAAGAGGAAGCTGTCATATCTGCTACAGGACATGCTTTAGGTGTTATTGAATTCATGGATTTATTCAACATTAAAACATGTATAGGACCACACAGCAGTGACTTGTGTGAAAGATTTAGATTTAGTTCTGTATACTAGTGAGTAACAGTTTACAGTGTATAATTATAGAAAACATTGTGTTGGTTATCTGTGTGATAGATTTAGGTCTGTACAGTAACTGTGGCTGTACATGGTAAGATCACAGTCATTTCATGAGTTTAACATCTATTTTACTCATTTAAACTCTTTATAGAGAGTAGCAGAAGACACTCAGTCCACATGTATTGTGTTTACTTGTTAAGGGTAAAAAATATACTGTGACTGTACTTTTATTCCAGTAATACTGTATGGTATTATAGCTGTGAAGTGCAAACTTATTACATTTCTTGTTAATATCATTATCAACTTATAATGGATCTTAAAAAATAATACACAATGTTTTGGCACCCCTGATTTAAAAGCATTTGTTTCCCCCTGCACTACAAGACCTGATCTCACTAATAGCGCCCCCTTCTGTGTTGAAGAAGAGAGTACACAGTGACCTCACATAGTCTGGAGCAGATAGACGTCTACTTCTCAGTAACCAGCAGCCAGTGTTCAGTTTTAGTAGGTTTTATAAGATTCCAACACATGATCTTATTGAGAGGTGAACATAAAAGCAGAATTTAAATACTGTGTGATTTCTACAATGGAGCCTGAGCTGGTTCTGACTGTGCAGTCTAAATGGACACAAATATTGAGTAGACAAACCATCACACTCACAAGTGAATGAGCAGGACTGTAATCCTGACCCCAACCCCATCTCAAAGTCCAGTTAAAATCCAGTTACAGAATGTTAACAGCATGTCTATAAGAACTTGTTTAGTATGCTAAGATGGTATGTATTATACCTATTACATGTTCAGTGACTTCTCAGGTTAACATCTACAGATATGAACTTGGACGCCCAAATAAAGTGAAAAACAACTGAATTAATCAGATTATAAACAAATCTGATATAAACAGTTAATTAAAAGTCTGTTGATTAATCTACTGCTTCACTACTGCTACACCATGTTACGGAAAGTCTATTGTTTTTATTTTAAAATATTTAAAATACTTAAATACTTAATCTATTTTTAATTTGAGAATGTTAGTCATTTCTAACAGATATCTCTATGCACTCTGCTATTGCATGTCCTGAACTGTGTGTTTCATCTCCATCTGAGTTGATATAATTATGCCTGACTGGATATTTTACTATATGAAATGATATTATTCAGTCATGAAAGTGTTAAGCTCCCATCGTTGTTGTGTGATGCCCTTTTCTAGAAAACCTGCTCCTACAAACTCTTTGGATTTGCTGCTCAGTTTAGTTTTAACTGTAGCAGAGCAAATATGCAGCAGCACATAAATAACTCCTCTCACTCACACACATCCTTTTTATTATTACCCAGTTAAAATAAACAATGCAACAGGTTCTGTGTATTGTTGATATTATAATTTTTGTAAAGTGGTTGGGTGGCTACCACATGAATAAATGAATGAATTAAGTTATACGGCTTGTTTGCAATGAGTGTCACTTTTCTTTGGTTTATATTTTTATTTTAGTTTAATTGTATTTTTTATCATTCCATTCCATTATGTTCACTTCCATGTTTCGTCATGTGGCTTCTCATTTGTAGCTGTTCGTGTTTTTCATCTGTTTAAAATAAACGTCTTTGTTCACACGGCTCACGTCGGTATCCCATCACTCACCCTCAACGCTCTGCAGAGTCACAGAAGCACTGTAGCTCTTCAGCTGTGATTAATTCTGTGTGTGTGTGTGTGTGTGTGTGTGTGTGTGTGTGTGTGTGTGTGTGTGTGTGTGTGTGTGTGTGTGTGTGTGTGTGTGTGATCAGCTCTGTCCCATTCAGAAGCTCCACTCTCCATCCTTAGTCTGCTCAGTAGTCTACTGGCAGTCTCTCCATATCTGCTAGTGTCCATCGTGCTGGGGGTCAAATGCTACAGAGCTCACAGTAAGAACTCTTCCTCTTAGACACACATTACACACACTGGAAGAACCAAACTTACATTTGTTTGAATCTGAAAACGCATCATAGGGTTTGTCTTTCTTCTCTGTGTTTTTATGACTTTCTCCATTGTCATGACTCTTAATACTGCTTAATAAAAGACAAGCAGGACACATGACAGTAAAGTGTCTGTTATGTGTTATCCATAAAAATCATGGTTTATAAAAGCAGCACATGGCCATGAAACCAGTAGTTAAAAACAAGAGTGAAGAGAACAATGACTGGAACCAGAAAATGTTACTTTAGGCAAGACAGCAAATACTAAAAGAAACATGAGTGTAAATACACACACTAACTAGAGCCAAACAACACACAGTCACGACAGAGCAGAGAGATGAATGAAAACAAAACAGTACAGGTTACCATGGGAACCACAACCACCAACAACTTAAAAGTTTTATACATAGTTTATACTTTTGTAAACAGACATTTAAAACTATTTTATATGCTGGTTTAATAAAATACTGATTTTCTCCCCACAATCATTGACAATGTCGACACGTTGCTTGCGTTGGAGACAAGACACGCTTTTTTTCCTTCTCTGAACTACAAGACCAAGACTGCAATAAACATTTATTAAATGATAATCTAATAACACCAGGGGGAGCTTTCTAACACCTACACTTTGATTTCTGTGTTTGATGTTTTTTCTACAGCTATGACTGAAAATGCAGTCTCAGAGGAGTGAGAGTCTAAAGGAAAATACTGAAGATGGAAGGACATTGTTCTGTTTGCTTGAAGTCATTTCACGTGTGAGATTGAATGTTTGAACTCTGCTAACTTACTGCCAGCTGACCACCAGTTTATATGAAGCATCGTGCAGCAATGTTTCACTTTTATGCACATGTTACTATTGTGTGTCATTTATTCCAATGTTAGAATATTCTCATTTATTTTAATGATCTTTTACTTTGTTGGACTAGTTTCCTTTTTTATGTTCTAGTTAAATAAATAACAACCAAATAAATTGTGTTCATTATCATTGCACTGATGTCAGATGAGATATTCAGCAGCCAAAGAAACACTATCTCAGTGTATTTCATAACAGACTTTAGATTTTAAGTAATCAACAACTAGACCACAGATTAGTGTTTTACACATTACTTCACACTGACTCTCCTCAGCTTTAATGTGAAACTGGTATAGTTCACTGGGTAGTGAAGTCTACCCCTGCTGTAAGATGGAGTGCCACTGATGATCAGATACATCATCCCAGTAAGGAAATTCAGGAGGAACTGGGGTGGGTATATTAGACATCCAGTGAACAGGCAGGGCTTTACTTCCATGTGTTGGAAGCAGGAAAAATTAGCAAGTGTAAGGATCTGAGAGACTTGAACAAAGACCAAACTGTGATGACTAGACAGCTGGGTAGAGGGAACATCTCCAAAAGGGGAAGTTCCAACACACCTCCTTCAGTCTTTACATTTATGGCATTTAGCTGACACTTTTATCCAAAGCAACTTACAACTATGACTGAGTACAACTTGAGCAACTGAGGATTACAGGCCATCTTCAAGAGCCCCACAGTGGCAACCTCGCAGTGGTGGGGCTTGAACCAGCAGCTTTCTAACGTCCTTGATTATGTTAGCAAGTTCTGTGAGTGTTTACGCTCCTTATGTGATCTAGCACACAAAACCGTAAACCACTCCCAGTGCCGTACGAAAGCCAGGTATGATTTACGAGCTGTTCACTGATCCTTTCAGGAAGAAGACAAAGTGTTATCTTTATTGCCTTTGCCAGGTTCTGCCCTTCACACCAGGTTTGCTGTTCCATATATGGCTAAATCACAATTACGTGATATGGATTATGTGATACACACACCCGATCGTAAGAAAAAGTGTATGTCACATCAACATGCTGAAATGCTGTTTCATGCTATGCTTCCACAGATGATAATGGTAGTATTAGTGCACCTGTTCTACCCCTAGTTGTAGCCCCATCCCTGCCCCTTTATCTGAGTATTTCCCTTAAGTTGATGGTTTAAGCTTGAAAATTGTTGTCCTTCTGCTCGCCTACCCAACTCCGAATCCTTTAAAGACATCCCCTCTAATGTAGGACGTCTTCCTGAGTCAGCCCAACTCAATGTTATACGATTAATGTACCATCACCTGTTTTTGTTTTCGGATACTCCCTCTCGCACTGTGGTTTTTAAACATGATGTGGATGTCGTGATAGTCACTCAGTGAAAGAATTGCTTATCATGTGAATCCAGCCAAACATACACTTATGAAAAATGAAGCTGAATACCTCCTTAAAAATGGTCTTGCTACTCCTAGCTCTAGTCTATGTTGTTTGCCTTGTTTGTTGGTAACTAAACCAAATCGCTTTTGTACTGATTATAGAAAAATTAATTTATTGATGAGGTCCAATTCCTTTCCCCAGGACCAATACACAATGGGCATCCCCAGTACACTTCATATTTAGATTCACATGATAAAACAAACAAAACAAAACAATTATAATGTTATCAAGCATTTCTACACTACGAGTGATATACATGCTTATACACACACACACACACACACACACACACACACACACACACACACACACAATATGCACTCCTTTTGCCCTCTTGCACATTATTCCTACTTGCTACTAGAGTGCTGTACTAAATCAGCACTGTACTCTGAACTGTTCTGGCTGCTACCAGTGACTGCTATCTTCAGTATAGCATGTCAATGACTCCTGTGCATAATCCACTTTACATATTCCCAGTACAGCGCACTGGTAAAAATAAAGGCACTGTCTGTTCATTGTGTATTGGTCCTGTCCTGCATTTATTGTATGACATTATTGCACTGTATTGTATTGTTTTCACTGGTGTAGTGTGTTGTCTGTTTCACTTGTTTTGTGTTGCACCATGGTCCTGGAGGAAGACTGTTTCGTTTTTGCTGTGCACTTGTATATAGCTGAAATGACAATAAAGCCTTTTGAACCTTTGAAGTGGTCAGACGTTAATTTAAAAATTTAATTCAAAGAATTGTGTTTTGATGTGGTGGTTGTTCTGGTTGAAACAGCACAAGTTTCCACCTGGGAAATGATACGATGCTGTGCGTCATAAATAAATACAGGCCTTGACCAACCTGTCCCACTCTGTAAAATAAAACACAGTTCCTGCTTCTGAAGGGTAAATTAACAGTCGACAATATCCACGTGTCTTTTTGTTAATGTTTTAATGTTAATGAGCCGCCCTCATACTGGAGAAGTAGATACGCATGCGCAGAAAGCCGTCCTTCTACAGTTCGGATATCGTCTGGATAAATAGAAAGTAAACAGATCGGACGGAGGAGCAGACGAAGATATTACATTTGGGACCTGGGAAGGAAATCATTTCAAAAGTATTTGCTTTGATCGTCCAAGTTTTCCTTAGTTAACAGTTCCCCTGGTTGAGGAAGCTCATCGTAACTCTAGATATATTTAATGTGGCGTTTCACAATCCTTCCTGAATCCAGAGGATGGGTTAATATATGAAATATTTTAAAGTATTTTTAAACATTATTCAGTAAATGTAATAACATTTGTTAATTCCAATAATACTGGGGCTTATGTCTGATAGTTATTAGAATATCCAGTGATTCTGGTCGGTACAATATCTTGAGTTCTCCTACTTCAGAAAAGCGTTGACAGGAACGCTGACGTCACTATAACCGTTACCAATCTGTGCACGAGGACAGTCCGCGTGAGACTACGTTTGCTCGTTCTAAATCAGAACACTTTTTAAAGTTCCGCGGGAAATTAAAGCCTCTGCTATGAACCACGTGACAAGACACCAATGGCAATTAGAGTTTATGTTCGACCGGTATCAAGAAATAAAACCATTGTCATGTCTGTGATGAAATTGATCATGAAGTAAACAAAATCGAAACCACAAGGTGGTTGATTATACAGCTACACAAATCAATGAAAAATAATGAGCTTGATGACTGAATTTGCACTGTGCTAAAGTAGGAGAGTAACACTTGTGTGAATGGTGGATGATGGGTAATTCTCCATACGTAGGAGAGCATATCACTGTAAGTTCAAATGACATTATTTCTTTACGTATTTGACCAAGAACCACCGTCATACATGTTATACAGTATAAGAACTATATGTGTTAAATATTTATGTGAAATGGCACATGAAATATTAAATTGTATATGAAAGGGGCCCCAGTTATAAATGTTTTTATTACAATTTTATCAAGTTCATGAATGTTGCTTTACAGAATGTTTGCATCTGGTCAAGGTACATAAAGCACATCTTTGCCTTCTGCATTCACAGTAAATAATAATAAAACAAAGAAAACACCATTAAAATTATTTATTTGAAATATAATCTCTAGAGGCTTGTATTACTAAAACATCAATGAAACGATCCAACCAATTAAAAGAGTTACAGATGTTTTGTTTTGAGTCTCAGTGCCCTCACACACATACTGAGAAAACCAGACAGACCTGACAAAGTGACGTCCACACACACACAAGACCAGAAAACATGAGGAACCAAAGTTTAACCCGAGTGAGTTTAATGTGTGGTGGATAAATCCTAAATACACATCCAGTACCACAATCTGAAACAGCAGGCATAGGTCAAAAATACCATGATGCTTTTATCCAAAGCAACTTACAATAATGACAAAACACAACTTGAGGGTTAAGGGCCTTGCTCAGGGATTCAACAATGGCAATTTGGCAGTGGTGAGGCTTGAAACCACAACCTTCTGATTACAAGTCAAGTACCTTAAAACTGAGCTACCACTGCCCTGAGAAATAAAAAAAATATCCAGGGAGACAAAGCAACAGTAACAGACACAAGTAAGCTCAAAAACCTGTCAGACCAATAAAACATGATGGAGTGATTGACATGGGGGAGGAGCCCAGTACTGCAGTGGGGCTGATCCCTGGTGACCAGAGGTAGTGTCCTCCTGAACCAGTGGAACAGTCCAGTTCGGTCATACTGACACTATAATAAAGTAATAGTGTATATACACTATATACTGATACTATAATAAAGTAATAGGGGTGGATCTGGTGTCATTAGTAATGGTGAGACAGTCCAGTTCTGTGATACTGATACTAGAGAGAGAGAGAGAGAGAGAGAGAGAGAGAGAGAGAGAGAGAGAGAGAGAGAGAGAGAGAGAGAGAGAGAGAGAGAGAGAGAGAGAGACAGGCGGAGGAGAGAGGAGGATGAGAGAGAGAGAGAGAGGTGTAGATGAGGCCTGAGAGTCATCACCTCCTGAGAGTCATCACCTTCTGGGGTTAAAGGAAAATAAAGCTAAACTGAAAGATGACTGGACACAGTAGAGAATGAATCACAAGTGATGAAGGATTATTTAAATTGTCTTAGAGAATATAAAGCTTTAAGTTAATTGTTAATAAGGGAAGTTGTTGTTGTCTCATGGTCTGACACCCCTCACCTCCTGACTCTCTCTGGGTCTGATCTGATGTCTGATTGATGTCTGACTGAAAGTCAGTGATTAATACTGTAAAAGCTTTCATGATGTGTATCATACAAACATATAATATTTAACCTATTCATAAATGACCTGCAGCTGATCTCAAACCTTTGTTGGTTTTGTAGCACCACAGCAGGGTCAGTAAGATGAAGAACATGACCAAACTCAGTCCCAAAGCCAAACCACCCAGGCCAAGAGAAGAGGAATCACCAGCTGAACTCATAGGAACAAAAACATCACATGAATCAAAATGATTTGTCACACGTCTCTGCTCCAGACTATGTGAGGTCACTGTGTACTCTCTTCTTCAAGACAGTAGGGGGCGCTATTAGTGAGATCAGGTCTTGTAGTGCAGGGTGCAAACAAATGCTTTTAAATCGGGGTGCCAAAACAACAGTCCTGTGTATTATTTTTTAAGATCCATTATAAGTTGGTAATGATATTAACAAGAAATGTAGTAAGTTTGCATTTCATTGCTATAATACCATGCAGTATTACTGGAATAAAGGTACATTTACAGTATATTTTTTACCCTTAATAAGTAAACACAATACATGTGGACTGAGTGTGTTCTGCTCATTTCTATAAAGAGTTTAAATGAGTAAAATAGATGTTAAATTCATGAAATGACTGTGATCTTACCATGTACAGTCAGAGTTACTGTACAGACCTAAATCTATCACACAGATAACCAACACAATGTTTTCTATAATTATACACTGTAAACTGTTACTCATTAGTATACAGATCTAAATCTAAAGCTATCATACAAGTCACTGCTGTCTGGTCCTTCAGATATCTTAATACTGAATAAATCCATTAATTCAGAAGTGCATAAATCATGTCCTGTAGCAGACATGACAGCTTCCTATTATTCAGGAAATCAAACATTTTCTGATTTGCTTTGATGCAAATATAAATGCAAAAATAGTGTTGATGCAAATATAAAATGCTCTGTGTTTAAAATCACGCACATACAATAACAACCTTGCTGTGAATGTCTATTGGCTGAATTCACAGTCCAAACTCACCTGACACAGTTAATGTAACAGCATTACTGATCTCTGAGCTCTGAGAGTCTCTTCCCCTGTACCCTCTGCAGGTGTATGTACCACTGTCATACTGTGTAACAGAGCTGATCATGTATGGATTGTATGTGGTGTGTGGGTAGAGACTGTAGTTATTCTTATACCAGCTGTATGTCCACCCAGTGTCTCCTTCTCCCTGTATGTCACATCTGAGAGTCACAGTCTCTCCTCTGAACACGTGATTATCAGGACTTACACTCACAACAGCTTTAGGACGACCTGCAGAAACATTAAACATTTGAATTCTTCATTCAGTTACTTTGAAAACAAATAAATTACACAGATCTAAATCTAAATCTACCACACCAGTCAGTGCTGTCTGGTCCTGCACATGTTTTAATACTATATAAATACATTAATTATAAAATACATACAATAAAATGGTAAATGTGTAAATTAATACATTTAAAATAGCATATTTTCATAAATGTCTCATTACATTCCATCATTCAATGTTTCATATAATAGCTGAATAGAGTTAATAATGGCAGTTTGGGTTTTAAATAATATATAAACAGAATATAAATCACCTTGAGCAAGTGCAGCTTGAACAAATGAAATGAGCCCTATAAACATAAAAGAGGGAACATATGAATATGAACAATTAATTAATTTATTAAAGAAAACACCTGACAGCAAAACATTTCAGACACAATTAAAATAAAAGTATCATTGTTAATTTAACCATAAACACCTTAACATGCTGGTTACCACTATGTATAATTGTTCATTTAATAAAAACACCTTAACATGCTAGATAACGGTTTGAATAAATGTACATCTAAGCTCTGCTTCAAACGGAGTGGGGAAAATGACTGCTGTTTTCACAAGCACCCTAATTAAACAAAAGTGAAAGACATGACTGTCACGATAAACTATCATTAGAGTGCTTTAGAGCGCTGAAAGTTGTGAACACAAGGGGGCGGCAGTGATTTATGTTTCTGTGGGCAGTGGTGTGTGCTGTGGTATGAGCAGATTCACTACTGCTGTTTCACAGTTCCACAGTGTCTTTTACTTATGGACATCCTATCCAGCATTCTCTAAGTGTTTAGAGGGTTTATGAAGAATGAACACACACTGTGTAACGTGGAGCGATAGAGAGCTGGACGCAGACGCTGAGAAGAGCGAGATTTATTAAGGGCAAATCCAGAATCTGGGTCATTAAGACAGTCCAGAGTCAAAGCACCGATACGAGCAGATCCAGGAAATATATTAAACAGAAAGAAAAACACAAAAATCGGAAAGTAAATCAACAGGCAAACTTAGAGAAAACAGGGTACAGATACACAGACAACAAGGCAGAACCCAGAACACTGACTGAATAAACGAAAACAAGACAAGAGCTCAGACAACGGCTTAGTACAAACACAATGAGGAGATAACGGCTACAACAACGACCAGCAAGACACCGAGGAAAACACTGGGTTTAAAAACACGACCTAACAAGGTAGAAACGAGGAACAGGGGAAACTAATGAAGGCCAGAGAACTAAACGAGGGGCTCAACTAACGAAACCAAAACAAGGAATCACATGGAAATGAAAACCAGGATGGAAACAGAAACTGAAAGCAGGTGAATGCAGCGATGGGATCGTGACACTGATTCACTAATCTGCTGAATTTGTGAACCTGTTTCTGAGATTAGTGTATGGGATTAATTTTTAATTAGTCATGCAGTATTAATGGGAGAAAATAAAAGTTTGTGAGCTGTTCCAGGACTGTAGACCTGTTGTGTACACGCCGTCTTTCTGCTACTACGACAGATTCATGTGGTAGTGGGGACTTTGTTAGGGGGTAGGTTTTAGTCTTCCTGGTTGAGTGAGTGTGACGAGTGTGTCTTTGCTAGGGAGGTAGGTGTTGGTCTTCCTGGATGAGAGAGTGTGAGAGGCTCCTTTCTTGGGGAGGTTTTGTCTGTGAATTGAGCTTGTGCTCAGCAGGGAGACTGAGGTTGGTGCTAAAGCTGAATGACTGGGTCAATGTTCAACTGTGTGTGTTGTGGTTCATGCTACAGGGTTTCCTTTCATATCTATAAAATGAAGAGTCT